>NC_090932.1:1086866215-1087169246 GCF_040938575.1 Ambystoma mexicanum
GACAGGACCGGGATCGTTTGATAATTCGTAGAGGTTATAGAATAATCTTAATGGAACTTGATGTAATGTTTGTTTTTGTTGTATCATGTTTGGATGATGTAAGTTAGCTTGTGTAAGGTTTTCTTTGTAAACCATAAACACAATAATAATTAAAAAAATAGCACCAGGACGAGTAAGTGCCTTTAGGTGTTTTAAAGTAGACTCTCCTGTACTGTGTATGAGAAATCAAAAACCTTTTCTGAACACTGACATTGACTTTCACTTTAGTGCTCTGTATTTTTAGATGCCTTTTTGAGATCATTTACTCCCTTGTTCAGATGGTTTATGAAAGAACTGTGCTGCCGCCGAAAGCCCTACTGTCCTCACTTTATAGTCATTAATTTGGTAATACCCCATGCCCGATGAACTCTCGGTTGAAAGGGTGCATTAAGATATGGGTAAGACTTTACTGTGCCTTTGTGTGCAAAAACACTTCCTTCTTCTTGAAAAAAGTCTCTGTCTGTCTGTCTGTCTGTCTCTCTCCCCCCATATCAAGAGTTCTCTAATACTGGATGGTTTTTCTACAGTAGGGATTTTTCTGCTTTTGGCACATTTTATGTTGCTCGTAAATACAAACATAGGCAACCTGTAGCTATCCAGATATTTGTCCCACCACTCCCCTGCACTTGCCCGATCTCAATGTCACCTGGCCTAGTAGGATCCTTGCCTTTGTCTTCCCTCTGTTCCCCCTCCCTTGCCTCGTCGCGCCTTGCAACACTTGTGTAGAGGCACGGTATAAATGCCATATCAGATTGTATCATATCAATACAGTCTCAAGATGCCTCGCCTTGCTAAAGGGGAAACACTGTTTGTCTACCTCTTATGTGTTCTCTAATGTTGAGCGATACTGTCTGCTTTCAGTACTGAGCAAGAGGTCATTTTATTCTCTTGTGGAGGAATTTCCCAGAATCATGTGTGTCTTCTGTTAGCAGATGACTCAGTGCATTCAGTGGCATAACTGTGTAACCTGAGAGAGAAAACACACTTTTCTCTTTGTCCAGTGTGTATCTGAATTGTGTATGTACAGTACAGTAATGGTGTGTGTTTTGGTATGTTCTCGGCTGTCACCTATGATGCATGATGTGAATAAGGGAAATAGGGTTTTCTGCACACAAAACACTAGGTTGAGAGATGTGAGGACTTCATAGACTTGCGCTGCACCAGAGAAACATTGATCGCATTTGAAATGTTCTAAAGGAGAGGGGGCATCCGTGTAGTAAACCACAGCTTCAACATCTGGAGACAGTCTTTGGGCCTCATTACACGGAAGGCGGTAAGGGTTAACGGTCACCGGTAATGGTACCGGTGACCGTTAACCCTTACCGCCTTACTACAAGGTCCCTTAGCGGGTTGGTACTTTAACGCCTGCTTTTAGCAAGCGTTAAAAACCAACCCGCTAAGGGACCTTGGTGCTAATTACAGCACTGCAAATTTGCGGTACCGTAATTAGCACCTTCCCCATTCCCATTATGCCCTATGGGGCAAAAATGGGAATGGGGAAGGGCAATGGTGGAAGGGGGAATTATCGCCCCACCAACCTTGGAATAGGGCGGTAATTCCCCTTTCCACCAAGGCGGTGCCGGTATTAGCTATTAGCACCTTGGTCCACCGCCTACCGTGTAATGAGGCCCTATGTTTGGATAGCCTTGCTAAGAATTGACAAGGACCCAGAGTCCTCGTTCAAGGGCTAATAGGCAGAGCCTTCCTCAAGGAAAGAAAAAGTTGTATGCAATGCACTGGTTCAACATGTAAAATACGGTTCATGCCAAGGACATACAAATAACTACATATAATTATAGAGAATTACCAAAATATTCCCCCGCCGGTGCATTCATGGAGAGTTACAGCCTACATTGGCTTGTAACCCCTCCCTTGTTTTAGGAGCTAAATCTCTTCAAAATGATTTGGGCGCAGCTTAAGGGTTATTTGAAGTCTGCCCACAAACCCATGGAAAAGGCTGAGCTGATGGATGGCATCAAAATTGTTCTTTTCGCCAGAGGTTCTTGCCAAGGAACATTTCTGTTGAACAATTGGCTATGTAGAAAGAATCCTTGCAGTGATCATTGAATAGAATGGCACAGCAATGAACATGCGAGCATGAACGATTTCAAAATACACATATTAGGCAAACAAATGATAGACCTCCCATCTCCTTACAGTGTGCATGCGACACCATTTTAATTTTCTCAATCTGTGCAAGTAACATTGCAGCGATACGCCATTCAGTTTGAGGCAGGGAGAGGAGCACCAGTGGAAGACATAAATTCAACCTGAAGTGATTTCCAGGATGTGTTTTTGCTTCATATCAGTCGTCGCAATAATAATTATATAATAATGAAATGTTGTTCTGATATAATCCAAAACATAGGATTTTACACAAACATAAAATTCCTACTATACCGGGATCAAATCAAACAGAAATATACAAAGAGAAAATGCATTTAAGAAATACAGAGACAAAATGCATACACAACACTTAGAACAGTGCAGCATAGCAACAATATAAGGGTGTGCTACCCCATGACGGACAGTTCCAGGAGCACTTTCATAGCTTTAAGACATTTAGTTCGATAATGACATTTAAAAGTAGAACATTTCAGTTTCAGGTTTAAAATCCAAAACCAAATATATCAAGTAATTCAATTCATTGCATGGTTTGGATTCCTAAAAGGGAAGAGATAATAAATCATAAAAGGAAAGGAAGAGTCGAATAAAGGGGCAGGTGAATTCTCAGTCTCCATTGTCTAGACCATCAGGCACTCAATTGATTGTTAACTTGCTGCCAAACTCTAAAGAGGGCCAATTGCGCTCCAATAGAATAGGAATTCAAACAGTAATCCCCAAAGGAGTCTGAAGTGATTGACTCATAAGAGTGAATCAAAAGCCCAGCACACACATATACATGGGCCCCATTTGCTTACATTCAATTAGGATATGCCGGGCCGTCTCCAGCTGGTCCGGCTGAGCACATATCCGACAGCCCCTAAGTTCAGGTGGTATCTATGAGCGGGGGCCCAGCACGGCCATCACTGGGAGCTGGTTTATGCGCAACTTCAGCATAAACTGCCTAACATCGGGGGCAGGGCATAGCTGTAAATAGGGTTGAATCTTGCGATAACGGTGCACCACATAAGTTACCGCTTGATATCATTTTAGCCTTGCTAGATGCGAGTAGTTCTCACACCAGTACCACCTGTTAAAAGTATGCTTGAAAGATTTTTCTGAGTGGACAAAGCGTTGTCCCCTCTTTTTTAGCAAAGGGCTAATCGATCTTTATAAATAGGGTTTCATTTAAGGTTTTAAAATTGAAACCCTGTGGTCCGCAATCACCAGGATATTGGTGTTTTCCAAGTTGATTGTCAGACCCAACTGGGACGCATAACAGGCCAACTCATCCAGCATACTTTTTATCCCCGACATGGTCCTGTCAAACAGGATCAAGTCACCTGCATAACGTATTACCACAATGGGATACTTCCCCATCTTGGGGGGGCAATTAGATTTAGAGGCCATACAAGGGAAGAGATCAGCTATGTAGAGGTATCAAAAGAACAGAGGTCAAACACATTAGCATAAGCCCCACATCCCATTTGGTCTATACATTTCGCATTCCAGTCTCCACACAACACTACAGGAGTACCCCCATCCCCCAAGTAGTGAGAGGTCAAGATAATATCTAGCTGGTCAGTTATGGGCTCGGTGAGGGCAATGCCGGGGGGATCATAGATGCTGACTAGTAACATATCCTTATAACCACACCATCCCCCAGGCAGATATATTTCAATGGCCATTATATTGCCTCCAGTGGCACCTTGGTGGATTAGCTAAGGGTTAAAGACCATTTTAGCAGCAATCAACAGTCCCCCGCTGAGTGCCCACACTTGCCCCTAGATGCCAGCGTCTGGATTATAGTATAACCATCAAACTTAATATCAAAGGTTATCCAGGTTTCTTGGATGGCAAAGATTTCATTAGAGATTATTACTTCATGAGAGCCTCCCTCATTTAGCCAATGATTAAATCCCCTCGTATTCCAACTTAATATAGATGAAGTTCATTTAGAGGACTGTCTCAGGGGAATCTTTTGTTTTAGCCACTCTTATCCTTCTTCATCACTGAATTTGGGTTTGGGTGAAGGCAATGTCTGTGTTAAGGGCCCAGGCATCTGGCAGGAGCACTTAGAGCAGCCCTCCCGGCTAGACTTCGTGGATAGGGATACGTCACGGGAGTAACCTCGATGTACCAGGGAGGCCTGATTTTGGCAGATTAAAGATGCTGTTTCAGTTAGGCCACAATGGAGTTTCGTGATTTTAGTGCCCAATGGGCGCAATGATTCAATGAAATCAAAGTCCAATGAATTCAGAATCCCGAGAGATGGTATCTTCTGGAACAGTGCTAACAGTGACACACGGTACAAAGGAAGATTAGGTTTGCTTCCCTCCGAGGGACAGATGTTGAGCATTTTTGCATCAAGGGCCGGGGTCTGCTCCGGCCTTAAGGTAGCATCAGGTTGTTGAGCAGATGACGCAGCTTCCAATTGGATCCTTAAGGGTACCACCAGTGGTCAGCCATTGAAGGTTGGTGGCTTGCAAGAGGGGCTTCCAACAGCCAACTGGTAAATGTGCCAACTGTCTGGGCAGATTTTCTTTTGCGGCGAGCCACTTGCTTCCTCTGTTTCTTTGATAGATTGTTACTACCAGGACATAAGGTTGATTTCAGAGGCTGCGACAGGGTTGGCGGGTTATCCTCCAAACAAGGTGGTACTATATTAGCTGATTACCAGTCTTTACTTGCTTTCTCTTGGCAAGTCTCTGCTGTCTCTGGGATAAGTGGCCCATAGCAGGGGACTCCTCCCTGTTTACTCCAGTCGTGGGGGAGTGGACTCCGGGCCCTGGTTCACTTTTTGGGTTGCCTATTTACATATGTCAATTATAGGTCAAGGAGCGCTAGGTTTAGGTGCATTCAATAGCTTATGTATGTAGGCTGTGGTTATGCCCTGTCATTTGAAATCCTTGTGCATCGTCCGGCACAGCTTCAAAACAATCTTGACAGCAAAGTTCAAGACTCCATGACTGTGTGCCGTGCTTGAGGTATCGTGGGTGGAGAAATCCTCCGGCATTGATCAAGATAGGGCCGTTGCCGACTCATATAACATATTAGAAGCAACGGAGAGACGAGGGCCACAGGGGGCAATGAGGAGTCCCGGGATCCTAGAGAAGTGTGTAAGGTCTCAGAGGGGGGCTCCACAACACATACCACTGGCATCGTCACTGGCGCCCTCGACTCCACAGGGGCTGGTAATGGAAGATCCAGTGTATCCCGGGATGGACTCGGGTTAGGGTTCCCATCCTCGCTCTCCACTCCTATCTCACCCAAAGGAGATGCAATGTTAGAGTCTTCTCTCCCTCCCATCTTTGTAGGGTAAGTTGCATTATCCTGATTGAGTCATTGTCAAAGTCCAAGGGATGGTAGCTTTTGTCCTGCTGCAGTAATGATTTAGCAGGATCTATGTTATCTGCTTCCTGCACCTGTGCGGATGATTTTGGTGGAAAATAAGCGGAGAGAGGCCTTTTAATGGCTCCGAAAAGTCTTTAACGGGCACACTGTTGTCACCTCCATTCTCAGCCGGATGGGCTGGAACAGCTATTGCTTGTTTTCCTGAACGGAGCCCATATGGTTTCTTTGTGCAGGAAGCTACATTTTTGCTGTGACTGTGAACTTTCCCCGGCATACTGGGATACGAGTTGGGGGCAGAGCTCCATCAGTACCTAGATGAATCCAAGCCGGGTGTTCTCGCCGAGGAGTCTTGATATTGATAGCAGGCGAGGGGCTATGGTAGAGCAAACTACCACACTCCCGACAGCCCGTAAAATCGAGTAGCTAAGCAAGTTATCAGGCAGCCGTTATAGCAAAAGCTCAGTGGAGCTCAGTCCCTTGGATTAGATGATTGTTGGTGGAGAACAATCGATGTGTTGTTTGACGGCAAAGGACATATATCAAATTGCACCGTTTTTATATGGATGCGCAAACTGTCTAATAGCAGGCAGCACAAAGGAGTAGGCAGGATGCAAGGTATGAATTGACTATACGTCTTATGTTACCTGTGAAGGCTGGGCTAAATTGGGCTGGAACTCCACGGGTGCCGCGGGCACAGCGAGAACACGAGAACACACTGTGCTCCGTCGCCGCAATAGATGGGAAAGAAATGAGAGCAGAAAGGGAGGAAATGACCAAGAATGGGAGGAGAGGGGAGAGAGAGAGACAGAGAGACAGAGAGAAAGAGAGAGAATGGTTCTATGTGATTTTAACGAATACAATTACAGAGAATGAATTTACAACATGTTAATTTACATTTTGAGGGGGTACCCCAAAACCCCCTTTTCCCAATGCTTTTAAACCCACCCCAACCACCTCCCTGCCCGTATTAACTCCTTACCCCACCCCATATATATATTTATTTTTTAATCAATATTTTTTTGTTGGCTGTTGTAAATGTTTTCATTGTAAATTAATTCTCTGTTTTTTATTCGTTATAATTACTGGATTCCAGTATAAATGCAGTACATAGATTGTATGAAAAATGTGCACACAATCCAGAATAAACCGACGACTCAGATTAGCGGCATCACGGAACGCAAAAGTGCTCAAGCATGGGTACAGGAGACCAATTGGAAGCAAGGAGAAAGCTTCACATGCCATAGCAAAGATAGTGGAGGAAGATTAGAAGTTATCAAGAATGTTTTTGTATCCAGACGGACTGAGGTTAGAAGACGTACATGGTTTTCAAGTAGTTTTGCCATTAGTGAGCAAAGGAACAAGTGGCTCTGCAATAGATCAAAGCTCACAATAATTATAGTGGAAGCATCACTATTGCCAGTAAAAACCATGAATGAGAAAGATCATACCCTGAGAATAAAATCACTCTGAATGAAGGGTGACATTTTGAAAGGTTTGGGGATTGGCAAGTTAGGCAATACGATATTAAATGAAATGCCCAGAATCACACATTGGTTAAGGGCTGATGCTGAGATGTGCACCCACTTGCCACCTTCTGCATTGTACCTCTTTCTTTTCCAGTTGTTACCATGAACTAAAATAATCCCATTTTATAGATCTGACTTGGAAAGTACACCAATAACACAACCCAAAAAGGCAATTTATAAAAACAAAATGTTATAGAAGAATATTATACAAAGGTGACATTATTCTAGTTTCAAACATCAAGGGAA
This sequence comes from Ambystoma mexicanum, assembly GCF_040938575.1. Lineage (NCBI taxonomy): Eukaryota > Metazoa > Chordata > Amphibia > Caudata > Ambystomatidae > Ambystoma > Ambystoma mexicanum. The sequence goes on from NC_090932.1 coordinate 1,086,873,484, forward strand.
GTATATATGTACCACTATAGTAACTGATGTGATCGTAAAAGATTTTATCTGGGTTTTTCTGTCGTATTTTAAAGCTTTAAATATGCCCAAATCACAGGCTTCAAAATCTTTTATTTATAAACGTGCATAAAAACATCTGTATTGTACTAAAAAGCAAACATTTTTGTGTCCAACGAGCAGACCTTAAAATAAGCTTGCAAGAGCCGTGTGATATCTGCTCCGCTTTCGTCTGTCCAGTACCCCTTCCACTCAAGTGGCCTACATAAATCGAAAGATTAGGCCATGGGCTAAACGATGCCACCAGCATGAGAAAATGCAAACATTTTCACAAAAGACAGCACAGTTCTGTCAGTGATATACTGATTTGTCCAGGATCACTGTCTTGTCTACTTTCCAAGCTAGTATCCACGCATGAATGTGTTGGTTCCACTGCCTTGATTTTGAATACCTAATCACTTCTACAGATTAACACTTATGCTCATCTCGGGGTACTTACTGATTACTTTCCAGGTCCAGAGATGGAACTGCACCTGTCGTCCAAGGGAGTTGAATGAGTCACTTTGGGTGGCAGCTCTCTAACATGTTTTCTTTTTTCTGGCAATAGCCTTAAATGGCTTTGTGGATGGTTTCATGTGATTTTTGTGCTGAGAGGATGAGCAGAGGTCCTGCTGACTGTGCCATTCCTGAAAGCTATTTCTCTAAATATCTCGCCTTGGTCTCAAACGTTTTTGTCATGTTGAAGGCATTAGTTGGGCTGTGGCATGCACATTACTGTGCTTTAGTGGTCCTGTTCCTCAACTTGCTTGTTCCTCTCTAGTTTGATCAAAGAGCTGGGTAGTCCAGTACGTTGTACTGAGTTTCATGATGCAAGTTGGATGCTTAGAGCCAAGCCCTGCACTGAACATCGACCCAGGACACATAAAATGGCTTATATGTCAATATTGTTGTCGGCCACATTGATCATATGCAAGGACAAATGTCTAGCCTAGGAGAGTTGTGAAAGAAAATATTTTTTGACATATGCTGGAAGATGTTTGATGGTCTTGGGCATCTCCTGGCAGAGTTTTTGTACACAGCAGTGAATAGCGCATCACCATTACCCCGTCGGAGTGTGATGAATACATTTCTGGGGCACCAGTGGTCCAGGGATGAATATCGTTTTCTAAACCATCAATCATCTCCACACCTCTAGTACACCAGAAGGGATCCAAACAGATTGGAAAATAAGTAAATTATTAAATCCTTCGTCCAGTTTTGGTAACGTGGAATGGCAGGCTTATCTCCGCAAGGTTGTGGATCGTTGGTTAGTTGCAACACAGTGAAAATACAATTATTACCTAATGATTAAAGGGACTGTCTAGTCAAGGTTGTATACACATATATACTTGAATATTATTACAACAGACAGTTCTAGCAAACTACTGAATACAACCCATCCTGTAAAGAAACAGAGGACAGACAGTTTCCCAAAGGAAAGGGATGCACTCTGGATACTGACAGGAGGGTAATCCGTAAAGCAATCAGTCTTTACTGTTCAAGGTTACTTGTTTTCAGCACCAAGGGAGCTAGGGGTCGTAAATGTCACTAGGGGCCTTCAGAGAAGGACCAGTGGGACAGAACTACAATGAACGTGGTGCTCGAAATGATCTTTATGCTCGACATGGACGAGTCAGTTCCAGGGCGCTTTGCCGCTCCATTGACATAGTTCAATACGGGAGACAGCTGATGGTATCAGGCGTGCAGGCAGTTCGACAAGCGAGTCTGGACGGATGGCTGCAGGCTGGCCTAAACGGCGGCTGAGAGTCAAGAATTGTTGTCTCTGTGCTGGGTGGCAGATCTGGAACGCTGGTCGAGGCATCTTGGATGGCTTTAGTGACTGCAGCATGACAACGGTCAGTGGTTCAGCCGGTTACGGTTTGAGGCCTCGACTGCCTTGTTGTGGCACTCTGACGTAATTGAAGTACTCTCGGACCCAGTACTATATGAATTACGGTTTTATTGTCTTAGGTTCAGTTAACATACCAAGTTAACTTAAGACACAATGGGACAACAAGTCAAGACACCGGCTCCCCACACCCCTGCAGCCACCTCCGCTCACTCAAGCTCTAACTGTCAACCTCAGTCTCGATCATGACACACTCCTCCTAGCTTCTTCGCAGGGCTTGTGTCGTCCTTTCAGGTGCAGGCAACGGCCTTGTCCTTTGTTCAGAGACCCTCTGGCACTTCCCACCTAGGAAGCTTGCTGGCAGAACCTAGCAGGGCATGCTGTGTGCTGGTTAGGTACCGGTACTGAAGCTCCTGGATGGGTCCTCTGAGTCTGGTATCACCCTCTGCTCCCTAGGATATATTTAAGGGAGGGATCCTGCTTCCCTCTTGCACATCCTGACCTTCCTTCACTGGAGGAAGCTGTAAGGTAGACTGTTCCTTCAAACAGGGACCAAACAAGTCCTTTTTCTTACTCCTTTTGAAGTTGTCAGATGATCTCCTAAGTGAGGGGCTCATCTCTCTTTTAAAGCCAAATGGGCCCCAGTGATTGGTGCAGGCTAAGCCTACCTTAATGAACCAATCCTCGGTCCCCACCAACAATATTCTGTTATGCGTGAGGTCAGGACCAGAGTGCTTTGCAACAGACAGACACTGGGGTGAGAACATGTACTCCTAAGTCCCACCCATCTTCCTGTTTGTTGTAGATCAAAGTGTCTCTCTGGTTACTGAGCCCCCTGTGACTCTTGATCAAACTGCAGGTCTCCCATGAAGTTTGTGACAGGAGCAGACTTCCTGTCTCCCTTAAATCACATATGTTTTCCCCCTGAAAGGGGTTCTCTCTGTAGGTTGTGCCTCTGGTAAATAGTGGCCCCAGGCATGCCATTCACTTTTCTTCATACAGAGGGGTGGGAACTAGCTTCAAGTTGACACATTGCATACCCAAGAGGTGTTAGTCTTGCCTCCCTTTTGTCTGTTCGGCAATCAAGCCCCTTCCGCAGGCTTGCCTCAATTAACTCTCATCACTATGCCCCACCACCAGCAGAACTTAGTCAATAGAGAGGGCAGAGTCATGGAGCCTTTGATATTTTAATTAGGCTGGCCGTGGCCGGAGGAAGGTGTCGTCTTCCCCTCTGAGATGCTTTTGAGGTACACATGACTGTCACATTCCAGCTGAACATGACAGGGGAGGATGGCACATGTAGGCTGTGTCCTCCCGGTGTACACGTGACTATGCATTTGTCATGCGTTGAGCAGGGAAAATGTGTGCAGAATGGCCCTCACATTTTCAAAGGCTGGTCTCCCATCATTCCTTTTCTTTTCAAAAAATCAAAGAAAGGACAGGTGACCACACATTCCCTGTGCGGATGATCTAATTCCTCATAATGAGTTGGAGTAAAACTTTTTGCCAATACTATGCAGCAGCTTGTGCTCTTTACTATGTGTATTAGCGTTAGAAACAGCAGGTGTCTTTGCTTTAACTAGAGCAGCTGCAACCACATATGATTGGGCTATAGGACTAATCACAAGGCACAATTTTTCATCATGAACTGCTCTCTATTTTACATCCAATCTTCTTTTCAAAGGTTAGGAAGAGTGAGACTTGTGATGAGCATCTTGTGCAATCTTCAATATACCTGCCTGAATCAAAATACCTGAGCAGTTGGATTTCCCGGGCTCAAGGACGGAGAAGAACTGCAGAAAACTAGTGATAGCTGTGGTGAAGCCCAGCACTCATATCCCATCTACTGTGATTACACAGGCCAGAAAGCCATGAAAACATTTCCACCAAAACATAATTTCCTAATGCTCTCAAACAGCATCTACTTTACGGTATATTGGTGCAACTGAAGAAAGATTGTCTTAACCCTATGCATAAGTCAATTTATAAGAGAGCTTTTCTAACTGCTTACCTTTTACCCTGCGGATGAGTGTTCAACTTGGTGTAGAGCAGCAGACGTACATATCCACAGGAGATCCTATCCCCTGCATCCTCTGCATTGGAGCCATGAGACTGTGCCCTGTCTAACACCAGCTAGTGTACCAATACCGCAGCAAATATATGGAAGGCAGTATCCATTAAGATGACCATATCAAATGTATACTCGAGTTGATGACAGCCTATAGGAGGCACTCCCTGAAGGAATATAAGAAGAGCTAATAAAATGGTGTGATGACATCATAAGAATAAGTGTACGACACCCGGAAATACCAAATGAACACGGTGTATGGATCCTCGAGGAGAAATGATGAAGTAAAAAATCAAGTGAACCTTAAAGTGTAAAGGAAGAACATTAGATGGTAGAAAGTGCTGCAGAAAACAGAAGTATAAAGAATCTTGTCTAAGCCATCCTTAGACAAGATAGGATAGCCAGAACAGGAGGGGGGGTAGCCATTATTCACAAAGAAACCCTCTCTATCAGAACCGTACCCCACCAAGAGGAAGATAATATAGACATCCTATCAGTCAAATTAGCACTCTCTACAAATAGCACAATAAATATTCATACCGTATACCGTCCATCTGGCCCAACCGCTAATTTCATAGGTCAAGTCAATCACCTCCTAAGAAACAACCTTAAAAAATCCACAAAATCACTACTTATATGTGACCTTAACTTAGGATTCAACGACTCTAAGGACAAAGCTGCTATCTCTCTAGCTAAGGACCTCCAAGACCTAGGCTTCTCTCAAAAGAGCACCTCGCCTACTCATGCTAAAGGACGCATCCTAGATTGAATTGTAGACCACAACTGTAACACAGCCATCACCTCCAATACTAGCCTCCCATGGACAGACCACAACCTTCTCCTATTTGACATCCCTGTCTTACTAAGCGCTAAAGTGCCTACTAAAGCACCGGCGACCTTAGCAAGAAGCGCCAAAAAACTCACTGCAGACAATATCAGTGCACTCCTCAATCTACCATGCCTAGCGCCCCCGTTCTCCGATGACCCCAACATCCTCGCAGAAATATTCAAAGACACCATCACAATGGCTGTCAACACTGTTGCCCCAGTAGAAAACAAAAAAGAAAAAAAATCCTTCCATTCCAATTCCTGGTTCACTCAGGAACTCCAGACTTTGCGCAAAGACAAAAGCTTAGCCCTAAAAAATTGGCAGCTTAACCCATGCGATACCACAAAAGCTAACTTCAAATCCATAGCAAAAAATACAAAGACGCAATCTTCCTTGCTAAATCTGAAACCTACAACCACCGCATTTCCAATGCCAACTCCCACTCTAAAGAACTTTTCAATATATTCAAAGAGCTAACCGTACCACCTACATGCCCTGATGAGATTGTCAAAGACGAGGCATGGTGTACAGGCATTCAATCAGCCATGCTTACAAAAATAAACCTCCTCCAAAACAAAATATCCCACCACTTCAAAACCTTACCTAAGCAAAGTGCACATGCACAGATAAAACCTCATGTAAAAGTAAGAAACGTGCCCAAATTTGCATTTACCGAAATCTCCGAAACCGAGGTCACTGACATTTTCAGACACCTCAAACCCTCACAATGTAAGGGTGATGTATGCCCCCCAAAAATCATCAAAGATTGCACAGAACCACTCGCCCCCCTTCTCACAGCCTTCATCAATGCATCCTTCAAAACGGGCATAGTCCCAGACAGCTTTAAAGAGGCCTGGGTACATCCTCTCTTAAAAAAACTGACGCTAGACCCTGCTAACCCTAACAACTACCGACCCATAACCACAGTCCCTTTCCTCCTGAAACTACTTGACAAGGCCGCCCACAAACAGATTCAACTATACCTTGAATCGAACGCAATCCAAGGTAAAAGACAATCCGGGTCCCGCAAGGGACACGGTACTGAAACCGCCCTTCTAGACTTAAAAAACGAAATTACCAACATCCTAGACAAAGGCAAGCCCGCCCTCCTCCTTCTCCTTGACCTTTCAGCGGCGTTTGATCTGGTAGACCACACTACTCTTACCAGTCACCTGACACACGCTGCACACTTCTCAAAGGACGCAGCATCCTGGGTAACATCATTCTTAGAGGAAGAGCGATGAAAGTGTTCTCTAACACAGCACATGCAGCACCCTCCATCATCCACTGTGGGGTACCACAAGGTTCCTGTACTGCCCCCACGCTCTATAACCTCTTTACCAAGCCACTATTTGATAAACTAGACGCGCTGGGGATCACTTACACAAACTACGCCGACGACACGCAGGTTCTCCTCCCCCTGACAGGGAATTATCACCAAGACACCTCTACCCTACAGCAAATCTACTCTACCATACAAGCATGGATGGCTACTAACGGCCTCTGCTTGAACGGGGACAAGACTGAAATCCTCATTCTAGGACAGAAATCCACCCTCTCCAACCTCAACCCACTGTACATCAATTTCAACATAGACAATTGTATCATCCCAGTCCTATCCTCAGTCAAAACACTGGGGGTTCACATAGACGCAACACTATCCATGGACAAACAAGTCAGCGCCATAGTCTCGGCCTCAGCACTGAGTACTAAACTCATTAACGCAATAAAACCATTCCTAACCAAGGATAGCTGCCCCTCCATCGCCCGAGCAACTATAGGAGCCAAACTAGACTATTGTAATGCGCTCCTAGCCGGCACCTCCCAAAAAAACTTATCTAGGCTCCAAACAACCCAAAACAACGCTCTCAGAGCAGCCCTCAGCATACCAAAAAGAGAACACATCACACAAGCCAGAATGGCAGCTCATTGGCTCCCAGTCAAAGACCGTAACTCCTTCAAAATTCTCACAACCACCCATAAATGCATCAACCTCACAGCTCCCTCTTATTTATCTGACACGATAGGTAGATATCAATCCACAAGACCTAGAAGAGCACAATACACGAACCAACTAGCAATACCTTGCATCAACAGAACCAAAGCAGGTGGCATAGGCTTCCCCTTCCTCGCACCTAAACTCTGGAATTCACCTTCCTACTGACCTCAGAGCTGATACATCTCTTTTCTCCTTCCGAAAAAAGCTCAAAACTGCCCTATTCAACTAAACCCGTTTTCATGTACTCCTGCTGCTCTTGCATATCTGTAAAAAAAAAAAAAAAAAAAAAGTATATCTCGTCCAATGTAACCTTACGGACATGAATTGTATGTAACTAAGTATAAGCAACACTGTAACTAGCGCCACGATGCCTTCGGTCTGATGTGCGCTCAACAAATGCGAATAAATAAATAAATAATAAATAAATGTACATACGCTGAAACGCAAGATAGATCATGTCATCGTATAGGCTGGCTATAAGTAGTAAATAGACTGCAGGTGGAGCCGCCATTGTACAGAAACTGGACATTGTATCATGAAATAATAAGCCAAAGAATCATGGAGAAAGAATGAAAGTTTGTGCTACAGTAGAATAGCAGGTTATTGGAGTTGTGCTTGGAGGTTGTCTGGCCTGAAGTCAAGAACTGAGAAGCTGAGAAGTCGAGGTCAGCTATCTATGCTGAAGAAGAACGTTTGTGCGGAGGATGAATCCTCTCACGTTAAGGTGCAAGAAGGCACACAAAGGATGCCAAGTCTTAATTCATATAAAATATTTCAAAGCTTGCAGAATAAACAGAATCATGGTCTCCTGTCATGTGACTTGAGGATGGAAATAGGACTTGAACTTGGAGTTCCAGATAGGATAGCGAGTGCCCTCACTCCCGTTGCATTCCCAGGACAAGAATACTCTGCAAGGCAGAATGCAAAGATAATTTCATGGCAGAAGGCATGGGTGATGACAGATTCTGGGCTAATTGGCTGGTAGGGCAGCTCTATGTCCTATCTACTTGCACCTGGGTCTTGGCTTACATGCTGCTAACTGAACTGAATGTTCCAGATATGGCACACGTGTGCAAAACTAATTGTATTAGTCATATGACGAAGGACCTTATAGCTTAAGAAACCAATGAAACGCTGTTTAACATGTTTCTTAAATTACATGTTTGAAGAGGTAGTCATGAGTTTTCCACCTGATATTGGACAGCCAATAACAAATCTAGCTCCTATATGACTGTATATCTAGATGTGTCCCTTAACCAATTCCAATCCGTGTTAGTTTTTTCACTATTGCCAAGTAGCATGATGTCATTCTGATGTATAAAGAAGTATATCATTGTATTTCATGTGGAAATTGCGGAGAGACTGAACAGATGCCCGTTGATCTTCGCTGTACACTCCTTGTTTCTGATCATTGATAATAAAACAGTAACTTGCCATCTTCTTGAGTTTGTCCGGTTCTTTGGACTCAAAATTATTCTGATGTAATTCCATCCAGCCATAGATGCACGTTCCAAGGGCCATAAGCTCATTGGTTTTTATTGGGGATGCTAATGTTGTTTTTTTTAGAACACACTAATAAAAGTTCATGGTTGCAGCATAGTTGTTTTAATAATCACAACACATGTTCAATCATATTATGTAGAAATCAAATAAACAGTTCCCTCTTGTTTGTTCACAGCAAAGCACCAAACAAGCTACATGATGTATGATGATGACAGCCCTTGTGTATATCATATTATAATAGATGGCAGCCTGAAATACCTTATAAAAGTATGTAAATAATGTTCTTGTTACAGGATAGCTCTGAACTCACTACTGACATCAGAACGGCTCTCTAATCAGTTATGATGCTTCAGTTGTGACATCACAATGCCTGCTGCTTGAGCCAGCACAGAGCTGAACTCCAGTTGTAACTGCAGCACTTCATTAAAGCCATGACACACTTTTCAAATATCTTTGTTGTAAAAAAGCTATCTCTGATCCTTTATAGCCATTTACTGATAAGGAACTATTTTGTGCATTGCTGGAGTTAAACAAATGAGAACAATGATCTGCACATTATTGCCATTTTAAAGCACACAATGAAGTATCTCTTTGATGCTTTTTTATTAAATTGTTTAAAATATTTTTCTGTAACAATTTAGAAGCTGCAAATTATTGTTTTTAATCCAGACATATTCTAAATTGATTATATCTATCTGTAAGAGGTAGATCTCTTACATTACAATAAGCAAGAGTCCAGGTATTAAAGGGGATGGTAGTGTTTGTCCAGAGTGTTGCAAGTCACCTCTGAATTCCGTGACATTCCTAAAGGATCTCAGCCTTCTGAACGGTTCCTCTGTTTGGTCACCAAACTCCTCAGTGACCTGCAGTTATGTTATGTTATGTTATGTTAACGGAACTTGTTAAAGTGCACATATGCCCTAAGGCATCTTGGTGCTAATAGCGTTATAGACAGTTTTAATGAGGAAGCTGAGAGCTTAGAACAGTGTTGTCTTTACAAGCTGTCGGAAGGCGAGGTGATCAGTAATTCCCTGTAATGCAAGGGGAAGGTCGTTCCAGGCTTTGGCGGTTGCCACCGAGAAAGTGCGTTCTCCTGTTCGGGCAAGTCGGTAGCGAGGAACCGCTACTAGGAGATCTGAATGGGAGCGCAGAAAGCGGTTAGGCACATAGCACTGAAATTTGGTTTGAAGACATTCCGCTCCAAGGCCATAGACGGCTTGGTGTACTATACACAGGGATTTAAAAAGAATCTGGTTTGTTACAGGAAGCCAGTGCAATTTCTTGAGCAGTGGAGACATATGTGCTCCAAACGGGGGTTGAAGAATAGCTCTGGCCACCGAATTCTGAAGTAGCTGTCGTCGCTTAATCAGGTAGCGGGGTTGAGCCAGGTAAAGTGAGTTGCAGTAGTCCAACATACTGAGGAACAAGGCTGCAACCACTGGGCCTTGGCATGCAACAGTGATAAAAGTTAGAGCTTTTCGAAGACTGTGAAGCTTAAAGTGGCCGGATTTTCACTCCGCTGCCACCTGCTCATCCATAGAGAGGGGTGCAGAGAATGTAACCCCCACATTTCTGAATGACCTTACAAGAGTGGGAAGTGAACCAAGGGAGGTAGGCCAAAAATCAGTGGTCCAGAATAGGTGGGGAGATGGAGAACCCACAACTAAGACGTCAGGCTTACTGCCGTTCAAATTTAAGGTGGGCAGCTGTTTCAGGTTGGACAAGGTCGAGGCGGACCAGAATTTGGGTGTCGTCCGCGTAAGAGTAAAATCGGAACGCATAGGATTGGATAAGAAGCAGGAGGGGTCTAATGTAGATATTAAACAGGATAGGGGACAGTGTCGATCCCTGCGGAACCCCACAGAATAAAGAAACTGCATCGGAGCGAAAGGGGGGCAGGGAGACTGACTGAATGAGTATCCTTGTAACGCATAGTAGGCAGTACTTTATCCCATATATTAGGCACATTTCAATGAAGACAATTTCGTCAAAACATGTATGGGCAGGTTCCTCTTAAAATGTCTTGTCAAAGCTCTGATGCCACATGTTTTGGCTACTGTAATATTTTGTAGTTCGTACTTTGTCATGAATAACACAATTATCAGCAAAGATGCTTCCAATCAATTTTCCTAACAACTTATTAATTCAAGAATTGTCTTGAAAACCCGGGTATGGCATCCTGCATACAATGGAGGGACGCCTTGGGAAACTGGGGTACATGTTAGGGGGCAAGAAAGGCATCATCTGAACACTCGCTTAAATTCTGGGGCCTCTTTAAAGCAATATGCCTCCAATTAATTGAAGCTGTGGTCAATATGCTCCAGTTCCCAAACATGGCGGTCTACTTGTCTCATCTTGGAATGTGTCACTGAATTAGATCGCTCTTTAACAACTTCATATTATTTTAATAAAAAACAGAACTTCTGACAGAGTATGAGTGAGTCAAGACAATGTTCCATATGTATGCTCTAACTGACTAGTGCACAGGCCTGTGTACACGGCCAAAGTGCAGGTTTTCATTGATGCAGTAGGACCACTATATATCCTAAGCCAACAGCACCCTCTAGCGGTGACAACAGGCGAAGCTATGGTAAATGGCATTGTCTCTATATATATCCTAATACAACAGCACCCTCTAGCGGTGTCAACAGGTGAAGCTACTGCATCGGACAAACATACAGGGACAAACAAACATACATATGGCCTTATATTATATTATTAGATGAGCATTGTTTTAAAAAAAAATACAATACATGATTAGTCAGCAAGTGCTGGGACATAATCATGAACATACACTATTATTCTCGTGCAAACAATAGTCTAATACATGACCTGTAGCTTACATAAAGATGTTATGTTATGTTATGTTATAGGAATTTATAAAGCGCACGTACGCCCAAGGTGTGTTTTAACCCACTGAGCTCTCTTAGAAGAAGCACTGTAATGCTTTTATCAAATGAACTCTTTCACATTAAAAGTGTGCCAGGCTTTAGGCATTTTCTGGAATTTGTTATGTGGACACATTTCAGTCCCTCCCCTTCTCTCTGCGTATTGTCGGCCTACATTCACTGTTCACACAGTCTGTGCTTGACTGTTTCACACCTGGCCTCTACGCTTGGCTGACCCATAATTGCCTTTCAGAGTTTGCCCAGGGGAAAGATTCGAAGGTGATGCACAGCAAAAAATTCCTCACACTTCAAGCTTGAGCACAACTTGAGCCTATTGCAGAGTCACACACGCCTTGCTCTTAATAGACGGTCCAGTTGATTCGAGACATATTAGAATGCCCCTTTTTAATCAGTCCTGCGCTATCATCCTTTAAGTGGAACTGCATGCAGCCAGGCGACCACAAACATGGCTCCCCCATCGGTATCCTCTCTTTTCTTTGTCTGTGACAAATGCACCCTCCTTCACTTTCGTCTTAACTCCACCCCCCACCACCTCTCTTTTCCTCCACTGACTATGGACTGGAAACCATGGGGGGGCACAATACGCAGAACGCGAGACAAGCCTAGGGCCTCTGAGGCCACTGACGTCATAACACAGCACATCCGGAACGTTTCCTCACATAACATAGTCAAAACAAATGCCATTTGCAAGGAAACTGAAAGTATCGGTGAGCAATGGCATCCACTGAGGGAACACTGCAGTTTCCCAGTCGGAGCCTTTGTTGACAGACCTGTAGAATTCCTAAAAATGATTTCATTCTCCAGTATGTACCAACGGCTGTGTCTGGATGATAAGGCCTTTTCGGAGAGGCAATTTGTGGATTCTGAATACATTTGAGGCTGAAAGGGAAGCGGCGTGCCCAGCTATCTCAGCATCTCTAGTGCAGAAAAAAAGGTTTTATGTGTGTTGCCCGTAATCCGAGAACGCCTCCGTTTCTTTGTCACATACATATCCAGAGCGCCTGGAGACTGCTCCTGGGTGGCAGCGGTGCGCGCTATAAATCAACATTACAGTACACACTTCTATCTTTCATTGTTATATCTCTGCACTTGCATGTTCTGAATGCTCACAAGGCCTAGTAGGTCTGCCTCTATCTTTAATTGTTCTATTTGAATTTCATTCCCATGTTTCCTCCCTGCAGGCCTGTGGGTGCTTTGAAACACAATTTACTCGATGTAGAAGCGCCTTACAAATGCATAATACATCCAATAAAAAATAAATAAATATCCACTGCTCAAGTCGAGGAACCAAGCGGGTTTAAGGCGTTCGCCCACTTTTCTGTAAGGGTGGACACTGTCCCCCCTGTGTGTGTAAGGAATTGTAATACACAGCAAAGAAGAACTCGTTTGTGCACAGCCAGGAACCAAACCCATGTCGTGCAGCTGGGAACATTTTAAGATTTTGCCAGAAGACCACAGAAATAACCCAGCATTGACTTCTGAAATAACGTGTATTGACATTCTCCCAACAAAGGATGTTTTTTGTTAAAGTTTCTTCATTCAAAAAGGGGTGTACCTTTGATATTTAGCCGGCAATATAATATTTACATCTCTTCTACTGGCAAATGCTTTATCTGATGCTGTGCTTTCCCAGACGTGAACATTTTTCTTTAATGAAATGTGCATATTTCGTTTTGGGATTGGTTCATTTACTGTGACGCCACTTCCCTAAACTAAGCGCGTGTCAGAGTCCTCCCACTTTTTTTAGGACTTGTCTCCTGCAAGAATTGCAGGTCCTTTCCTCTTTCGGAATGTTTCACAATGTACATAAGACATCTCTGATGAACCAAGCTGTCCTGTAAATGAGGAGAAAATACACTGCTGCTGCCGCCAGATCTGGGTGGGGGAAGGTTGTGCTGCTGCTGGAACTCCTGCACCTGTTCTGCAAGTGTGTGGGTATGTTTGTATGAAGGAAGGAAGCACTGCTGCTAACTTTGTCCTAAGTGTTCTAAAACCACATAGATGGGTGAGACTGGACCCAAAGCAGGATGGGCGAAATGTCAGTTGGCAGGATGTATGTGATTATTGCGACGGCCGAAAATGCCGACTTTCATTTTTTTAAACCCCTTTACACCACATATTTATGTGGGGGGAGACCCCCGCAGCCTCCCCCCATATTGATATTAAATTCTATACCCCCCCACATATATGTGGTGTAAGGGGGGTCCAAACAAATAAATAAAGTCAGCATTTTTGGCCGTCGTAATTGTGAGGGCGACATTTTGGTACGATTCCTCAGTTGGCATAGCAGAATTGGCAGATGCCACCTCTGCCTAGGATGACCAGATTTTGAAAATAAAAAACTGGGACAGGCCAAAATCACAAAAGTAGGAAAGAACCCCAAGACAATTCAACTCCTCCCACCCCTGCCTAACACCACCTTTGTCTCTCTGTCTCCCCTTCCATGGGATCAAACATTAAAAGAAATATAGAAATATCTCCATCACATATATATATATATATATATATAAATATATATATATATATATATATAAAAACAACAAGTTATCCACGGCAGTCTAGATGATTCGTTAAATGCACATATGGAAACAAAAAGATGCCCAAGCACTCAGGACCCGTCTACGTTTATGAAAGTATCTTTATTCACATAAAAAGTGCATCACACCAAAGTAGTAAAAGCAGTAGGTTACCAATCTGAGCAGACCAGATGATATGCAAACTCACCCATCCGGGTTTTTTATTTAAAAGTGTTTTACAGTGTACGATAAACTTTTACACCATGGCAAAAGAAAAGAAAAAGAAGACAATAGATAACACAGTATTGTTCAAAACAGGTAAACCATTCGCGGATGTGTTATTCTGTTACCCTTGATAACATTGCCACAGTGTTGGCAGTTACAGCAAGATTGGCAATCTTATCAAGGGTAACAGAATAACACACCCACACTCAGGCAAAGCGATTGAGCTACGACACTCATGCACTTGCGAATCAAAGAATGCAGTGTATGGCTTGAGATGCCAAGTGGCTACTACTACGTTGAGATGACAATGCATAAAGCTAAAGTAAGATGGACAGAACATAAGTCTAACATTAGAACAAAAGGTTTTAAATCGCCAGTAGCTGCACATTTTTTGGAAGCAAGACACATTGTAGCACAACTGAAGTGTGTGATATTGGAACTGGTGTCAGCCAGTAACAGGGGGGTGACCTAATCAAACAACAAGAAACTGTTAAAATAGAGATTGCCTGGATAGAACTGCTGGACTCTCTCACACAGAGGGGGGTGAACTTTGAATGGGACCTGATGTGCTTTGTTTAGATTCTGCATGGGACCCACCCGAGAGTCCTGTATAGAACCAGAGAAACGGTCTAGAGCAAAGCAGTTTGAGAGACATGGTTCTTGTTATCCAAGGAAGGGAATTTCCTCGGCAGCCCCCAGAATGTGATGCCTGAGAGGAGTGGGGGACGAGTGACTGAAGAGAGGGACAAGGTCGTAACATGAATTTTAATTTGATATGATATGGCATTTGTAACGCGCCTATACACAAGTGTTTAAAGGTGCGACGAGGCAGGGAGGGGGGAACAAGGAGAGAAAGACAACGATCCTACTAGGCCAGGTGTCAATCAGATCGCGCAAGTGCATGGGTAGAGGGGAAGGGAAAAGTGCAAGGGGGAAAGGGAGAGGGGAAGTGCAGTACAGGGTTAGTAGAATACAAGATAAAATAATAAGGGTCGACATACAAAAGATGAGTGGGAAATGAGAGCCCATCTGGTTGATGCAGATTTTATTTGTACACCTAACACGTCCATTTTACAATGTGTTGATGGTTACTTTCCTTGATATGCTCTGAATGTAGGCAATTCTGCCCGTTGCCAAAATGCTGCAGACTTCGTAAAATACATATTAGTCTTATTACTCTTGACCCAGAATGGATACTGACGTGATTTATATGATTTGCACAGAAATTGGTCCGTTATGACCCACTACACAAGCATGGCCAGTATCCTTCTCCTGTCCGGGTAAAGACTCCGATAGCAAGATTGCCGTTTCTCCAATACTGCACAGTGAGCACAGTCAGCTACATCATGGTCCATGTAAACAATAATTCAGAAAGTAGATTTCTTTGTATGATGTTCTTGAATTGCCAGAGAATGTGGGCCCAGCATTACTGTAAAGGCGGGTGAGCACTGTAATTGCTGCTGCCTTTGCTCATACAGAGCTGGGAGCAGCAGGTGTACATTCGCCTAACGATGCACATTCCTGTGTGTAACTCAAACGGTCCGTATGGGATTTATTCGTAAAAAGCCCACCTGCGACAAATCAACTTCCGGGGCACCAGTGGTCCAATGATGAATGTCAGTTTCTAAACCATCAATCAAGCCCACAACTCTAGTACACCAGAAGGCATATGAACCGATTGTAATACAAGTGAATAATAATACCTTGTTGTCCAATTTCTGGTATCATGGACGGAACGGCAGGCTTATCTTCACAAGGTTGTGGATGGTTGGTTAGTTGCAACACAGCGAAAATACAATTATTACCCAATGATAAAAGGGACTGTCCAGTCAAGGTTGTATAAAATATCTAATGTATTATTACTACAACAGACATTTCTAGCACACAACAAAATGCAACTCACCCTTTAAAGGGAGACAGAGAACAGACAGTTTAACAAAGGAAATGGATACACTCTGGATACTGTCAGGAGGGTAGTTGGTAAAGTAATCAGTCTTACTGTTCAAGGTTACTTGGTTTCAACACCAAGTGGGCAAAGGGTCGTAACAGTGTCCAGGGGCCTACAGTGAAGGACCAGGTGGGTAGAACCACAATGTACCTGGTGCTGAATAAGTTCTTGGTCTCAACAGCGTCGAGGCATTCCCAGGGCACTTTGCAACCCTTCAGGCAGAGTTAGTGGTGGGAGACAGCTGTGGGTACCAGGCGGCAGGCATTTCGCTAAGCGAGGCTGGATGGACATCTGCAGGTTGTCCAGCTCGGGCCAAGAATCTTTGTCTCTGTGCTGATTAGCAGATCTGGAATGCTGGTCAAGGCGTCTCAGATGGCTATGGTGACTGTGGTGTAACAACAGTCAGTGGTGCATCCGGATGCGGTTGGAGGACTCGACTGTCTTGAAAATGTCCTTAAAAAATGCACGTTGGATGATGCTTGTGTGGCATTCCTTCTAGCTTCTTCACAGGGCTCGTGTCCTTTCAAGGCGGACGGCCCAACGCTCAGGAGAGTGTTTGCAGGCAACGACCTTGTCCTTAGTTCAGATACTCTCCAGCACTTCCCACCTTGGAAGCTTGCTGGCAGAACCTAGCAGTACACGCTGTGAGCTGACTGGGTACCACTTCTGGAGTTGCTGGACGGGCCCTCTGAGTCCAGTATCTCCCTTCATTCCATGTGAGATGTTTAGGGGAGGGATCTTGCTTCCCTCTTGGAACTCCTAGCCTTCCTTCCTTCCTTCACTGGCAGAAGATGTAACGTAGACTGTACCTTTAGCTCTGGTCCAAATGAGTCTTTTTTCTTCCTCCTTTTGAAGTCTTCCGATGAACTCCTAGGTGAGGGGTTCAACACTCTTTTAAAGCCAAATGGGCCCCAGTGATTGGTGCAGGCTAAGCCCACCTTAATGAACCAATCCTGGGTCCCCACCAAAAATCTTTTCTTATGCATGAGGCCAGGACCAGAGTGCTCTGCAACAGGACAGACACAGGGCTGAGAACATATATCTAAGTCTCACCCATCTCCCTGTCTGTTATAGATCAACGTGTCTCTCTGGTTAACTGCACCCTCTGTGACTCTTGATTAAAGCGCAGGGTTCCATTGAAGTGTGTGCTGGGAGCAGACTTCCTGTCTCCCCAAACCACATACTTCTCCCCTTTGAATGGAGTCAGCTATGCAGGGGTTTCCTACAGTAAATAATGGACCCAGACATGCATTTTGCTGCCTTACATACATAGGGGTGGGAACTAGCTTCAAGTTGACACATTGCATACCAAAGGGGTGTTATGTCTGTCTTTCCCATTGTCTATTCCGGTAACCAAGCCCCTTCAGGCTTGCTTCAATTATCTCTCATTAGTATGCACTGCCACCAGCCGGAGGACAAAGGAAAGCCGATCTATGCGGCCTTTGATATTTAAATTAGCTGCCCAAGCTGGAGGAAGGTGTGCCTTCCCCATCCTTGAGATGCGTTGATGTACCCGGGGCTGTCACATTCCAGCTGAATATTCTAGGAGCCTGTAGGCTGTGTCTTTCCGGAGTACATGTGACTATGCGATTTGTGCACAAAGCAAATGGACTCTGTGTGGAAGGGCCTCACGTAGTCCTCCGAGGTTGGTCTCCGATCATTCCTTTTCATTATTAAATAATTTAAAAAAGCACAGGTGAGCGCCGTCTCCCCGTGCAGATGGTCAAATTCCTCTCATCCGCCCCAGCCTCAACATGTGAGCCACCACCCTACTGAGGGTATCGTTAGTCATCAAGGCGAAAGTACCAGGTGAAGCCATCTGCATTTCCATGTAGGGAGCCTTGCTTGTGCTGGGGGTCCATGTCTAATCCCTGTAAGGATATGGCCCAATGCAAAAGCGCAGGGTTCTCCCCTTGCATGGCCATTAACCATCACAGAGGCCTGTGGCCTTTCTGGATCGTAAAGTGAGACCCAAAGATGTAGGGTTTTAGCTTCTTTACAGCCCACACGACCGCATACGCATCTTTTTCTATGACAACCCAGTTCCTTTCCCTTTTTGTCAACTGCCTGCTAATGTGGGCGACAGGTTGCTCTACCCCGTCAGAGTTCAGCTGTGCTAACACTGCTCCAATCCCAAAATCAAAGGCGTATGTCTGGATAATGAATTCCTGACCATAGTCTGGCACTTTCAAAACTGGGGCCCAGCACAATCCATCCTTTAAAAAAAGTGCCAGACTATTATTATTTTTTATTTTTATTTTTTTATTCTGGTTTTGTGAAGCGCACTAACAGCCCAAGGGCATTGAGGCACTGTTGCAAGAAATTCTCTTAGTTACATTCAGGTTATTTGCATGAAATTGTTCTTAGTTACATTCAGGTCAGTTGCTCATGGTTACAGAGTGAGCTTACAGGGAAAACAATCCTGGGTAGAAAAAGTTGATGGTCCAATGAGAGCACATGCATAGTAACATGCTAGCAGGAAGGATCATTCTGTCTACCTAGGGTGATGGTGTCTGTGAGTTTGTTAGATGAACAGTATCGTTTTTAGTGCGTTCCTGAACGCTAGGTACGATTCAATTCTCCTCATGTGGGGCAGCAGTGAGTTCCAGTGCATTGCTGCCAGGACTGGGAAACTGGAGCCTCCGGCCCGCATTCTCTGAGTTTTAGGAATGGAGATCCTGTTAGAGTAGGCAGATCTTGTGGGTCAGGCGGAAGTGGGCTTGACAATTATGCAAGTCTATGCAAAAAGGATGAGCATACTTGTTCTTGGCACTTAATGACTTAAATCCTGAAAAGAGGTTTGACAGGCGGGGGTCCAAGTTACCTTCTTTGGCATCTTTTTGGACATTACATCATTCAGGAATGGCAATGGTCCCATACCCTATGATAAACGACCGGTAGAACCTAGTGAGACCGAGAAAGGCTCTCACTTGCGTCTGTGTGGTGGGGTTGTCCCACTCCTTCACAGCTGGTACCTTTGCTTCGAGAAGTTGTTTCTTACCTCAACCGACCAGGTGGTCTATGTAGGTCACGGTACCCTGTGCTATCTGGCACTTCATGGCCTTGATAGTCAGGCCTGCATTCTGCAGTACCTGAAGCACCTTTTTCAGGTGGGATACATGATCCTCTCAGGTGTGTCTGAACACAGCGATGTTGTCTGGATGGGCGACGTTGAAGTTTTTCAGTCCAGACAAAACCTGGTCAACCATCATCTGAAAAGTGGCAGGGGCATTCTTCAACCCGAAGGGCATCACAGTGAACTGAAAATCTCCTTCCGGGGTTGAGAATAACGACCTCTCTTTCGCTCCATCAGTCAAGCCGACCTCCCAATACCCTGCTGTGAGGTCAAAAGTACTCATGTACTTGGCAGTGCCAAGCTTGTCAATGAGCTCATCTGCCCGTGGAACGGGGTGAGCATCTGTCTTTGTGACAGAATTGAGCCCCTTGTAGTACACACAATGCAAACTTCAGTTTTCCCACTACTATTATTTAGGGACCAGTACCATTGCACTAGCCCAGGGGCTGTGGGATCACTCCTATGGACAAAATCTTGGGAAATGTCCTCTTTGACGGTGCCCCTGAATTTATCGGACATCTGGTGAATCCTACTCTTCACCAGCTTACTGTCTCGAGTGTCCACATCATTATTAGTGCTATAGTACTTGGTAGCCCATCGCAGGGAGTGACTGTGCAAGTTCGCAAGTGGAAACTTTGCGCTTCAGGAGCTCACAACTTCCCCCTCTCACTACTCTTGCATATCCTTTTACTGTTACTACTATGCTCCTATCTACACAGCATATCGTCCTATAGCTATATATACAGTTCCACTGTATAGACAGCCTGTACTCTCCATCAGCAGCACTATATAACGCTATCTAATTGTCTCTCTGGCTGCTTACACTTGTGTGTATTAGTAGCAACCGTAGCATTTTACTTTGTTTGTTCGGATGATTGTCTTTAGTTTACCCAGTCCCACTTTATCTCACATGTACCATATCCACTTTGCCATGTACTCAATGTTCTTATTGATTTCATACTGTAATCTGACATCCATGTACTGATACAAAAACCTATTGTACACTTCATAATGTCAAGTATCGTTTAACAAGGTATGAGCATGTAATGTTCATATATTCCCAAGGAGTAACTGTATAACATATCTTCAGGTATTTATATATGCAGCCAAGTAACCTAGACCACCTCTTACTATATAAGTGATCTAACTTGACACAGAACGTACAATTTAGAACAAATGCATTAGCAAATTACAACTGTTAAACTGTCCTCCCACCACATACAAGCAGTAATGATAACCTGGCTTATACTCACCATGTTTCCATTTTGTAATGTACCCCTTGACTTGCCATGCATAGGATCTCACTTCCTGGTCCATTTAAATGGTGTTAGCAAACCAGCATGCCCTAGACACCATCCCAACCCCTGTCCTAACCCATTCCTTCCAAAGATAAGGCCTTTCCACCCCCACAGGGACCACAATAATCTCCCTACAGCATGGAGTAGTAGCCAAAAACTAGTTCCATACCCACCCCATACACCCCTACTACAAATAACAAGATCATAAGGAGTTCATACCCAAGCTTAGGTAAGCTGAGA
The DNA here is from genome assembly GCF_040938575.1 of Ambystoma mexicanum. Classification (NCBI taxonomy): domain Eukaryota; kingdom Metazoa; phylum Chordata; class Amphibia; order Caudata; family Ambystomatidae; genus Ambystoma; species Ambystoma mexicanum. The sequence continues at coordinate 1,086,893,980 of NC_090932.1, forward strand.
TGCCACTGATTTAGATCATGGACGGACACTATCCCTCTTTATCCGAAGATAGACCACTCTAACAATAAACAATGCAAACTGAACTCAGCCCAGTTTAACAGTAGAAAGCAACGGCTCAGGTCGTGAACCTTCAACTGCCCAACTCCCGGTGCCCACACCCAAACCAAGACCACTGCCACCACCACCACAGTAGATCACCTACCCACACCTCAGAAAAAGCCCATCACAAATTCTAGTAAGCGTCATAACACCCCTAATAAAGTAGGCAACTCCAACATTAAACCTGTACCACAGACCCAACCCATTACTAAATTCAAGCTAGCACTCATCAATGCACGATCCATAGCTGCCCATGCCCCAGTGATACATGATTATATAATTGATCAGGGACTCAACATGCTCATAATGACAGAAGCTCGGCTCCATCAAGCCTTTGAACCTACTCTTACCATTGCCATTCCCCCAAACTACACTATCCTTAGAACGGATAGATCCAAATCAGTAGGGGGGGGAGTAGCCAGCATCGCTAGAACACACTTCAATCTAAGAGCCTGCCCTATAGATAATCTAGATGGATACGAAATCCTGCTCACTAAACTTGCTACCAACCTTAAAACTACTATCAACCTAGTAACCTTATACAGAGCCTCTCAGCCAGAAGCAGACATACAATTACTACTAACCCCATTGATCAAGCCTAAAACAAAATGTATCATCCTTGGCGATTTGAACATTGGATTCAACGACAGCCAAGATCACAAAGCAGAAGCCTTACACACCACCCTCAAAGATATGGCATTCACATAGAAAATGGGCAATCCAAAACAAGATGGGACAGGGATACATTTGAGGCCAACCCAGATGCATGGCATCCCCACAATTCATTTGGCAAGGAGATTGTTGGCCCTATTAGTTCCAAAGTAGGGAAGGTATTCAGACAAAATGTTAAATATAGGTCCCTTTGTTTTTTTTTCGATGGAAATGTTTGGATGTATGGTCTATGCGTAAACAAGGGAAGAAATAAGTTTTGGTAAGTATTGAAAAGTTTTAGACTATTCATTTCTTCGTAGTCAGTATTTCTATCCCGTTTTATCTTCTGTTTAATTACAAAGCTGCTATCAGCATTATCCACTGAGGTCACATCCAGATAATCCTCACAATTTTTGTGGAATTTGCATATAAAGGATTTATGGTCCAAGCTGCCCGTTAGATGGTCCTACAGGTAAAAGCTCAGCGTATACTCCCCACCTCCCCAATTGTTGTTAGCAGAGATAAAGATCGTTTCATATATTGGGCCCACCAAGATGTAAGACCCAATTCCAATCTAATAGCGCTAATAGGAATGGACTTTGTTAGGCCCAAAACTGCATTCCAGATTATCCCTTTTATTCGAAGGATCTCCTGTTGGAAAAGGGGATTAATTTGCACCCCTATAGTATCAGTGCCTTGATACTTAACTTATATAGGTCAATTAGTGGAAGAAGTGAGTATGCGCAGAGCTTTTTTTTTAGGACCTTCATCAGTGAAATACATGGACTGATTTTCAATTCAATTTTCCCTTTTTGTATCATAAGATGATTCTTTGATGAAATCGAGAAACCTAGATAATTTATGCTAGATACTTGCTTAACCACTGTCTGATTTACTTCCCATGTGTACGATATCACTTTATGTTTAGTTGAATAGGTCATTGTATATGATTTATGGGGATTTATTTCTAGATGATTTTTTGCAAAAAAAAGGCTTGTACTCCATCCAAAAGCCTCTGTAAGCCAGCCGATGTATAGTCTATGGGCCTCATTATAAGTCCAGCAGTAACCTGCCATTGCTACTGGCTGGTTGCCGCCGGACTGAAAGACTGTTCCCGTCTCCTGATATCCCAGTGCCACTGGGACATTACAAGTCCGGTGGCCCGGGATATCAGGCCTTGGAAAATGTTAGTCGCCATTCCTGTGGAGTCCCAATGGACTCCACAGGAATGGGGACTCGGATGCACCGGCACCGTTACTTATGTTGCCGGTGCTTCTGTGACAACTCTGCTTTCCGGGGCCATTGCAACCGGGAGGTCAGACCTGCTGGGTGCACAGGCCCAGGAAAGCAGAGTTATAGTCTACTGGTCCGGAAAGAGTGCCGGAACGTTGTTACCGGCACCCTTATTTCTAGACCGGCAGACTTATAATGAGAACCTGTAAGTATAAGATCATCAGCATAGGTGATGATATTAACCCCAAGGTCATGACACCTCGGGCGTAGCCACTCCAAGCTAGGCTTTCTTTCCACATGTCAGCGAGATGAAGATTGAAGAGGGAATGCGCAAGTACACTCCCCACACTTTCACAGAATTATTCCTATAGAGCAGCTGGATCATTCTCAACAGGCCCTCCCTTATTTCACATAAGATGGAGGTATTGATGTTGTCAAAAGCTGCACTTAGGTCCAATACTGCCACATACAAGGTTTTCCCAAAGTTTCCACCTATATCTGATGTGCAGGTAGACCAACACGCTCATCACAGTCCCCTAGTTCTAAAATATATAAACTGAAGGGTTGCAAAATTATATCTCACTGGCACTTTGAGGAGTTTTTGCTTTGATTGTTGTTACAGGTTTGCTACGCTTCTTTATTAACCAGTCTCCATGGAGCAATCAGCAACTGCCTATGGCTGTTACCAAAAAGTTGGCAGTTTGAGGCTACCGTAGGGTGTCTGACAAAGGTCATAATGGGAGGTTGACGAATCAAGCTGTTTATTATTTTAAATGTCAGCTTACATTTTTGCTTTTCTGCAGCGGTCACTCTCTCTTTCCCAAAACCGTGACATGGGGCCTCATTAGGAGTATGGCGGTAAGGCAACAACGACGCCAGTATCACTACCGGCACTGTTGTTACCGTAACGCCATACTACGAGTTCTGCTCGAGGATGCCTTTGCAGCCACCTGGTCTGACCAGATGGCCGTACCGGCACCCACGAGCAGAACTTGATGGTAGCAACGGTACCGTTATAGACGGTACCGCTGCTACCATCCTTCTCCTTCCCATTGAGCCCTATGGGGTCTTAAATGGGAATGGGGACGTACCGGCTCCGGCAACCACGCAAGGCGAATTACCGGGTCCGCCAAGGTCGGAATGGCCCAGTGATTCTTCTTTCATGGGTGCCTAAGCCGGAGCTGAGTTTGGGAGTAGCCATGCCGGTAAATCCGGCATGGCTACCTCCAACCTCGTAATGAGGCCCATGATCTTTAAATTAAAAAAAAGTCTTGGGTGCGGGGACAGAGAGCCTAATTCCCGGATGGTCCCGGCACAACCGGGACGTCTGGTCACCCTGCCTCTGCCTCAGGAGCGAAATTCCATGGCAAGCCTCTGCTCTGTGTGCAAGAAATCTATTGTTTAGGTTTTGTTTTTTTTTTCACTTAGTATGCAAAACTTTCAGGCAATTAAGAGGCCTGAATTGTTCATGTGCTCTTATTGGCCGAAATGGCAGCAATTTCAGACAATCAGAGCACACAAAGACTCTGAACCTTCTAATTGGGCAAAATGATTACATGCTGACTGCAGAAAACGCAATGGAACACGATTTCACCTGCAAACACTGATGAATTGCGCACAGTGGGTGGAATGAGTAAGGGTTGGATTCTTAGATTTTCAACTACCTCTAGTCCTGAAATCAGAATGCAGACTTGACTCTCTCATTGTCATGTTGCAACCAACGGATTATCTGTCAGTGGTAGCGGACCAGAGACCACTTCTGTGGTGCCTGCTTATTCTGAGGGATTTTCATAATGTCCTGCCTGTGCAGAGAAGGGCACATGAAACTGAGTAGACCCAGGGCTCCAGTTACATTATCTGCATCAGGTGGCAAAGGTGCATTGCTCACCACTGTGCACCTGAATCAGTAAAGGTAACCACCCTTGTATGAGATCTCTATGTATTCATTCCACGCATGTGGCCGGAGTTATGTAGGGCTTAGCCCCAGCCATCTCCTAATATTGTACTTGAACAGGGGCTCTGCAGGGGCTCCCCAACTTTGTTCACTTATCTGATTTACTATTGCAGTAAATAAAACGATGAGTGACAGAACTTGTGTTCACCAGTGGATGGTGGATGTCACAATCGCCCATATTTAGACTCACACCATTAGTTGAAGACATTTGGAGTTAGTTTGTTTTCTAACAGAAGGGAACATTACAATGAAGAGCATGCACTGTTTGAATTTTGCAGCACTTTATATTGAAATATTATTATTACAATGCTTTCATTAAATTCATAGGTAAGAAACATGGATTACTTTCCAAATAACTATGGGATTGCAGGGTGAATCGACCTATTTTGATTTGATTTTCGATTTTAAATTTGAATATTTTTAGTACTTTTTTTTTACTGTATACTATTTATATTTTAACACCTTATTAAATTAGATTTGACTCCCATTAATAGCAGGTACGAAATTCGATGGGCAGGCCACTCTTTTAATCCTATGGGCCCATGTCTTTCAAAGGCCCTTGACTACTATGGATTTAAGGCGGTGCCAGACAGTTTAGACCCTGCACCAAAACGTTGGTTTAGGACACGTTAGAGCCCACCATCAATTTATTATCCCACTCAAAACACTGATCCCACATGTATTTTTCTGGTGTAAAAAAGCCAGCGATATGCATAGGAATCCCAGCCTCTCTGGCATAATTGGATGCCGGCGGTGACCCTACTGATGCCGCAGGAGGGCCTGGTGGACTGCCTGAACACAGCAGGGAAACGCATGGAGTGGTTTTACGTCCGCATGCCCTGCTCTGTCAGGAACATATCAAAATACATTGCCGCATTATGTGGTTTTACTGCCAGGATACTGGCAACCTGTAACACCATTACCAGCACGCGGTCTGGCGGAATTGTCGGTAAGGGTGGTGAATCCCCATTGCATATTAAAAGGTTTCTCTTTGCTTAGCCACGCATCTTCTTGTAATGTAACTTCCCATCACGCCCTTAACTATCAAGGGTTCATGTAACTTCCTGTGTCGTCATTTTCTGTGATCTCAATAAAGTGATGGCAATACATATGCATATTGTGGGTCCCTCACGTTTTTTGCCACACAGATCCTTGAACCGCCCTGTCGCTAATTTTACAAAAATGTATTAAAAACGGAGGATTACAACAATAGGAGGACTCACCTGCCCGGTTGCAGGCTTGGACTGGCCTATAGAGAAATAGGGAAATGCCTGAGCCAAAACATAACAGGCTAGTGCGGGCCAGTTTTTTTGGTCAAAGTGGACCACTTTTTTCACCATGCAGCTAGTAGTTTTGACCAGTGTTACGGAATACATTTTCTTTAAAATGCACAATTTGCATCACATTTTATCAAAAAACTCACCCTTGGGTACTACACAAACGGTCTTTCAAAGAAAGAATGAACTGGCAATTGCAATTAAGGGCTATTTTTTCATTGGTGCCCAGTCTGACCCTGACCGGTAGGAAGCCAGACTTAGTTATACTTATGTATTCATGGTCCTCTCTTCACCAGATAAAGATTAAATTGTGAAAACTGGTATCATAGCTGCAAGACGTATTGTAGAAAAACTAAGTTAGAACAAAGCACCCTTATGGTCAGCTACAATTTGTGAAATGAAAATGCTTATAAAGAAGCTAGATTGATGGCTTGTAATATAAGGTTTCTTCAAATTTGTGGTTCTTATTTGTGAACCTAATGTCAAACGGTTGATGGCATTTTGCATTTCATCTTTTGCATTAAGTGCTTGCTAAGCAAAATAAAGTGAACTCTGACACATAAGTCAAAAAACAGAGACGAATCAGGGGGTCATGGGCCCAGTGCTAGGTGGCAACTCATTGGCGCTCATTGTATGTTTGCCAATATGTTGCTGGTAAATCTGGCGGGATACCATTGTTACTGGTGCCTGCACTGCCGGAATTACCAGCAGATTACAGGTGATGGCAATGGTATGTTAATGTAAGTGCATAGGACTCCATGTGGGGTTTGCTATTGGCATGCCTGACTTGCCTCCAGCTCTTGGTTGGAGGCAAATCAGGCAACCCCACCGGCAAACTTGCAATTTGGCAGTGCCGGAAAAGTGGCGGTAACAGAATTACTGCCACTTTTTTATGCACCGCCAAACTTAGAATGAGCCCCATTGATCTCCAGAAAAGTGAGCTCCAGATTAGTGCCCCATTTTATTAACCTAGAATGGAGTACAGAGAAGATGGCCGCCTCCTTCACCTGGAATGGAATCCAGAGAAGATGGCCGCCTCCTTCACATGGAACAGAATCCAGAGAAGAGGGCTACTTTCTTCACCTGGAAAGGAGTCCATAGAAGAGGCCCGTCCTATTCCTCTGTAATAGAGTGGAATTACCTTTCTATGATATCAGAGCAGGTCCTGGACAAGAGGTCACTCCTTTTAAGGATTTAATTTTACTTCTGAACTGCAATACTTCCTTTCCTTTCTCTTGCATCCTTGATGTATACCAATGGTGTGGACCGACATTCAATAGGACCATGGCCAGCATTGCTGCACACATGCTATAACGTGTGTATCATCACAGCGGAAATATAGGAAGGAATGCTCTGCACTCGAGGTGGAGATTGGCGAGCACAAGACAAGGTCCATTTGTCCTTATCAGCTCATCCTCCAGGGGCAGTAGAATAAGTGGCAAAGAGGATGGTGAAGGGCGATGACATTTGTGCTTACACTGCCACTTATCTGCCGGCATATCATCTGGAACTGGCCACCCACTGGAATGCTGCAGAATTTGCAGCTGTTCCACAATGCATGGGCACCAAATGGACAATGAGTTGGAAGGCTTGAAATTCACATTTTCATTCTGGCACACAGGTCATAGCTACTGGATTATTTTGGGGATGCATTTCACATGATAATAAAACTGCCCACCATTAATGGCTGAGATGCAGCATTGAAGTCATAGATTTGTAAGTTAACAGTAGGCCTAGGTGCAACTATTTGGACACACATTGAAATGCCAGAATAATGCACATTGTTCAAAATTAGGTTGTTCAGAACATTATCAGAGGTTTGTGACAAGTGATTCTGGTGGTTTATGATAACATGGATTAAAGAGGGCATACTGGGTCTTATTTCGGAATCAGTCTTGCTAGGTAAAAGAAGACAACCGTGATGAATCAGAGATGATTCATCCAGAAAACCTGACCTGTGACCCTCATGTGGCCAAGGAAATGCAGACGCTTTCTGATGCTGACCCTGGGATCACATGAGGGAGGGAAGCAGGTCAGGAAGAATGGAAAACCTCCTTGTATAACTTTCTCTAAAACCCCAACCTCCTAATGGCCTAACGTAAAATAGAAACTGTTAGAAAGCCTGATTTTGATGTTATGGACTTCAAATCCCACATTTCCCAAAGAACTGGGATGAAGAAAAGGACTGAAAAGGCACAAGACTGCAAGTTGCAGCCCATTAGGAATAATGACCCACACATGAAGGAGACTGGGAGGCATACAAGGTGGCCTCCGGTGCAGGCCATTAGGAAGAACGAAAGCAGTAGCAGACGGTGGAGTAGTTTTGATACCTCCAGTGACAGAAGAAGTGGAAGAAGAGTTGAGACACCGGGACCATTGTGCTGAGTCAAACAATTCCCGGTCCTGCAAGAGTCTCTTATGGGTGAGATTGCAGCTGCAGAGGTCACACAGTGGACATTTCACCATTTAGCAGTTTTCTCCACTGTGCAGCATTGACAGGCAAACACTGGATGGCTGTGGGAGCCAGGAGGTCTCTGATGTTGACAAACGTGGGCCGTTGGAAGCCACGAATAAGAGGTTGCTGAGCCATGCAGGGAAACCGAAGCAGGGGACACAGAAGCAGCGAGGCAAAAGGACACGCATGCCAGAACTGATGAATTCACTTCACATTGTGACCCTGGAGCGCTCCGTAACAGCCCGCTGGCCAAGTCCAGGGATCTGAACCTCAGAAATGAGATACACAGAGTTATGTTAAAGAAGAGGAAACCTTTTGAATACTGAACTAACGTAAAGCACACTCATTATTTTATTGAAGACCAAGCTGATTCAAACGGAGCAGACAGCAAAACAAGAACTTAATAATCAAACCAGAAGGGTGTGATTATAACATATTGGGTTATATCAAAAGCCAATCACATGAAAGGGCAATTACCCGAGAAGGAAATACAAACCAGTATTGCCCATGCCAAAAGAAGCCAGTTGAGAATTTCAGTGTTTGTCAAGACTATTGCACATATGTCAAGGAAGTTTTAAGAGGAGGTGGCTTAAACCTACATTGCCAAAGCCAAAGAAGTGTGAAAGTAACAAAGAATCATTGTCAGCACATGATTAATGACAGAGTATGGAAACAAGATGGGCAGGAATGCTGCACTTCGGATGAAAGGTGCTACGGAGGAGTGAAGCATAGCCTGTATTTTGTGTGACAATCACATATGTGTGAAAAACAGCACCAGTATGGTTTTTGTTTCCCTTTAAGACATTCTTAAACATGATGTTGTGAAGCAAGAGACATTGCTAATTTGTTGGAAGCTGACCATTATTACTGGAGTAATTGTAGTTAGTAGTTTATTTCTGGCCTGCAAGAAGAGTACACCAGGTCAGAGTACTTTGTTCTGTTCTGGCAGGAGAGTACACCAGAACGAAGAACTTTGTAGTAGTAGGCCTGGCAGGAGAGTAGAAGTAATTGAAGTACTGTGATGTGGTTGCAGTCCCTGAAGAAGCAGTTGAAGAACAACTAAAGTGTTTTTGTGTATTCATACAGAATCATCCTGACAAATTAATATCACTGTAGCAAGTGTTGTATGAACTGCTGCATAATTATCTAATATTGCCGCTGGTGGAGTAACATCCGGGCAAAGACATTTATGTTGAAACTAATATTCTTTCTAATGGGAAGAAGTTGTTTCAAGATCCTGGTTACAAGCAGAAAGAGGAAAACTTTGTTGAACCTTTTTATTGAACAGTTGATTGAATTCAAGTTGTAACTTTGTGTTATCACAGTGGAAACAGAAAGAGAACTGAAGTGGAACTTTTTGTTATGAGACAGGATTTCCTTATACTTTCGGAACAGCTAAACAAAATCCTGCTTGAATCTGGGGCAGGGGAATTCACCCAGACTATAAGGAGAAACAATTATCATGATGAGAATTTAACTGTTATATTTGTTGCTTTTGAACTTCCATATATTACCTTGTTGAGTTGTTTTATATACAAGTGTGAGGGACAGAAACCATTTAGTAGAGTGTCTCCTTTAGTATATTTCAGGCAGGGAAATCCTCATCAGGGTAGTGAAAGTGAGGCGTTTATACAACCTTTTGAGTTAATAAAATGCCATCTTTTGAAAAACCTTTACAAAGTTGTCTTCCTCACATTTCTGACAGCTCACACAAAGGAGGCTGCGAGAGCAGTTGAAGGAATAGGCTTTAGATGAGAAAGATGTAAAAAATGAATAGCTACGAGGGAGAGTAAACATACTAAAAGAGACTTTAGTAGAGGGATTACTACAAAATTACAATATGATTTAGTTGAACAGAAAATAGAGTTTATCTGAGGCAGAGGTATGGAAATGAAATAGTATGGGCTATCTTATCAATGCTACTAGCTACTGTATCCGGGTGACCACCTTCCACAACATAAACAACCGTGACATTTCTTATCAGTGTGAGGAGCAGAACACCACAGACTTGTTAGGAAACAGGCAGGAGATTAGATGGCATGTGAAGCCATTAAATGAGTGCACCATATTTTAATGGTCATACCAAATAGCGGTTTCAGAAAATGTCCTTTACTGAATGTGTTGCACTTGGAGGTGGGTGAAATGTCTTCCCATGAAGTGAGGAGTGTGGAATTCGCACTGGAGTCTACTTCCGCTTGTTCCATGGAAACAGCATTATGGTTCTGCCTCCACTGATATTTCACCCGTTTTTGAGAGGTTTCATGCAGATAGTGGTGTTTTGTTTGCATGTTGGTTTCATGTAGTGAGACGAAAAACTTAATTTTGCTAATTTTTCGATCCATGCTTGTTTCATGCAGCGACACAAGAAAATGTGTGAATTTTTTTCCAAACAGTGTTCGTATCGCGCAGTACCATGAGAAACTTTGCGCTGGCTCTTTTCCAATCCGTGTTACTTTTGCACAGCGACACAATGAGAAACTTCATGCAGTTCTTTTATGATTTATGTTAGTTTCGCCAAGAAACATGAGAAACCTCATGTGGACTTTTTCCCCTTTTTCCAATCAACGCTATGATCGCGGAGCCGCATGATAAACTTTGCACAGCACTTGTTGATTTGCGATTGGTTCAAGCAGCAGCACAAGAAACTTTGAGCTGCTCTTTTTCAGATCTGTGCTGGCTTTGTGAAGTGTCACAAGCAACCTTGCGCAATGTTCTTTTCGATACACAGGGGTGGTGGAATGGTGGATTGGGGCAAAGCAGATTGAAATCAGACAGCTTTCATCTTCGCGGCTGGCAGAACAGAATCTAACAATTTCACCCAGCCCTTTAGTGGCAATACTATTTCCAGAGAAAAGGTTTTATACTTCTTGTTTCATAGCAGGGTATTTTATTCAATGTCTGCAACTGATTGTCTTATCCTTTAGCAGCCATGGCAAAAACTAGTTGCAGAGAAAAGGTCTTATATTTCTGTGTACGCTGGAAGAGTTTCTATTCCTTTCTGAAAACTGAGGGTGTTGCCTTTTAGTGATCATAGCAAGTACCACTGAGTACTTAGTGGGGGAAAAGACTTTTCATTCTTTGTAATTATTCTGTGTCTATAAGTAGGCATGCTGTCTTGTAGTGGCTACCCCAAATTTTACGTGCAGGAGGAAAAGTCTTACATTTCATGGAAGGCAGGAGGAGTTTACATTCGGTGTGCACAACTGAGTGCATTGTCTTTCGGTGGCCATACTAAGAACTAGAGAATTTGAAAAGCAAAAAGTGTTATATCTCTATTGTTTGGAAAGAGGAGACTTAATTCAGTGCCTGTAACTGAGTATACTATCTTTTAGTGGCTTTTTATTTAGTGGTTGAATAGGAAAACATATGTAATTCTTTGTAGGCAACACAAGATTGTATATAGTAGCTGTAAGTGATTGCACCATATTTTAGTGGCTATGCCATACACCAGTTCCAGTGAAAAGGGTATATTTATAGGCAATCAACTGAAAACATTGTCTTTAAGTGGCACCAGCAAAATAATTGTTGCAGGGACAAAGGCTTAAATGTCTTGATAGGCAGGAGGAGATTATATTCAGTTTCTGTAACCGAGTGTCTTGTTCTCTAGGGGGCATAATAAATACTAGTTAGTAGTTTCAGATTCTTAGAATTGTTGGCATACAGTATCTGTACCATCTTTTAGCCGCCAGGTAGAATACTTGCTAGCAGTTGTGAATATAACACCATAACATTATTTTATGGCAGCAGAGTTCATTCAGTGTCTGTAACTGAGTGAGTGTCTCTTAGTGGCCATGCTAAATACTTCATGCAGGGCAAAAGTCATATATTACTGGGTAAAATGTTTTAGGGTGAGGCAAAGGAAGGGTAAAAAGGATAAGATGGGAAAAGGGTGCCACAATCTGAGATATCAATAGACAACTCAAAGACAAGGGCCCTCATTACGACCCTTGCGGAAATCGACTGACCGGAGCGCCACAGCGTAAATAGCGTTTCCGCCATTGCACGAAGGAGCAAAGTGCGGCCCATTCCGACCCATCGGGCACGAGCACCACGGCATGGCGGAAGTGCAAAGTCCGCGATGGCGGAAATGACCCCAAAACGGGCCACACCGCCGCCGTACGGCGCCCCAGGTGCAATACCGCCACCCCTCTTAGCGGTCACCGCAGTGTGCGCCTACCGGAAAGTACGGTGGCCGGAAATATACGGAAACGGAAGTTAAAACACGGGCCCGGAACGGGAAACATCCCGGCGTACACCTATAAATACACTAAAACCACACAACCACTAAAAACACTACCCTGAGACACACCCCACCCCGTCAACCACCCTAGCGAAACCAAGAAAAATGGGAAAAGCAGCGAAGAAAGCGTGCGACCGCAAGCGGCAGGTCCACTTCTCCCGTGAGGAACTCACCGTGCTAACAGAGACCCTCCAGGAGAATGCTGCCGTGGTCTTCTCCACGCAAATGACCAGGACGGCACTTGCAAACAAGAAGGCCATATGGGCTCTGGTGGCACAGCGGGTAAGTGCGGTGGGGACCGCACCCCGCACCCCACAGCAATGCCGCAAGCGATGGGACGACCTGCGGATACGCGTCCGCAGCATACTCTCTGCCAACCGCAACATTGCCACAGCCACCGGGGGAGGTCCTGAATCACCCATCAAGTTGACCCCCTGGGAAGAAATCTGTGCCTCCACCATCGGAATGGAGAGCATTGAGGGAGTCGGAGGGATGGAGAAAGGAGTGCAGACATCCGAAGATTCAGGTAGGTGGGCCAGATAAAACAATCCACACAGTCCATCCATGTGAAGTACCATGCGTCCACATAGTGCAACAGAAACACATGTCCAGGAGAACGTCCACACACATCGGCCTGATAGCGCACGTTAAAACCCACAATAAATACATAAATAATTAAAAACCCCTAAAACACGCACTACACGTGCAGCAGGCACACCCTAACTGCAGGCTGCCAAACAACTGCACCCTCACTCCACACACAAATCAATGCACCTCCAAGGCCCCGACCCAAAACACCCTCAGGTACCACCCCAAAGCATGTGATACAATGCCATTCCAATTCCCACAGACCCATCAATAACCCTCGCTCTCCTTTACTCCACCACAGGGTCCGATCCAAACGACGAGCAACAGGACACCCCTACCAGCACACCTGCAAAGAGGGCCAAGACCAACGGCCAGAGACCCTCCACCTCAGCTGCACGCATCAAGACACGGCAGCAGCACAAATCAGGTTGCAGCACAGAGGAGGGAACATCAACAGGCACCCCAGCAGCCAGCATGCCCACAACACCACCACCACAGGTCCCCCCAATGGATGCCACAGAAGGCACTGCCTCTGGTGGCAGCAGCACCATAGGTGACACCCCATTGATGGCAGCATGCTCCGACACAGAAAACGGGGATGCCGAAGTCAGATCCATCCATGACCTGTCCCAATCCCCCTGTCTGTCCCATCCCGTACAACATGAGGATACCACGCAGGGGCACCCACAAGACGACGACTGGCCATCCCCCCCAAGCCCTGTGGCAAGGCAACATGAGGTCAACAGCCCCTCTGCGACACCCCCGCAAATGGCCATGGCCCAGCAGAGGCAACAGTCCCTCGACCAGTTGATCGAACAACAGCAGCAACTGGCCACACTCCTCAAGGACCATGCCGATGAATGTGGGGGCACCAAGGCAGACATAGAAACATCAACTGAGACACTTAGGGCAGAAATGGAGAGAGGCACAGAGACGCTAAGGTCACAAATTGAGAGAAGCACCGAGAGCCTGAGGGGGGAACTGCATGCGACGTCCAAAGACGTATGTGCCGAACTTGCCGCAGTGCGCCGTGTGCTCACTGAGCTCTCGCAAACCCTTAGGGACATGCATGGACGTGAGCAGGCAGACACATCATCCGTTGCAAGTTCCGTCCAGGGCAGCCCCCAACGTAGATCTGGGAGGACCCGGCGCTCCACAGGCAGGGGTGCCCCTGATACCCGCAGAGGGGGCATGCAATAGCGACAGCCCACTGACAATGAGCATCTTTGAACACTGGTGTTCGGGGGGGAGGTAGGAGGGTGGAGGGGGTGTGTTGGGCTCACTTGGGTGGCGGGTCGATAGGGTGTACAACATGATATCACATATGCCATAAACAGTGCACGATCAACCAATGAGATGTGTGGACATTGATCTTTGTGTACTAGGCCATCATAGGCGTACAGTCCATTTTGTGCATGTTCCAGACACACACAGTGCCACGTGTCCCGTGTCCATGTATCAGCCACCAGGCATGAGTGCTAGAAGCATACATCAATGAGATGCTGACGAATGTCACGGGCCTCCGGTGCCTCGCAGACTCCTTGAGGTGCTGCCACATCCCCACCCTCATCATGACCATCATCCGGTGCTTGCAGTTCTGCGTCAGGGGGCATGGGCACATTTCTACGTACGCACATGTTGTGGAGCATGACACATGCCATCACCATCTTTGCAACCTTCTCATGGCGGTACAGGAGTGCCCCGCCAGACCTGCTGAGGCAGCGGAAACGGCCCTTCAGTAGGCCGAATGCCTGCTCAATGACTACACGGGTACGTGAGTGGGCATGGTTGTAGTCCTCCTCATGCTGGTCCCGTGGGTTCCGGACTGGTGTGAGGAGCCATCTCTTCAGTGGATATCCAGCATCACCTGTATGCGGACGAGAAACGTAGGATGTGGGATGCCATTGATACGTACGCACACCCCCCCCCTTCCTGCCAGTACATTGCCAAATCACATACCCCACATCATCATGCATGCAATGAGACTCACCGAGTAGCCAGGATCTGTTCCCTGCGTGTCGCTCCATGTAGCGTGGTATGGTAGAGTTCCTCAAGACCATGGAATCATGGGTTGATCCAGGGAATCGGGCACAACAATGCGTAAAGATCCTGTTGGAGTCACACACCATTTGTACATTCAGGGAATGAAATTGTTTTCGGTTGCGATACTGGGCCTCCATGGCATGTGGCACGACCAATTCAACATGGGTGCAGTCGATGGCACCAATGCAACCCGGTATGCCGGCAAGTGCATGGAATCCCACTTTTGTGTTGGTTATTTCCTGCTCCGAGCGTGGTAGGGAGATGTAGTCGTCTGCGTGCTGCAGGAGGGCATCGAGCACTTGGAATAGTGTCCGTGAGAACAGTGGCTGAGAAATGCCATGCAACTGTCCGACTGTGTGCTGGTAGGTGCCTGTGGCCAGGAAGTGGAGTACAGACACCACCTTCAGTAGGGGTGGGATGGCGGTTGGGCTATCTATCATGCTGACTAGGTCAGCCTGTGTCATGTCCACAATGGCGGCTATTTTGTCCCGGTCCAGACGGTAGAGGGTGTGGATCTGCTCATCAGTGAGGTTGAACGGATGTGCTCGGAGGCGTGGGATTGCGGGCTGCCTGCGTGGTGGTAGTGGCTGTGCTGCTGGGCCTTGCTGGCCCTGCCTTGGCCTCCTCCTCCTCCTGCGTCTCCTCCGTGCGGCTGGTTGTAGTTGTTGTTCGTCTTCTTCTTGGAGTCGGAGCACTTGCAGTGCTATCAGGTCCCCCAGGGCCAACATCGCGAGTCCTGCCGGTAGCATTTCGCTGTGGTTGTGGGAGGAGACTGGCTGTGCAATTTATGTGTTTTCAGGCTGTATGGCCTCCACCTGTGGTGATTGATTCCACCTGTGCAAACTGCTCTCCCCTTTGGCCGAGCACGTCCCGCGCACAACGCTGCAATTCGGGGAATGGTATCTTGCTATTGCAATCATGTATTTGTACCCGATGGGCGTGTAAGATTGGTTGATATGTTCATTCTGCTGTGGTCCCATTGTTTCCCATACTATCTGTGCAGTCGCGAACGGACTTGTGAAGGGTCAGTGGAACGTAGTACTCGAGTAACGGTGGGCCCTCATGCATCACTGTACCGAGTTGCAACGACGGGCGGGGCGTCCCATTTGTGGGTGAAGGCAGTTGCCATTTTCACACACAGCCGCACTCGATGGAATAATTAGTGATTTCAAACGGCCACAGATGCCTTTTCGACGTGATGTTGCAAATGAGGAATTCGAAGGGCGGCGCTTTCGGTTTCCAGCTAGCGGCGAGGAGATGCCCACAGGTCTGACTGCAAATATAACGTTCCATTGTTCTATGTCCTTGAGACAGGGCCCATGGCGAGGGAGCAATGATTGATATGAATAGTTTGGGATACGCAATAGCTACGTGGGCGATGAGGCCGGCCATTCCCAAATACATGTTACTTCACAACACTGGATTTACGGGCTGGGGCACTGTGGATTTAGCAGGCTGCATTACGCACAGACTCAATGGACGTTTCTAATGTCATGTGAGTAATTATTCAGGCGTTTTGATCCCGGGATGAGGGAATGATGAATGGATGCATGGGCAGGTGATTTGATGCAGAGTTAGCCATGTACAGGGCTTCTTGGGATCTATCCGCCTCCCCTACGCTATGTGATGCAGGGCTGCCATAGTGGGACCATCGTCTATCTGGCCTTGTTGAGCCCTCCCTGTCTCGACGCGCCCTCAGACACTTGTGTCCATGCACGTTAACATTCCCATCTGATGGATTCTGTTTTGGCAGACGCATGCACAGGTACACTCGTTCGTGATGGTGTTTACACCTAGGTATAGATGGTTATGAGTCGCAAGTGGCTTTGGGGTGGTGATGATCCTTTGGAGTGGGCTAGCATGCATATGGCTGTGGATTTCGTGTGCTCATTGAAGTGAGTTGTTCGAATGTAGTTCTGATGGCCATTCTGTTCTTGTTCTTTTCTTTTGGTTGACAGGTATCTCCTCCCCTTTTGCCACTGCCATCTGTATGCCACTCCTGCAGATGGATTTTACTCCCGACACCTGCTGCTTCGTGTTAATCGGTGGAGCAGCATTACGATCTTATGGGACGATCGCCAGTGGCCCACATGCCCTTACGCAGTACTGGTGGCTCGGAGCAACATTTCGGCATTTCAGCTGGACTAGTGCCTCCCCATTGGGACGGCCCTGCGGTTGTGTGCGCTTCCTTTTTGCCTTTTCGTACGTGATTGTGGCTCTGTGTACCATGATGGGACAGGGCGTCACACAAGTAGTGGCTGGTCATTTCTTGCGGATGCAGCCCACAATGGTGAAATGTGTTTTGGAGTTCATGGCCTGATGGCTGTATGGGCTTGGTGATTTTGTTGTGCATTAAATTTCTATTCTGATTTGGCCCGTGTAGCGTTTTTCTTTGCAAGTGATGTGGCATATGCCTATTTGTGGGGCGATGTATTGTGAGGAGATCTGCATTGGGTTCCTGCTTCGGGGTTTAGTTGCGTGGTACTGTGCTGGGCGCGTTTGCCTACTGAGCCCGTGAGGTCAGGGATGGGGGCTGCCTATATGACAGTTTGGATGTTGTCATGCTCAGGGGCGGGGGATTGGGTTTTGTGTGACAGATGGCGGTCAGCCAGGTGGACTGGTGGAATGATGTGATTTTCGGAATGTTGCTGGTCACAGGTGCCTGTGTTTGCGTGCGTTTCTTGGTGGGGGACTGTGGTCATGTCCATTGGGATGGCTTCTGTATTCGTGCCATCTGTGCCCTGCAGCTCCCATTGGCCCCTCTTGGGTTGCTTTTGTTCGTTGGCATGCATGGGTGCTTTGTACATTTCAATGGTTGCATTGTGACTTCATTGCACCTACAGGGAGTTGTACTTTGTGGGCAGGGAGCGGTGTACAGGCACTCAGTGGGGCCGTTTACGGTTGATTCGCGATGCCGTACTTCTCGCCATGGCGGAATGGTCCATTCCGCCATGCCTGATGGCGTTAGGTACATGTCCGCTAGGGTCGGAATTGGCGTACCGTTGCACCATGGTGGTGTTTGCGGTTTGGCATGGCGCGCGCGCGCGTGCTTAGTGCAGTTAGCGTTGGCGTTCACTACGGTGTCGCTAATGGCTTCGTACTTTGCGGTGACGGGTCATAGTCGCACCGAGCGCTATTCGATGGCGGTATTGCATTTCCGCCATCGTTTTCCCCTTTCCGCCAGGGTCGTAATGAGGGCCAAGCTCTTTAGTTCAAGGGTCTTTATTGTGCAAACAGAAAATAGGGGATAGGTTTGACTTTGATCACTTTGAGGACAAATTACAGAACATAATGTTTTAGTTTTCAAAACTTCTCTGTAGGGGGTGTGGTCCTTACTCATTCCCTTTATCCCTTAGGATCCACCTGATTGACAGGAAACAAGAAGTCGCTCACAGTGATAAGGGTTGTAAGTGCCCTACAATTCATAGTTGACATTTGAAGTCTCTTGATTTGCTTTCACTGATGTTTGTATTTGTTATTTATATAGCGCCTGACACCAAGGGACTATATGGATGAAAAGATACAGTACAATAATTAGAGTAGGTAATAGTACAGTATACAACAGATAAATACATTCACTAACAAGATTCGTTAAAGGACACAATTACCATTGAAATAGAAAGGTTTTCAGAGAAGCACGAACGGCAGTATAAGAGTCAATAGATCGAAGGGGAAAGAGGGAGAGCATTCCAATGGAGAGGAGCAAGCAAAGAAAAAGAGCGCAAGTGTGAAGGTGCATATGGAGGACAAGGTACAGTTAATATAAAATTGCACTGCGAATGAAGAACACAGGAGGGGACATAGAAAGAGACAAGGGATGAAAGATAAACAGGAGCAAGACCATGGAGGGACTTGAATACAACACGGAGAAAATGTAATTTCAGCCGAGAGAGGTTAAAGAAGTAGAAACAGAATCACAAATAGGGAAATAATACAAGAGACAAATAGAAGAATTGAAGACAGACGTTAATGGAACTAAGCGGTAGACAGAAAGGCCAAAGAGAAGTGCAGAACAGTAGAATAATCGTGAAAGAAAATAGAGAAGATATTAGAAGTTTACTAGTGCTAAAAGTAAGGAAAGCCAGTACTTTGCAGGTGTTAAAGAGATGGAATCGACAGGAGCGAGATATAATAGAAATGTGATGAGTGAACAATAGGCTCAGTATCAAGATGACGACTAGGATTATGGGCAGTAAGAGAAATAGGTAGACGAGAAGGTGAAAACAGAACTAAGGGAGGAGGAGTAGGAGGAGGCATAGTACAAGCTGGGAAGAAAAAGAGATTCTGTTTTTGAAGCATTAAGAACAAGGAAGTGATCAGACATTCAGGTTTTAAAAGCAGAGAGACAGGCCGAGAGATTAGTGTGAATAGTAGATGTGAAGGAAGAGAAAGATAAGAGTTGGGTATCATCAGCATAGAAGATATGAGATAACACAAAGGAAGAGATAAGATTAGCCATTGGAGAGGTATAAGGAGAAAAAAAGAAAAGGACAGAGGATATACCCCTGTAGGATTCCACAGGAAAGAGGAAAGGCATCAGAGCAAGTGCGGGCCCAGTCAGTATTATTGGATAAATAAGATTGAAACCAGGATAATACAGAGCCGGAGACCCCAAAAGAAGAAAGAGACTGAATAATTAATGTATGGTCTACCGTGTCAAAGGCAGTGGATAGATCCAAAAGTATGACAATAGAAGAGTGTTTAGAGTAGCGAGCAGAAAGCAAAGAGTCACAGAGAGAAGAGCAGTTTCAGTAGAGTGAAGAGGTCGAAACCCAGACTGAAAGCGAGGAAGAATAAAGTTTTACTTGACAAAGGAGGAAACCTGAGAATAGACAAGACACTCCAGTAATTTAGAAAGACAAGGAGAAGAAAGATATGATGAAAACTAGAGAGTAAAAATCTTGTCAGGATGTTGCCACTATTCTTCACAAAATACTTGGCACAACTAGTTTTGGTGCCTTAGGTCATCTAGATTGAGGCTAGGTGTCATACAGTTCAAAATCCTTTTCAGGGTCTGGTGGACTATGGGTTGTTAGTCTCAACCCCTCGCTAGACTGTCAGAGACCCCCATTAATACCACTCCTACACCTGAAAGGAGTCTCCCCAGGGGCTTCTAGTTGCACACAACCTCCTGAGCAATATCATTTCATACTTTCGGGTTTAAACCTCCTCTTTGTCCACATCTCTCTTCTTCCTTCTCTGCTCCTCAAATTTCCACCATGTTCTGCTCGCTTCCTCCTCCACCCTTCTTTGTTCTTCTACTGTCTTCTCAGCCCACCATACATCCTTTGGCTGCCTTACCCCCCCTTGTCCATTGTCTTTTCTGCCTTCACCTCTCCTCCTCCTTATTATTCTTTTCCATCGCCTCCACTTTACCACTTATCTTCACCTGGACTACCTCCTTCTCCTCCACACATCTCCTCCTTCCTGGTCTCCCCTCCTCCTCTGCACTGTTCCTATTAAAGCCTCTGATTTTCTCTATTTAGCTTATGGTATCTCTATCTCTTCAACACACATTCACCTCCTATACTCTCTCTTTTACTGACATTCTCTCAACCCCCCTTACTGCTTCTCTGTATCATCTCCACCCCCTTTTTCACTTTCTCTGGTTGTCTGCCCTCCTTCTCTATTCTGCTCCTTTACTTTTTCACCATCACTCTTCTTTCCTTCTCACTGCTCTGCCATTACATAACCTCCACCATATGGATCCAACTCATAACCTCCACATTGAATTCTGCTTTACACTTCTGTTTAGTGCACTGGCCTGTGTGTAGTAAAACTGTCTAAATGATTTCACCTGTGTACCACTCTGTAGCAAGCGCTGCAAGTGACTATCTTACCAGGGAACTGCATATTTTCCAGTTTCTGCTGCTTGATGGGTAGGCCCTTAGATAGACCCACTGTCATGCTTACATCAACATGGGCCACAATCTTGGATCTGGATTACTTTCTGTTCTTGTTGCAAATGATTAGTGTGTACTACAGCTCTTTCTGTTTTATAGTTGGTAAATGAGGGTCTTATGAAAGCCAGTGGCCTACTTTAGCACTGTTTGTGGAGGAATGCCTATTCTGAAACTGGCTGAAAGTTCGCCTAGTCTTTGTTAGTTAATGCAGATTGTGAGTGCTTCAATTTATGGTAAATGAAGTGAATTCATTCTTCTCCACACTTTGGAGATATGTTGCTCAACTCATAGA
The DNA here is from genome assembly GCF_040938575.1 of Ambystoma mexicanum. Lineage (NCBI taxonomy): Eukaryota > Metazoa > Chordata > Amphibia > Caudata > Ambystomatidae > Ambystoma > Ambystoma mexicanum. The sequence goes on from NC_090932.1 coordinate 1,086,914,715, forward strand.
AAGAACACTTTTTGGGTGGCTTACAATGCCCCCCCCCCCGGATGAATCCTGACCCACTTTGCAAAAAAGTGTTTATGGCCCCCTCTGAATGATTCTGCAAAGTTTGGTGCACTTTTATCAATGGGGTGGCAAAGTTATGTGGGGGTCCAAGAATGTGTGGCAATCCTCATAAACACAATAGAGAAAAAAAATGGCTTACACCTACAGCCCAAACCGCCAGACAAATGTTCAAAAAATGTGTAGCAGGAGGGGGGCTTGGTCCCAAAAGCGTGCTTTTGTAAATTTGGTGTAAATCCATCCAGTAGTTTAAAAAGAAACTGCCAACAAGTAGGTCCAAAACAATTAGTGATATCTGGGTCCGGACCACAGACTCATTACTCTATTCGGTCTATGGACAGCCTCCTGGACCAATCGGGGCCCAGCGTTATGTCCACGGATATCGTACTCGCCCGCTGACTGGATGTTGAAAAGCGTGAGATGTGTCATATTTTGTTAAACGGTCTGCATGTTGGATCTGCGGTCCGCTGGCAGTGTCCACGCATAAGTCTGTAAAACACATTTGGGGTTATTTGGTTGTTGAAAGAGGGGTTTTCCTAGGTGAAAAAAAGTGGGTGCCGGTGCCGCCCAGTCTGCAGACACTGCGGTAGTCGAGCACGGTAGTCGAGCAGACAGCAGTGTGGATGAACAGTTTTGGAAAACACATTTGGGGTTACTTGATGGCTGAAAGAGGATGTGGAAAGATTATGGGAGTGGAATAAAGATGATATGCAGTTGTTTTTAGAGGTAAAAAAAGGGTTTGCAGATGCCACCGAGTCTGTGGTCAATTTTGGTGTTCACAGACATCATTTCAATTGCAGGGGGTTCAGTGCAAGCTTTGTTATTTGAAGGTGTATTGTACCGACTTGTTATATGGTTTAATTGCATTGTGATGGTTGTGGCCATAGGCCATGCCCCCAAGAATCTGGCCACTGGCAACACACACTATGGTGACATGTTATAGTAATTATAGGTCATTTAGTATGGGTATACAGTATTTGTGATATGGTGGAATTATATAATTAAAGTGTATCTGGTATTTATGATTGTAGTACAATTGAAGATAGTGCTTTTTGATGTCTCCACCTTTCACACGGTCAACAACTGTATCCTCATTAAACGGTTACATGATACTATTAGCATCAGGGAGCAGGCACTGTACTGGCTGATTTGTTTTCTTCACTAACCACCCTTACCAGCTGCAACTGGGCTGTTTGTACTCCACAACCTCGCTGTGTACATGCAGAGTACCCCAGGGTGTTATGCTATAATTGTGGCTCTTCCATATCTATTTCATCCCACTGGCTCACCTAATGTGCTTCTTCTTCTTTTCTCATTTCCATTGTTATGTTAATGACACACAGGTTTCCTTCCCTGAACTAATGTGTTGTCCTTGTTTCTTATCTCTAATTGTCGTACTGCCATCATGCCCCCATTAAATGTGCAGCAGCTGGAGCTGGGGTGCTTCCATGCTCCTACAGCAAATACGTATTAGAGAGGAAAATTGTAACTCTAAAGTGCTTTGGCATTGTTTGTGTGGGCAATAGTAGGGGAATTTACGGTAACCCTGATGGTGTAGTTCTGGGCCTGGTGTGATGCTTTAGGTGCCCTCCACACCACTTGGCACAAGGGATATCTGAAAATGGGATTGTCAGCATGCATACAAATATCACCTTGTATCTGTTCACTGTTTGAAAAGAGAGTTCCCCTTTGGGGCAAAATACTTTCTGGCTGTAGCGTGTATACTCTCCTGCCAGGGCTTTTTTCATGTGGGCTCTGCACACATTTCCAAACTTGATATCCTCCTATGTTTCCTTTATCTGATATTGTATCTGCCTGGTATACTATCCCACAAGGTTGTTATATATATTGCACACACTCCCAAACTTACTTTTGATCTGTTCTACCTTTGAAAGAAATGCTCACTTGCTCTTTCTCTCTCGTGGGCTTTATTTGCTCCATTGCTCCATTAACAAATATTCAGGTTTGGCATGGCTGCAATACCCTGGTGTCCCTGCTTCGTTTGGTTGAACTCACCGGCTCTTGCTGATGTACACTGTTTCTCCCACGACAAGCCGGTGGTGGCCGTTGAGCATTTCCTTCTTTCTTGTTACCTCTGTTTCTCGGCTTCTCTGCTTGTCACTGTTCCTGCTGGGCTCTTCTGCTTCGTTTTAGGCTTTGATAAGGCAAACGCTGCCCCTCAACACCTGCAAATGCCGAACAGCCATCTGTCGGCTTCTGGCGTTCCCACGGTGTGTTCTCTCGCACAGTCAGCTTTCCTTTTCCTGGTCCTCAAGCTGCTTGACTTCACTGAACACTGTGCAGTCCCACAGTCTCTCAGTCCATACCGAGAGGAGCTTCTTCTTCCGCCAGAAGCACGTCTCAGTCAATTGCTTTGCTTGTTTAAATTTCCCAGCCACAGGTATGCACTCACAACAACAAGAGCGCAGCTTGTGCTTTTGGCCTTCTTAGATCTCCTCTACTCGGCTCATCTTCCTTGTCACAGTATTCTTGGGAATGGAAGTTCATTCTTGATGATTTGTATATAAAGTCTGGGTGAATGTTCTCAGTGATCTTTAAGGGCAAGTCAGATCTGAATGACTTACAGGTAGAGTCTGAGAAGGTGTTTCATGAGTCTTAAAAGGTAAGTAAAATTTTGTTGACTTACATACAGATCTTGTGAAAAGATCTTCATACATTCCTAGGTGGATGAGGGGAGGTTTAACAATATGTCATTAAGGCACTGGGCATGGATGTGGTATCCTCAAACGAAGAATGGGTATACCATGTCTTGTCCGATGGTGCCATGATATTCTCCCCGAGGCTGTCTCCCACCAAGTGATTCTCCCCATATAGCAACCCCCAGGCTCAGGATTACTTAATGGCTGCTGTTCCGAGGCCAGAGGTTACTACCAGGAAAAGAGTGATGGCACCATCAGCTTCATCACAATACATTCTGTGAAACAGTGGGTAAAAAGCCACACAGTTTGCAATCGAATTGTACGGTAAGAGAGTAAAAAAAAACAACAGATGCAAGTCACCAACAATGCACAGGAGCATTTTCCAATACATGTTCATCATGCATTTGCCCACAATATATGCCAGTATAAAAACATTTGCATGCTGCTGTGCCCATACATTTCCTTGTTGTTTCCTTGTTGGCCGCACCAATATATGCCAGTATGACTACATAAGAGTACACTACTTTTGGCTTTGCCAGTGAAAAATGCCACGTAAGAAAGCATGTCCAGTATGATTGGACCAATTGGACCAATGTAGGCCAATATGGCGATGTAAGAAACCTCATCATGCTGGCTTTACCCTTGCTGCCAGTAGAGAACGCCATGCTACAATAAGGATGTACATCTAGAATGGTTGCACCCATGATGGCCAGTATGGCCACATACCAATTCTTCTCAAGCTGTTTTTACCATTAATGCCAGTAAAAAATGCCATGCCAATGAAAGAAAAACAACCAAATGACTGCCAATGCACACATGTAATCCCTGTCTTCCAAATCACTAGCCTTCTCCCTGGCACACACATAAGTACATGCATTATCTCACCTCCTTAGGGGCATTCTCCATTTCCAGACCTTCCCCCAAATTCTCAATGTCTGGTCCTCTCAAGGCTAGACTACTGTAACAGCCTCTTCCTCAATCTGCCTCTTTCTTCGCTCAGCCCTCTTCAACTAATCCAAAATAGGGCTACAAGACTTGTCCTTGTCCTCAAGCCCTGGGACTGTATCTCTCCAGCTCTAAAATCTTTCCACTGGCTCTTGTTTGCTGCAAGGATCAAATTCAAGACCCTTTGCAGCAACCACAAGGCTGTTTGAGGCAAAGGACCACACTACCTGCCACTCTCTCTCACGAAATACTCTCTTGCAGATCCCTTCGATCTTCTGGCTCCAACTCTCTGCTGATCAAATGCTTCTCAAACCAGAGAGCATGGGGGTAGATCTCTCTCCTCAGCTGGCTCCCTCCTATGAAACAGCCTTCCTCTCTCTTTCTCTCTCCATCTTGAACCAGACCCCTCAAGTTCCAAAAACAACTCAAGACCTTTTCCTTCTCCCCCTCCTTCCCACGCCCCCTCCCTTGCTAACCATACCCTCTGCTGCTTATTTAGGTATTTATTTATTTTTATTTCTAAAGCGATGGAACAGAAGCACAAAGGCATAAGAGTGCTGATATCGACACACAACACAAAACATACAAAGCAATAAAGCAAAAGGGAGAAACCAGTGGGGACGTAAAGCAAAGCAGGGGCCACTCTTTATTCAAAAAGGAAGGTTTTCAAGTTGTGTTTGAATCTAGAAAGACTGGGGAACAACTTCAGGTTGAGATGAAGGGTGTTCTACAGACGTGGGGTTGAAATTGGAAAACATATTTTTTTTAACTGTGCCAATTTTGCCTTGGGAATATGGAGTAGACTGGTGTTGTTGGATTTAAGGCTGCATGTGTCCGCTAGCCATTTCAGCTGTGCTGCCAAGTAGGACAGACACTTGCCATGCAAGCAGAAGGAGTGTGCAATGCAGAGAGTACCGAACATGACTCTCTTTGCTCTGGAGAGCCAGTGTAATACTATCCGGGCTGTTGACACATGTTCCGTTTTACACAGTTCTACTACAATCCTCACTGCATTGTTCTGAACAACTTGCAGACAGTTTAATTCTCCTATTCCGGACCCAGTAAACTACTGGCACAATAGTCCAAGTGGCTCCCGATGATAGCCCTGGCTAAGGTGGCACAGCTGAATGCATTAATGTACAGTGTGATTTGTGCTAGACGTTTGATGTAATACGTTGAGTTTGACACTAGACAGCTGATGTGGGCCCTAATTGAGAGCTCTTGATCAATGGTAACTCACAAGCTTTTCACTTTCTTGAAGGTGGGGAGAAGACATTCTGCTATTTGGAAGGAAGATTAGACCTGATCTAGATGGCACAGCCTAGGGTCAGTGCCCAAGATTATGATCTCAGTTTAAAAGTTGTTCAGGGCTAGGCCATTATACAGCATCCAGAGATGAATTTGGTTGTAAGTGGCATTGATAATCTCAGGGTCTTTGATGTAATCACCTTAAAGTTGAAAGAGACACTGACTATCGTCAGCATAGTTAGCGCAACAGGTACCATCAGCATCAAGTTGATCAAACTGTGTGAGCATGAATATATTGAAAAGGGTAGGGCATAGACACGAGCCCTGTGGCACTCCGCACTATAGGGCAAGACTTTCTGACAGAGCATCCTCATGAAGACCTTGGCAGTCCGTCTGACAGAAATGAGAGCACCCAGCTGACTGCTTCATTTTAAAAAAAAAGCCCTCTCCAGCAGTCTGCTCGCTAAGATGGAATGATCTACCAAGTCAAACGTGGCCATCAGATCTAGGAGCATCAGAAGTGATGTTTTACCCTTATCCATTTATTGTAAAATGTTAGTCTTAGATTGGCAGCCTGGTGCCCCAAGAGTCCATCGGGTCCTGGCCTTCTGCCCAATCGCCCCTATTACACCCCCTGCACTGTCCACTGCACCACACCAGCCTGCACTTACCTTTGGGTGGTAGACCTCCCTCTTCACATCCGCCATGCACTTACCTGCTGCCTCCCCAATGGCACATCTTACACTTCCTCCCCAAAGGGACCCCAATAGCACTTACCCCCATGCAACCTCCCCCTTTCTTTTCCTTTTTCTTTCACTGCACTTGCACGCTCCAAATGTCACAAGGCCTATTAGGACCACTTCCATTTTCTATCCTCATTGTCAATTCCTTTGTTTATTTGCCCGACCGGAGTACATCGAACAGATTCGAATTCATGGAATGGTTTCAAGTGTGTGGAATGGATCGGTGTGCGTTGAACGGATTGGTGTGCATAAAACGGATTGGAATGAGTGGAACGGGTTGGAGTGAGTGGAACGGATTGGAGTGAGTTGAGCAGACTGGAATGTGTGGAGCAGACTGGAGTGCATGGAGCAGACTGGAGTGCGTGGAGCAGACCGGAGTGTGTGGAGCGAGCTGGAGTGCGTGGAGCGGGCTGGAGTGAGTAAACCGGGCTGGAGTGCGTGGGGCGGGCTGGAGTGCATGGGGGGCGGGAGTATGTGGGGCGGGCTGGAGTACATAGACCTGGCTGGAGTGCATGGAGCGGGCTGGAGAGCATGGGGCGGGCTGAAGCGGGCTAGAGCGCATGGAGCGGGCTGGAGCGCATGGAGCAGGCTGGAGTGCTTGAAGCGGGCTGGAGCGCATCAAATTGTGTGAATTACATGGAATGGTCTGGAATGCAGAGAACGTTTGAGAGAGCATGTAACCCATCATTTCACATCACTACGCTTACCCTCTCCTTTACACCACCATTCAACTAGAACAAAGAGATACTATGACACCATTCGGTGTAGCTGTTCTCATACCAACATCTGCCTCATACTCCCCATCACTCTAACTAAACACTGCTGGTTACACACCTCCCATCTAAGCGTTCTCCTCAGGCCTAATGTAGCCACAATCGTTCTGGATAAATCCTGCCAGAACGAACATATACTCTTTATGTCTCAACCACCACACCTACTGCTAAGAAGCAGCTATTACTGAAATGCCACATCAGCTGCACACATATCCGGTGCTCACACGCACCTTTTCACTCTCTCTACTCTCTCTACTGACCTGAGCTTCGGTTCCCAAGGGCGTTCATCCTACCAGCGCTTTCAGACCATACCAATGGTACATAAGGCGCTATATAACTGCAAAGTAACATAACATAACATGTTCCCTTCCCTTGTGCCTTGTGGCACTTTGAAACACTGTCTTGCTGAATAAGCTCCTTATAAATAACTAATAAAATAAATACAGATAAAATTCACAGAAGCATTAATATCCATTCAACCACGCACCCATGCAGCATTCATAGACTGTCTCATTCACTCTTGCACCCATATAACATAAACTCTCTTTCATATGTGCACCCAAACAACATACCCTCTCTCATTCACATACGCACTTACAGACGCAAATCATTTCATGCACGAAAACACCTATACATACGTTTTTTCTTATGTAAAGGCAGACCGTATTACAATCACTCTTGCACCTCAGGCTTCCGCAATGGCCCCCAGCTCTTGTGTAGCATGCAACATGAACTAGGAAGCAGGGAGAACTTCCCGATTCCTGGCCATGTGTGGTGGAAGCAGAGTGCCTCCAGCTCAGCATTGTGGGCCTCTGAATATACAGGGAGGTGCAGGAGCACTCCTATGCACATTTAGCCCAGAGGTACCCCAGCCTGCATTTCCAATGGGCCACATTCTGGGGACTGAAATGTCAAAGGGGAACCACATTTCCCTATACAGATAAAGATGGCCAAGGAGTGCTCTCTTAGCTGCTTGCTACAGCTGAGGGAGCGTTCAGTGTTCATGTGCTGACTTCGATCGTCCACGATGGGAGGCATTTCAACTCCGGCGATTAAATGATTATTGTTTTGCAGGAGTGTAGGGATGAGTAGTGGCTAAACCACCTACAAGAAATGATCCCAATCATAAAGGTGAAACAGGCACAACTTGAAAGTTATACCTCCTTTGGCAACATAGGTTCTTCAGGGTTTGGTGAACTGATAAAGTTGCAACTCAAATAACATTAGTACGGTGGTACCAAAATAAAAAAATGTCCAACCAAGGTTCTAGGAAAATAGAAACTTTAATAAAAACTAGCATTCCACACCACTAAGTAAAAACTTTGAGCAATGAGGCACAATGCGTTGATAGGTAGCAGTGCTCAGGCAAATGACTTCAGTGACAACGTCATTATTCAATCATATGCCTTTAACAAGGTAAAGGGGGGGTTACAATTCACTAAAGTCCTTTAAGTCAGACCAGGTGGAAAGGGCCTCTTCAAATACCTTTGGTTTCTTGTCTCTGCGGCTCAAAAGAACTGAACTGGGTTTCTAGGTGCTTTACTGCAGTGAAGCTGGTGTTGAGCCGGTGTTGAGCCGGTGTTGAGCTGTTGTGGGAAAAGTCAGGATGTGCTTTCTCAATGATGAGTCAATGTTGAATTGGTTTGAAGAATATGCTACCTGTGGTTCAAATTGGTGTTCGAGATGGGCTAAACAATGACAATGGGCTTCATTTTGATTTGGCCATTTCGGAATGAACGTGCCTGTATTAACATTTACCGGTATATTTCCACATTGACCAACTACAGGTTAGCCGGTGAGGTACTGTAATTACCTCCAGCAATGAGCCGTGGGTAATTCAGGCAACTAACCGGCAGAAATCACCAGTATTACTGACACCAGTATTACTGCCACTGGTATTATTGGATCTGGTAAAACTGGAAAAATCCCTTGTGGTGTCCAATGGGACTCCATGGAATGAGGATTTACATCTGACACTGGCACTCACAATCCGGCTATAATACCGCCGGACCGAGTGCTGGCATCAGTATTCCAATATGCCGGTATCCTGGTGGATTTACCACCAGGATACCGCAAACTTGTAATGATGCCCATAATGTGTTTTAGTGCTATAAATTGTCGGTCTAGTCAGTAGCAATACATTATTTCTGATGGCTCCAGTCGGCATTGGGGGATGGACGAGTCGGTGGCTTCTAGCAGGTCAAGCCAGCTTTCAAGTCAGTTTATTTCATTGATTGAGCCTGTGATCAGGCCATGCCAAAGCTGTCAACATCAAAGTGCGTGTGGTTGGGTGGCCATGCCTGATGCTGTAGTCCATCGAAGTGGTTAGAGAACACGTACCTTGAGGGTCAGCTGGACCTTTGTCTTTGATGTAGCTGTGTGATCACACCGTACAGTTTGCTCTGAACTTATACTATAACTTGCTCTCTATAGTGTACTGGGAAGACACTGGGGGTCATTCCGAGTTGGGTGGTAAGGGAAAAACGATTCCGGTAAAGGACTACCGGCATCGTTTCCCGTTACGGCCCATTCTGACCCACCAGACTGTTATTTACGGCGTCGTAAAGTACGAGGCCGTAAATAGCAGTTTAGTGGCACGCGCCCGACACGCCATGCCGGAATTAGTGGCATGGCGTAAACTGGAACTGATCCCAAGTAAAGCAGACATGGAAAAAACAGCCTCCACAAGACCGCAAAGTACCTTACCGCCATGGAGTAAATACCGGCATCGCCGAGGAGGTGTAAAGAACCCTGAGCAGTGTTTCCAAGAGGAACAGGTGCACTCAATCAGCACAGGTGGAGGCAATGGAGTCTGGCACAGCACAAAAGGAGCACACCCACACACCACACCCCCTCCCACACCAAGATGATACCAATTGTAGCAGCATTCCTGTAGCTGGAGGCCCTGCTTGCAAGGCAGCAACTACAACAACAGCAACAACAACAACCACAGCCCCCACCACAGAGGATACACAGGAGGAGAAGGAGGGTGAGACAGGCCCAGCATGCCCTACCGGTGCAGCCACCATTACCACGCCTCAGAGCCACCCCCTTCAACCTCACACCAGAGCAGATCCACACCCTGTACCGGCTTGACTGGGACACCATTACCACCATAGTGGACCTGATACATGACAATATAGTGAGCCGCATAGAAATCAGCACTGCCATCCCCCCTCTACTGAAGGTAGAGTCTGTGCTCCACTTCCTTGCCACAGGCACCTACCAGCATACAGTGGGGCTCATGCATGGCATTTCACAGCCCATATTTTCCCAGATACTCAACCAAGTGCTGGATGCCCTCCTCACCCACACAAGGGACTACATATCCCTACCCCAGACTCCCCAGGAAGTATATGACACCAAAGTTGCCTTCCATGCACTGGCAGGCATGCCAAATTGCATAGGTGCCCTCGGCTGCACCCACATTGAATTGGTGGTCCCGCATGCCATGGAGGTGCCGTATCGCAACCGCAAGCAATACCACTCCATCAACGTCCAGATGGTGTGTAATGCCAGTAAAGCCATCACACATTGCAATGCCCGATACCCCGGATCAACTCATGACTCCTTGGTCCTGCGGAACTCAACACTACCACGCTACATGGAGCGACATGCTGGACGACGTGCCTGGCTGCTTGGTGAGTAACCTGAATGGGCCATGGCAGTGCATTGGGGCTGTGAGTAGGTTGCCTGCATACTCCACCTGGGTGGGAAAGGGGGGGATGCATACTCCACCTGGGTGGGAAAGGGGGGATACATACTCCACCTGGGTGGGAAAGGGGGGGATGCATACTCCACCTGGGTGGGAAAGGGGGGGGAATGCATACTCCAGAAGAAGGTGTCCAAGATCACCATGGCATGTGTAATGCTGCACAACATGTGCATCCGTCGGAACGTGCCACTGCCCCTGACGTGGAACTGCTACCACTAGATGATGATGAGGGGGAGGAGGAAGGAATGGCAGGACAGCATCACAGTGCCGATGCACAGGAGGGACGCTCAGTGCGGCAATCATTGATTGGACAATATTTCTGACTCACAAGTCAGCTGAGGGTGTGTGGATGACAGGACATTGGGCACTGGGTGTGGGGATACATGTACACCATGCACTGTGTGACATTAAAAGACACATGCAAAATGATCAATGTCCACTCTGTTTTTTAGGGATGATCAGCCAGTGTATTTAACAATAATGTAGAAACGTGTACAACAAAACTCCCACACACACCCTCACCCCCTCCCCTCCAACTCCCACACACACCCTCACCCCTCTTCACCTCCCCCCACAACAACCCCACAATAGTCCCATCAGTGCAACATAGGCCACATGTTTGTGGCAGTATGGTCAATGTGCACTTCCAGAGCCAGGGGGATCCATGTTGTGGCGGCGCAATGTACGCAGTGACCGACGGACAGGGCTGGTCTGCGTGGAGGAGCTTTGGGAGGGTGGGTACTCCCACTGGGGCTGTGGTCTGTGGGGTGCTGCCTCCAGGGAATCTGCGATCCGGCTCAGCACCTCACAGAGCCGGTTTGTGCTGGCAGTGATCACCTCGCCCAGAGCCTGAAGGTCATTGTGCCACTCTGACCTAGATTCGCGGTTGTCCCAGATAAAGTCCTCAATCAGGCCCGTGAGGTGCTGGGAGCGCACTGCATCCATGGCCGGTGTGGCCGATGTGCTTGGCAGGCTTGGTGTAGAGCCTGCAGCCCTTTTGGGACTTTCTGCAGGGGAGGTGGATCCAGGACAGGCAGGTGGTACTCCTTAGCCTGTGAGCCCTGGGGTGTCACTCTCCCCAGAGTCGCTGTCTGCCACCTGGCTGTAGGATCGAGTGTCTGGGCTATGTCCAATGTCATTGGGGTCCTCCACGTTGGAAACAGAAATTAATGTGGGGCTACCTGGCACATCGAGGAGGCACATGGTGGCATTCTCCCCTGCCACACTGGACTCCTCAGAGTGCACCGTGGGGCCTGTCTCTGGCGGCACTGCAGGCATGGTTAGGGGTGCGGGTGGGGGATGTGCACCCTCCAATGGGGTTGATGGAGCAAGTGGTGTTGCCTGTGTTTCTTCCTTCTTGCAGGTCCCCTGGCTGTGCCCCTGGAGGTACAGGGCTGGGTGGCTTCCTGGTCCTCACTTTCATGCCCGCTGCCTGTGGGGGGGAAGAGAGAGATGGCATGAGCAATAATTTGGGGGTCAGCATTTCTTCAAGCCTATGGTATAACAATGAGATTGCAGCGTTTTGTTGACATTTGGGTGGTGAGTGGGACAGTGATCTGGGCTTGGATGGAAAATGCATGCAGATGTCTGGGTCACTCATGTTGGCGGAGTACTGTGCTGACTCACATTGACTGCCTCTTTGTGTGCTATGGCCAATATGGTTTGGAGCCTTGCACCTGACATCAGCCTGGGTCCCACTTGTTACGGCATGATTTCATTGGGGGGAAGAGGGGTTTCCCATACGTGATGTGACAGCTTGCCCAGTCCTTGGCGGTGCCTTACATTGGGAATGCATTTACTGTCTTGACTCATGACACTCACCTCCATCAGCGGATGACGGTGCACCGCAATCCATTTCGCCAACCCCTTCTATGGCTTCTGTGCCCATCATGTCCGCACACGTTTGCTCCCAGGGCATCATCTCGATGGGAGAAGTTGGGCCTCCTCCTGTCTCCAGGGCCTGGGTTCGGTTGGCCGATAGGATGGCCCGCACACTGAGACGGAGGTCATCCCACCGTTTCCTGCAGTCCTTCGTGGTGCGGGGGGTGTTTCCTACGGCGCTCACCCTCTGTGCAACCAAGTCCCAGATCTCCTTCTTCCTGAAAATGGTGGGCCTACGCATGTCACTGCTGAATACTATCTCAGCATGTTCGTGCAGAGTTTCCACCAGGACCTGGAGCTCGTCCTGCTTAAAGCGCTCCTTCCTTATGCGGGCGGCACCTTTTTTCACTGCTTTCGGCATGATGTTGGTCTCTAATGGCTATTTTCAAGATCCAAATATGCCTCCGGTTCCTGTATGAAGAGGATGGCAATGGATTGAGTTTTTAAAGATGGCCTCCGCACTCCTTCCCGTTCCTGTGCGATGACGTAATTTCCGTATCCGTTAATTAGCGGTGACCGTAATTTACGGTATCTGTAAATTACGGTCACCGTTAATTACGGACTGCAAAGCTCCGATGGCGGAGTTGTAAAGAACGTCTCGCTTCATGCCGCTAAGGGGTTTAACGGGCCCTTTAGCGGTATGCCGCTAGGGGATTTACCGGCATGGCGGAAAGCTCGTACCCGCGAAGTTGGAATAGCCTGTAAATAGCGGCGTGGTACCAGATCGGACTCGGTCTTTCCGCCATGCCGCTAAAAACCAATACTTACCGCAAACCTCGGAATGAGGCCCACTGACTGAGTCAAGAGGTAAGTGTGAAAAGGTAAAGATTGTTCAAGTTTCTGGAGAGGATTACCGAGTTTTGAGGGCCTTTCTGAAGAAGAGGTAGTCCTCATCAGGGCAGATGCTCAGATGAAGGGAGTTACAAGGGATGGGAGCTTGGACTGAGAAGGAGGATCCTCTAATTCTGGTGGAATTGAAGGGGAAATCAGAGGGAGGAGTGCAGAGCAGATGTAAGATTTCTGATGGGTTGGTAACATGTACGTTTGTGTTGGAGGAATTCTGGCCCTGTCTTGTAGAGGGCATAGTGTGTGATGCACATGAGCTTGAAGGTCACCCTCTGGCTGATAGGAAGCCAGTGAAGCAATCTAAGGGCAGGAGTGATGTGTTCTCTGCATGAGAGCGCAAGGAGCACTTTAGCTGCAGAGCTTTGGAGATGCTGGCATTTTCTAAGCTGATATACAGGACACCCAGATAGAGGGAGTTTGCGTAGTCCAAGCAGGAGAGGATAATTGCAAGGATCGCTGAGACTCTGTGAGGGTAGGAGAGAAAAGGGAAGAGTGAAGTTTTATCACAGGTTAGGATTTCGGGTTTACCAAGATTGAGTAGGAGGTGGTTTGCCATCATCCAGTGGTCTATTTCAGATAGGCACGAGGCAAGGTCAGAAAAGGGGAAGGCCTGAGACTTCAGAATCTTGAAAATGATCTGAGTGTCATCAGCTTAGTTGTAGCAGTTTAGGTTATGAGAGAGTATGAGTGTGGGGATGGGGCTCAGGCAGGGATTGAAGAGGAGGGGGATAGGCAGGGTCCCTGTGGGACCCTTTGGGGAGGAAGCGAGAGGGGGAGCATAAGGGATAGAGGTTGGAGAGGAATGAGGAGATTAATCTTAAAGCAGAATTCCTGATGCCTAGAAGGTGGAGTCTATCTGTGAGAATGGCATGGTCGATAGTCTCAAAGGCAACAGAGAGGTCAAGGAGGATAAGTGTAGCACAGCCTTCGGAGTTTGCCGTTCTGTTCATGTCATCCAAGATGGAGACAAGTGAGGATTCCGTTCGTTTGGAGGGGTCTTTAGGGTAAACATGGTATCACAAGTATGCCACTGACACAATGGATACAATTTGTAAAACCTTTATTGAAGATGTTGGGCTGGAGATACTCCTACGTTGTCCTCTAACTAAGATAGGAGTAGTTTTGACCATCAAATGATAAACAAAGCAGTCCTTGTCGAGTCCATCAAATCACAATGGTCTATACTAACAAAACCTAATGCCTGCCCTATCTCTTGAACAAAAAGTGTAAAAAGTAGAAATGCATGCAAAGAAAAAATCAGCGTTCAAAGGAATAAATGTGGTTGACCAGCTCTCCTCCCCACTTTTGACCTCACGAAGTAAGGCTGTCACTGTAGACAGGATGACAAACTCTTGGTTTCCAACACAATAAACAATTTGAAAACGTGGATTAAAGCCCACCTGGCCTTCCACGTTAAAGTCTTGTTTCATTGCTTCCAAAATAATGCTTCAACAAAAGGTTCACAAAGGTCCCCCTCTGTCAGGCTCAGACCTTTTACCACACAGTTCGCATTGGTCCCCCCTCTGTCGGACTCAGACCACTCATGACAAAGTTCAGCACAAACTTGCAAGGGGATCCCTTCCCCAAGCTTATTATATTTCAGGTCTCCCTCAGTCAATCTCAGACCATTTTCAGATGTTGAAGACTTTCAAATGTGTGCAGCTTTTTTAACAGACCATAGCAGGACCACTTCGACTCAAAGTTCACATTTTAACTTTCACTCTGCCCTTCTTTAGGAGTTACTCTTGCTTACTTCACTTTTGCTGTTCATTAGTTTTATTGCTTCAAACAGTGTACCTTTCATGGAGACTTTCGAGTGGCTACTTCCTTTCGCCGGACCACTCTGTTACTTAGTGTTGCTGATCTCACAGCTGTCCTTACTTCAAAGTTCATTCACAGGTCTGCATTTGTATTTGTATTTTATTTCTTTGTATTGCGTGTCGGAGCCCTGAGGCAGCTGAGCGCATATCTTACATGTTATAAATTCACATTGTACATCAGTGGATATCAACATTTTACAGTGTCATAAAACAGAAGGGCGAATACTACAAGGTACTCAAATACATTTATGCATGTATAAATATAAAATGATAAGTAATAGCCATAGGTTAGTTAGATAGTATTTTGGTTCCAAAGACTTGATTTGATCTTATTCTTAAAGATCGTGAATGATGGCTCAGTTCTTATGGTAAGGGGGAGAGCATTCCATTTTTTTACCACAAGAACCGGGAAACTAACTCCACCCACCCTTTGTTGGTTGAAGCGGGGTATGTTTACGCAGTGGGTTTGGGCTGTTCTCATCGGTCTAACTGATGTATGCCTTATAAAGGTGTCACATAGGTAGGATGGCGCTTGATTGTGAAGTGACTTATGTGTTAGTGATAGAGCTTTGAGGTCTATTCTTTGATTAAAGTTTAACCATATAAGGTTTTGTCTGGTTGTGGAGATGTGCTCTTTCCTTGGGATGTTGCATGCTGATCTGACTGCATTGTTCTGCATTACTTGCATTTTGTTTAAATTTTGTTGTGCGGTGCCTAAATATAGCGCATTACAATAGTCTAGTTTAGATAACACTAGTGCTCTGGCTACTGATATACAGTTGTTGGTAGATAGGTAAGGGCGACAGGCTGTGATCAGCTTGCTGGTATAAGCTGTAGCTGATGTGAGTGTGTTGGTTTGTTTGTTGAAGGATAATGAGGCGTCAATATGGGTGCCCAGTGTTTTCACACTTTGTGCTACATTGATGGAATTGCCATTGATGGTGAAGGTTTTGAAGGCAGTATTTAATTTGCTTAATTTGGTAGGGAAACCAAGTAGAAGAAGTTTGTTGTTGTCGTCGTTTAGACATAAGCCGTGGTTAGCCATCCAAATTTGTATAATACTGTAGATATCGTTCAAGGTTTTGCTGTCTGCAATGTAGTCATCTGTGATAGGGATGAGGATCTGGGTGTCATCAGCATAGTTTGTATACGTGACACCCAAATGGTCAAGAACATCAAATAAAGGCTTAGTAAAGACATTATAGAGTGTTGGTGATACACAAGATCCTTGGGGGACTCTGCAGGATACAGATGAGGGTGAGGCTGAGGCGGAAGGAGCGAAGACACGCTTGGATCTATAATTAAGGAATGATTTGATCCATAGGTTGGCTTGGTCGGAAAAGTGTGCAGCAGATGACAAGTGCTTGCACAGCATATCATGGTTCACTAAGTCGAAAGCCACTGATAGGTCTAATAGTAATAGTAAAGCAGATGTACCTTTATCTTTTAGAGCCTGAATTTGGTTCTTTAGATCAACCAATGTTGTCTCTGTCCCATGTCTAGGTCTGAAACCAGATTGTTTTAGGCCTAGTAAGTTGTTAAGTTCCAGATAGTGCTGGATTTGTAGATAAGCTGCTCGATCCATCATTTTCAACAGAAAAGGGACTGTTGTGATCGGCCGGTAGTTAGATGGGTTATTTGGGTCGAGTGTAGGTTTTTTAGCAGTGGGAGTACCCATGCATCTTTTAAGCTAGTGGGCACAGAACTCGTGGCAAATGAGGCATTGATAAACTTAGTAATGAACGGAGAGAGCACCGAAGCTGCTTCTTTAATTAGGGTGGCTGGACAGATATCTCCCTTTCAGTTCGATGGTTTGAGTTTAAGTATGATCTGTTCAACTTCTATGGATAGAGGTTGAAAGTTAAATGGAGGCAGTGCTGTCAACAGTGGAGTAGGCGGACTGGGAGGAAGGGTATTGTTAATGAGAATGTTTTTGGCGTTGATTTTGTCTAATAGCATTGTAATTTTGTTTTGGACCGCATTTTGAATATCATACTTTGATGCAAGGGTCCAGTATGGGAGCTGGTGACTCAAGTTCTTTTAGTATGTTGAAAAGTTCCTTAGTATTTGAGTTAGCTTTTACTATACGGTCATTGTAATTATCTTTCTTAGCTTAGATGATGGCTATTTTGTAGTTAAGTGACACTGCACTGAATAAATCTTTGTTCAGTGTGGACAGGTATTTTTTTCCAATTAGACTTTGCTGCTCGTTTCTCTTTTCTAAGGATTTTTAAGTTGGGTGTATACCATTTGTTTATATGGGCTAGAGGTTTGGCCTTTTGGAGTTTTAAGGGGGCAAGCATGTTAATAGCTTTCGTCATCATTTCATTGTACAAATTGACTAGGTCTGAAGGGTCAGAATGTCTAGAGTTAATTTGAGTTAGCGGATGAAGAAGTGGTATCAAGTTTTCTAAGGTAAGGTGCTGTTTACTTCTTGCCATTAATGCAGGAGCCCTAGTGGAAGTAGTTTGAGTTACTGTTTTGTCAATGGTGAAGGTGATTAAGTGATGGTCTGACCAGGCACAGGGTGTGTTCCCCAGTATCTTGATGGAGCAGTTAAGATCTGCTAGGTAATCTAGAATGCGACCCTTGTTATGTGTTAGACTATTTATGCGATGTGTGAACCCCAACTCTGACATAGTGCCTTTCAGTGTGGAGGCTTTGCCATCTTTAGGATCGTTGAGGCCTAAGTTAAAATCGCCTAGGACTATAACTTGGAATTTGCATTTGGTATTGTCAGATAGTAGTAGTGAAATGTCATTTCCGAAGGTGGAAGAACCACCTGGTGGTCGATAGATCAAGTGTATTGTGATTGTGGATGTGTCAGACGTGGCGAATTTAACCGTCAGTAGTTCTCCTGAGGGAAGGTGGTTGTTATTAGCTATTCGTAGTTCTAGCATAGTTGTGTAAATGAAGGCTACTCCGCCTCCTTTACTTTGATGAGTGTCTCTATCACATCGAAGGATAGAGTTAGTGTTAGGGACGGGCTAGATGTGCGGTTTAGCCAAGTTTCAGTTAAAGCAATGATATGTAAATCATTATCGGTCAGTATGTCAAATATGTCCAGGGCATGGGCTTGGAGTGACCTAGTATTTATGAGTCCTGCTTTAATAACATTAGGGATATTTTTGTTGGGTTGAGTAGATCTATTGCTTTTGTTTAACATTTTAGCTGTGGGTGTGTGCAAGGTTACCTTATGAGCGTGGTCTGGTTTGTTAAGCTCATAGATGGTAGGAGATAAGTGCAATTGAGTTCTAGATCCTAGTCTCCAGTTTCTAAGTGATGTGTTCCAGGGTTTAAAAAATCTGCTTAGTGGAATGACAATGAGATGTTAGGTGGTTGGGCCTGTAATATCTTCGAGGGGGTTGGCTTTGTGGATAGGTTTTTGATGAGAGGAAGTATTGCCAGATTTGTAGTTAGTATTGGGTAGAAGGTGATTAGCGAGGACATATGGTGACATAACAGCACAAGGTTTTAAGAACGTTGTTGGTGGGATGTCAGTTGAGGCTGGTAGATTAGATGCCATGGTTAGCTTTATGATTGGTGTGTTAGGAGGGTGTTGGTGATCCATATCTGGATATGAAGGTCTGCCTTTCTTCACGTCTCATCCACACGCGTGCATCCTTCAGTTGCAATATAATGTTGCTACTTCATTTGTTTTAACACACACTGGTCACTCATGTCAGGTGCCAACTCACCAACATTATGCGTCTTTTTCTTGGTTTTGCTATTTCCAATTCACAAGTAAAAGTTAGTACCACAGGCTGGGCCTCGCCTCCCCAACTCTGCTGTTCTCCTGGGAGGGTTGTTGGCATCCTTGAAACACAATGCAGTCTTCACTGTGGGATATGGCCTTCTCCTTGTGCCTTTCCCAGTCTGTCGGAGGCAACAACCTCCAATAGGGAACTCTTGGGGTTTTTGACCAGCTGCTCTCATCCCCTGGTCCGTTGGTCTGCTCCAGTATGTATGTATTTGTTCTGGAAGTTCTGCTCGTACTCATGTTCTGCCTTGCTCAGAGTGTGTCTTTAGGTGTTGCCTTTTATTGTGTGAGGAGAGCTAATTGGTATTAGGTGTATGCACTTAGAGTAAATTGCCTGACTTTGCCTGACCCGATTAATGGGACATGTCCACTTTGATGTGGGAGAGATAGTGTGGTTACACTCAGTCACCCTCTAAAAATGGGCAGGGTTGGGACTTCGGAAAATCCTACAAAATAGGATGGGGTAGATGAAAAAAGTAAGGGGAATACCGCGCTTCACCATCAGCTGCTTCACCCCCACTCCCTGAAGACCCCTCACCTAGGGGATACTCCCACACTGGTCTACTCCCAGGAACTGCATCCATAAGCGATGGCCGTGTCCTGGCCATCTGGATGACAAGTCCCAGAGGACTAGCGGGTGATACACCCTTTGGTTTCTCACAGGTCTGAAACCTGACTGGGCAGAGTCGAGTAGGCAAATGGACTCTGTGTAGCGGCAGAGCTGGGTGTATGCTATGCGGTCTAAGAATTTGGTGATGAAGCAAGTGTTGGAGATAGTTGGATGAAAGGTGAGGGTCGAGGGTTGGTTTTTTTAGAATGGGTTTTACATGTGAGCTTTAGAGAGTTTTAAGAGGTTTCCAGCGGTCTGAGGCCTGTGGACAAGCTAGCGCTTTACAAAAGTAGAATAGAATAGAATAGAATAGAATAGAATAGAATAGAATAGAATAGAAAAGCTTCAGGGAAGATGCCTTTTCTAAGTGATTGGTTAATTATGGATCTTACGATGCTGGCTGCACAGGTTAAGCAAAATATGTTCTTTAGGAGAGAAAGGGGAAGGGGATCTCCAGGGGAACTGCAGGGGTGGCTTTATGATATCAGTTTAAGGCAGAGGTGTTGTTATGGGAGGGTTGAGGGGGCTACAGTCCCTGGTCTTTTGGTTGTAGTTCCAGATAGAATTTCAGGGGCTACAACCAAAAGGCTAGATAGCCCAGAGTGCTGACAGTCCCGACATTAGCATAGCCCCGGATCTTTTACAGACCTAGCAACACCCCTGGATTCAGGAATTCAGGGTGGGAAAATGGTAGTGAAGGAGGAGAGGACAGGGTGTGTGGGAAGAGGTGCAGAGAGGACAAGGCAAGACAGTGATGGGGGTGAATGATGCTAGTTTGGTGTTTATAGGGCAAGGTCTTTCAATAGCCATGTTGAAAAAGAGTCTGACAGAGCATCACAGAGAGATTGTGAGTGGGGGAAAGTGGACAAACAGCTTGGAGTCTTGAAATCTGCAATGATCTTGTGGAGTCCCATGCTAGAGTTACATGAGTTGGCTATTTGGTTTCGATAGAAGGATCTTTTGGCTTTCCTAAATTCAATCCTATGAGCCCTGATCTGTCTGGCATAGGTGGCTCTGTTTTGGGGAGTGGGGTTGGGCCACCGTGTGCGCTACATGCAATGCTTGTGGGTTTTATGGGCTTTGAGGGAGGGAGTGTCCCATTTGGGATTAGGGCTTGCTCTCTGGGAAGTGGTTCTAGTAGGGGTGAGAGGGATGAGGGCAATGGAGAGCCATCTGTCAAAAAGGTAGAAAGAGGGTTGTCCTTCACGGAGGGTGGAGTTTGGGAGGGAGCATAGAAGGAAGTTGGCCAGGTCAGTGTTTATAATGACCTTGTTCCAAAGAGGTAGATGGGAGGGAATGAATGGGGTGGAGAGATGGGGAAGGAAGGTGGAGGAGGTCATGAGGGTGAAGAAGGTGGAAGAGTGATCAGTCCAAATTATTAGACAAGGGGGCAGAGTGAAAATCAAGTTGGTAGAACTGAATAAGGCATCAAGGGTATGTCCTGCTATGTGAGTGGGGTATGAAATCAGCTGGAGCATGTTGTGATCTTCCATGTTATCAATGAGTGGGCGGGTCATAGGGTTAGAGGGGACATCAAACCAGATGTTGAACTCTCCTAACATGGAAAGGGACAGTTGTGGTATCAAGATGGCTGATAGGGAGTCACTAAGGGAATCTGCAAAGTTTCTACTGCAGGAGGTATGTTAAGGAGTAGGAAACTGGGAGTGAAGGAGGGGGTGAGTTGGAATGTCACTAGTAGAGGTTCCAATTCAGAGTTGCAGGGTTGTTTCTCAGACTCTAAGACTGTGGGGTGTAGTTTGTAGAGGATGCGATGGGTCAGAGATCTAGGTTTCAATGATGAAGAGGATGTCAGGGTTTTCATCAGAGATAAAGTCGAAAACAATGTGTTTGTATTTGTTGACAGACCTGGCACTGAGTTTTGTGAGGGAGGGTAGGCCTTGGAGTGAGGAGAGGAGTGGGAGTGTGGGAATCAGAAGGGAATGGGTGCCAGGGATGCAAACATCTAGTTGGAGTCACAGAGAAGGGGTCAGGGTGAGAGGAGGAGTGCAGGGTGGGGGAGGGAAGGGGGAGGGAAGGGGTGATGGTAGACAGGGCTCAAGGTATTAGGAGAGGAAAGGGGAGTGGTCAAGGAGGGAGGGTAGAGTGGCAGAGAGGGGCAGGAGTCTGGTTTCTAGAATGCCAATGTGCTTGTCTAATCTGTGCACTGCCAGTCATGGTGGAAGTTGCTGAGGGGGACTAGACACTGGGTTTTATGTACATACTTAGCAAAAGAAGCAAGCAGCTAGATTCAAATATGAACAGTACCTAAAAAGCAGCAAGATTCCAATTTGAAGAATACCTAAAAATGCAGCTAGATTTAGATTCAGAATATGAACAGTACCTACAATTGAAGCTTGAATTCAAATATGAACAATACCTAAACATACAACACGATTCCAATATGAAAATATAAAAATGCAGCTATATTGAAACAGTGTCTGAGAGCAGCTAGATTCTAATATGAACAATGCACACAAATGCAGCTAAATATGAAGAAGTACCAGGGATCTGAACAATTTGATACATAATTACAAGCTGTCGGGCTGGCTATCACTCTAGGTTAGACTGTGGGTGGGTCGAGGTTAAGTGAGAGGTGGTTACAGGTAAGAGCCTGGTTGAGGTACGATAGCTGTGCTAAGGTTGTTATATGGAATTAGCAAAGGGGCTGTATTGTGCAGATGTTGTTGCTTGTTGGGTCAGTCGAAGAAAGGCTGTCAGGGAGCAAACTGGTTTGAAAGATGAATGCAAAACGGCAAAGAAAGTGTAATTAAATCAGAAATGTTTAGGTGAAGGAAGTAGTTCTGACCCTAATGTTGCAGAAATATGTTTGGTTTGGCTCATTGTCCTTGGGTGAAAAGGGACAAATAGGAAATAGGAGCTGCATTAGGGAGCTGCCCTTTGCCTTGTGCTCTTAGCCAGTTGCCCGAGAAAGGCTGCCCTGGAGGGATCTTTGAAAAGGGACCTTCCGTTCACGTGGGGTGTTCCCAGAAAAAAACACTTTGATGTCGGTGGGCAGAGGGATAGGTAGAGAGGGAGTGAGATGGGAGCAGGTCTGGGCAACCAAACGCGCTTCGAAATCTTGGACAAATCATTACATAAGCAAAAGAGTGTGGTCCTGTCGAGAATCGCTCAAGCATTCACCCTCACACACATAATTCAGAAATATAGTCAAAGAATAAGCAGCATTTATTGATTATTCTTTTGAATTCTCCTGGCGATCAGTGCAGTATTGTGGAAAAAGCTGAAGACGATCATAATCAGCAAGAGTTTGTTGGAAGTCATTATGACTCTACAGTGATATCATCTAAAAAGTCCTCCTAATTTAAGCAGAAAAACTGAGTAGTTATTTCCCAACAAACAGGGATGTCAAACAGGGTTGCATTCTAGCCCTCTAACTATTCCCTGTAGATGAATAACATGCATTATACATAGGCAACTGCAGATGTTTGCAGCAGTAAGGGATGCAAGGTGTTACTGTGCAGATAATTCAATTTTAAGCACAAGAACAAGACGCACCTTGCAGGTGCAGCACGATGCTGTCGAGACTTACTGTGATCAATATAAACAAAAAACATATATATGGTATTTAATAGTAGGACAAAGGAAACATGATTTGCAAGTGGTCGAGAAATAGGAGGAAGTTTTCATGGACACCATTCTTACTATAACCATAGGAAGCTGTAGAAATAATCTTCTGATTTCCATGTTTTTTCCTATCCCTACTACTGGAGAACAATAGGTAGGTCCCTTTTGATGATCAAGTAAGTATTGTAATGGTTAAATATGCCATCAAGAAGATGGCAAACTCTGGAAAACCAATATGGTGCACAGGACGAGGAGAGAATATGTTGCTTCAGCTCCACCAGCACCCACACTGAAACCTCTTGAGTGGTAACAGAAATCTATAGGCTTCATGAAGGAAATGATTAGAATACATCAGGAACCTTAAGGTTCAATTACCCATCTCAAAAGGAAGCAGTCTGAGAAGGAAGTGAAAATGGTTAGTGTAGTATCTTACAGTGGCTTAATCATCAGACAGGAGACACAGGAACCACTCTAGAGCCAGGTATGTAGAAAAGGTATGTAGAAAAGGTAGCTTGCTTTATTGTTACAGTTACCGGTTGGAAGGTGAGTAAGGAGAGCAGATAACTCACTTCTACTCCCTCTGTCTCTCTCTCTCTCTGCATATCCCCAATAGTCATCCAATGGAACTCCCTTAAACCCAAGGTTCCAGGCCTCACACCGCATTCCAAGCTCCACTTCACTCACATACAGCTCATTCTGCCAGAGAGTAGGTCACTACACATCTCCTTCCTTAAAAGAAGAAACCATAATGAGGAACTAAAACTCCTTCTGTCCTGTTCTGCCCCCAGGACCTCAGGGCTGATACCCTGAAGCACAAACTGCTCTCTGTGAGCAAATAGACTTCACTAACACTCTCAACCACCAATATAGAACCTTGCTCCATCCGTAAGGCCCTGCCACACCTGAACCCTAGACCTCCCACATCTAGGCACAAACACACCCACAGTACAGAGTACCACAGACTCTGAAATACGAGCAACCACTCTATCAACCAAAAATCCGTAATGTTTCTTCACAAAGAACTCAATACAACTAAATGGAGGTTCAAATAGAGGTTTCAAAATAACTAACCCCTTTAGACAAAACCAAATAGCATCAACACTACTAACCACTAACACCACCTCTCTACCACACACAAAAGTAAAGAAAAATATAGAAAAGTGACTCACTAAATAAAGAGCACAAAACACAGTGACACAATTACAAAAGATGTGGTGCGTAGGGCATGCACAGAATAACCTGTGCTAAAACTGCATGCAAGCACAAAAGATGAAAAATGTAGTGCTTGCTAAAAATGAAAAATGTATAATTTGCTAAATAAATAAACCACTAAATCACATGCCAGTGTCTGAAGCTTCAACTGGTCACAACGTGGCCACAACTTCAACTAACACAACTCAACTCAAGACACTAAACTACACTGCATATCACTTTGTGTGCCCCAAATCTTGCTCAACTAATTTTCAAATCAAGGTGTGCCAAGAAAACTATTTTCCTACCGCTCAATAGGCACAAACTGGCAACACAGACCTCAAGTAGAGTGAGCTACAACCATCACACCTACAACAAAACTATATTCAACCATTACACTGGAGACAGATGTGGGCACCTGCCACACATCATTCCTACTGCACGGGGCCCAATCCCCACACATGACACGTCCAAATACGTTTGTCCATAAAAAAAAAATCTCAGAATAAACTTTGCTCTAGTGTCCCATGTCACTTATAAACTCTCCACCTAGGATTCAACTACTAAGAACGCTAAAACTCCACTTGCATTCAAACTTCTTCACAACTCAAGTTTTTAACAACAGGTTTAAAACATGGCCCTACACCTGGCCAGCATGTGAGCCACAACCTCTCCTCCATGCGTGCTACCTGTCACACGCACACTCTTCAACAACTAACTTCATGTATGTCACTACATAACATGCACACGTGTTAACATCCAAACGCAACCTCAACAACTTTTATGCATGTATCGCTATACTTGCATAACAACATCAAGACATGCACTCAAATACACATCCACTCAGCACATACACATATGCATTTGCACAATATCTATATAATTTAGGGATGCACCACACTAGCAGAAATGGTGGTGATCAGCACCATTCTGAAAGTGTATAGCAATATCATTTTACAACATCCCACCAACTCTTTATGATACCATTTAAGCAGACCCATCATTTAAGCAGACCCAGAATAGTCTGTGCAAAACAATCATTGGCAAAAGAATTCTGTGAACGTTTCTAACTAATATCATCATATAAAAACAAAAACATAATTTAAGAAATATTCATCCATTGTCAAAACCCTGCTCACATCTTCTCACTAATCTCATCATTTAAGAAACAACATCATTCAAGAAATATACTGTGCAGGGATCGTTTCAAAAATATTGTGCATGTCAACATCATAAAATGAGCAAACTATTTTGCACTCTGATTCCATTTTCACAGCCTCATAAGCACCAATGCTAATTCAATTTTCACAGAAGCTCATTAGCACATATTGCACTTCATTAACGTTATACACACAATGGGCCTCATTACAATAGTGGTGGTAAGGCAACAACGGCGCTGGTAGTGCTCCCGGCGCTGTTGTTACCATGCTGCCACATTCTGAGTTCTACTTGCGGGGGCCACTCTGCATGCCTGGTCAGACCAGGTGTGCAGAGCGGCACCCGCGAACAGGACAGGATGGTAGCAACGGTACCGTTATGAACGGTACCTCTGCTACCATCCTCCCGATTCCCATTGAGCTCTATGGGGGCTCAAATGGGAATGGGGACGTACCAGCTCTGGGTCCTGTGAAAGGGAAATTACCTGGCCCGCCGTGGCCAGAATGGCCCGGTTATTCCCCTTATCAGAACCTGGAGCCGGACCCGAGTTTGGGGGTAGCCATGCACTTATTATTATATACCTCCAAACTTGTAATGATGCCCAATGCCTTCATAAAAAAATATAGGCTCCTCATTTCATTGTAACACCTCAGAACACACGCACGCATTCACGTGCACATCACAATTTTCAAAAGCTACTTATTCAAATTGGACTTCCTTAATATGATGAAGAAACACTCCAGTTGCATAAAAATATTGAATGATCTATGCAAGCTGCATCATGACTTGTTAACTGCGGTGCCAATGTCTTAATAAAAACAACGGTTGACATTATTTTCCTCCATCGGCAGTAAACGCTGCCAAACAAGAACAGAATAATTCCAGTCAACTTTTCTCGGCCGCACAGCACAGAAACTTTTCATCATTTTTCCTTCTCACGCTGCTGTAAGAAACTTCATTTTGAATACTAAAGAACACAAGTTCCTATTGCCGACTCATAAACCATGGGTAATTCCAGTAGCGAATGTCGAATACATCCCTTTTTTTCTCCAGCGCAGCCTCATATCAACTGTCAATAACTCGATACTCCTTTACATCTTCAGCAGTTGGTATAGTTAGGGCCCGCAAAGCAGTCTCTTTATTAAAAAAAATGTCTGCCAGCTATCCTTGTACTCTTTGCACCACGACCCGTGCAGTCTGAAGAAACTTCATGTTCCAACACTCAGACAAATGTACATTTGAAGTTATTATATTCACATGTACTTCTCTTCTGATGTACGTCCCGACGTTCGTAGACATTCGAAGGGCCTCTCCTCTAATGTTCTTCTTGCCAGCTCCAAGCATGAGGGACAATGGCACCGTGAAATTCTTGCATTCCAGTCCAACGGCTATGCTGGAATGCAAACGGGGTACCTCCAGGGCACGCACCACCCACAGCCCCCAGGGAATCTCTCCATGGCCCCAAATCTGTCCGCTATTATTATTTAATTGATGAACCACAGTACCTTGAAGCGGAATAAGCCACAGATGAACTACATGTCCCACAATGCTGCATTTTTTTTCTTCTGTTTTTCGTAATGCAACGGCGCTCACACCAACAACATTTAGATTGGCTTCACAATACACACACCCAGTATGCATTCCTTTGTGGCTGCACTGGCTGAAGGACTTCTGTCAGCAACTTCTTCTCCTTTCTTCTTTTTTTTCTACCACATGTCTTCAGAATTGCTTCAAACAGCACTGATGCCTCTTCATTCATGGCAGCACTACTCTGGCTGTTGGTCTCCCATCCATCTCACAATCCGTATACTTCAATGGGATGGGTACCAGGCATCAGTCTCCATGTCTCTTTGTTCTCCTTCCCTCTCCCCTTCCTCTGGGTTCGTCAAGGATACCTCGTCGCCAAAATGTAGTATCTTGGATTGGCTAAATCATCAGGCAGGAGACAAAGGAACAACTCCAGACTCAGGTATGCCAGGTATTTAGAAAGGGTAGCGTGCTTTATTGTTTCAGTTCCAGGTAGGAAAGTAATTAAGGAAAGGAGGTAACTCACTTCTACTCCCTCTGGCTCCCTCTCTGCCTATCCCCTACCGTCATCCCGTGGAACTCCCTTGAACCAAAGGTTCCAGTCCTCACACCACATTCCAAGCTCCACTTCACTCACACACACGGACACACACACAGCTCAACCTGTGTGTGGTCACGACACTGCTAGGTCACTACATTTAGCATGAGATGGAATGATGTCTTCACCTTAACAAATGTCCTCCAGTATTATTTGGAAAGACTAACAGACAGGAAAAAAAATAATGTTGGTGATGGCTCGAGCAGGCTCCATGCTTATAAATGAACTATGATTAAATTTCAAAATTCAAAGGTAACAGGCATGCTGTTCAGCAATAATCAGGATGAAAACTTGATCGACTTTTTGCTGCTGTGCTACAAATACAGAGAAATTAGAAGGTGAACATTGTTCAGCCATCTATAGAAATGCAGAACAGGGGATTGCTAATCAGGAATGATTTTAACGGCCTACACTGCACCCCGGGTGACAGCTTTTTAGCAGCCACCTGGAAGATACGTGACTCATAGCTCGCTAGAGCAAGCTTACCCTTTTTATCTAAGGGCCTCATTATGAGTCTGGCTATAACCCACCAATGCTACAAGCAGGTTGCTGCAACACTTTACTGGTGCCTGACACCCTGGTACCACCGAGACATTACATGTCCCGGCGGATAAGGAGGTCAGGCGCTGGTAAATGTGAGTGGGAGTGGGGGGACGGAAGCACGGGCACGTTGCTAATGGTGTCAGTGCTTCCATGAAAACTCTGCGGGCGGGTGCCGTTGTGCCTGGCAGGTCAGACCTGCCAGGTGCAACGGCCCGCTTCCGCAGACTTGTAGTCTGGAATGGGTGCCGGTACGTTTCTACCAGCACCCTTATTTCCAGACCGCCACACTCGTAGTGAGGCCCGGTTTATTAGGAATTGTTTTGTAGTTCTATACTGGACTTGCGGGCACAACAGTCTTGCCTAGCCTCAATAAACATCCAAACAACTTGCATTAAAAATAACAGTCATGATATGCTTATTCCCTTTTTATAAGTGTATTATGTTCTGTGTGGCCCTACACATTGGTCATCTTTTGTGTGTGTCTGTATGTGTGTTTGCACATGTGGCATCTGCAAATGTGTGTACATGGTTTTTATGGTTTACATGTAGTGTGATTATCATGTTCCCGTAGGATCATGATGGCCTGAGAGTGTGTGTGTGTGTTTGCACATATGCCTTCTACACTGTCCCTTAACTTACTGTACACCGCTACTTCCAGATATTTATTTCAACTACAGCATAATTAGTATTTTGAAGTGACTGTGCAATGTGTGCTAGGTTATATGTGTACTGTGTTGGAATTTGATTGTGCTTGGGAATTCCTTTATTTGAACAGAGTGCTTTTATCTCACGTTGGAATTTCAAACTCTTGCGTTCATTACTTTTTGCAAATTCCATACATTCCACCTTTAGGCGTACTATTCTTGACATATGTACATTGTATGGGTTTGATCATGAGCCATCAGCAAATGACTGTGTTAATGGTGTTCCTGTGTAATGTATATTGTGTTCATGTTTCAAATGCATACTGTTGTTCATCAATGCCAAATAGGGTGGTGATGGTGTGTGGATGTGCCTGTTTAATCATATGTCATTGGCAATGTGTGTACGAATGTCGTTTGTGCAAGATGCCTCGTATGTTTATTGGTACCCTATAGTATGGTGCTTGTGTGTATGTCTTTTGCATGAGTCACTTGCCAAAGCACACGTGGTTGGTGTTTCTGTCTCGTGTGCATATTATGGGTTTGTGGATGAATTATCCACAAATGTGTATGTCAGTGATGTTTCTATCTTATGTTTGCCTCCATCTCTCCCTCGATACATTTTCATAACTGCTGCATGTTTCAAAACTGTTTTTTTTAAGGCTGTGTCTTCAAATGTTATGTGTCTTTAAAGGAAATGTGTGGTTAAAGGCTCCATTTGTATCATTGCCGTGTTTGTATCAATGTTATGTTTGTCAATGATACCTGTTTGAAAACCTATGTTTGTTTTCATACTAAATGATTTGTTTAAAGCATACCTGTGTTTAAAAGCTACAGATCTATCAATGCTATGTTTGCATTAATCCTAATTTAGTATCAGTGTGATATTTGCATCAATGCTACATGTATTTCAATGTTCCATGTCAGTTCAGTTAGATTATTCGGAATAAAAATCCATCAAACATTATACACAGTTATACACATAGCATATACAATTGAACATCAGTGCTATTAATACAATTAAGGTAAAGGTAAATATGATAAAATGATTAAAATGTGATCAGCATAATTTATCCAATAAAATAGGATAGAGTCAACATAATCAATCTGACATATTGTTTCCAGATAGTAACATTTTGCACCGTATAAGCACAATTTCATTATATGACTATACACATTCTGCAACAAACAAACCTTGGGCTGAAAAAAAAAGAAAAAAAACTAAAAGCCATTTGTACTTGTCTTACTCCATGAGCCCTTAGGAGAGATAATATTAATGTCTTCCTAAGAGTCTTAAAAGCTGGGCAAGAGAAGATGAAATGTAATAAATTGTTTGAGTCACTCCCAGAGCATGAACATTTCTTATTTCCCACTCCATTACCTCCAGTGTAATGTACAAATAGGAGGTTAGTCCCAAAGCAAAGAATAATCACTCTCTTCTATAACCTGATGTGTTTGAAGTGCCAGTAACATTCATATGTTACAATTGGACACTTTGTTTTTCACCTTCCATGTCCCGCTTAGCTTTAGACCAGACCTTCAAGAAATCACTTACCACCTTCTTTCTCTCAGAATTACTGATGTCCAAGTAATTTCGAAATAGGTGTCCATAGGGAAGGGAATGCAGAACACATTTAATGTAATTTAACCATGGAGATGAGTTTCTTACACTTGAGGTAATACGTCTTCTACAAAGAATTTTGTGAGTGAGAGATGTGAATTCTCCCACAAACGAAGCCAATAGATGAGTGGTTGTGCAGCTATCACATCCCCACTTCTCATGCAAAAAATACCCCGGAAAGTTTTGGTGGACACCCATGATCTTCCTCAAGAACTTATTTGTAGTGATCTGAACCTTTTTGTTTGAGTCATACCCCCATACAGCGGCTGCATATTTTAGCAAAGATGCTGATTTAGCTAAGTAGATCTTCCGAATGTGGTCTACAGGCAGGCCACCTAAGCTCCTACCATGCCTCAATATGGAGCCATCAATTTGGGAGGCCCTAACTACTTGTTGCTCTGTGTGGATGGTCCACCTTACGTCTCGGGATATTGTTACACCTAGGTAACAGTAAGTGTGAACCCATTCTAGTCTTTCCTTATTTATGACTTTTGCAGTCCCCAATTGCTTATTGGTGCCAACGCGCATCACTTTTGACTTCAAGATATTTATCTTCAGATCTTTTAGCTTCATATACTCTTGTAAGCCATTTAATAGAATTTGTACAGTGTGCTTTGCTTTGGACACCAAGACTACATCGCCAGCGTTTAAGAATATGCTCATCTTTTGGCCAGCCATTTTGGGGACGTCACTTGTCAAAGCAACTACAGGGCTTGGCAGGGAGTTAATATAAATGTTAAAAATCAGCAGTGCCCCTGCCTTGCCTGTCGCATGACACCAAACACTTGGCTCCCATGTCATTCAATGCTAAATGCTATCTTCCTTTCCTTGTTCTAATGTTATGTGTGTTTGAAATGGTAACTGCATGTGAATTCAATGTGTGTTTCTACCCTGTGTTGATTTTACATTTTTGTTTTGGTGGAGCCTGAACACACTACTTTGCTTCTTTTCTGCCTTCTTTTCCTGTGATCTGTCGTATACCAGCTATCTTACTTTGTATGACATGTTTAGTGTGCATTATTGACTATGTTCAGCAACACTGTGAATATCTCAAATGTGGCTTGTGCACAGCATCAGGACAAGGGCTATGCCTCTGCTGATAATCTCCAAAATTGAAGTAGACTGTTTCAAGATATGCTTCCCAAATTCATTTTTTTAGTGTCTGTCAAAAACAATGCAAAAAACATATTTTTTAAAAATTAGTTTTCTACGTGAAATCGTTCATGAACCTTCACCAAATTTGAGGTGAATGTTCCACTCTTTTGCATGCAAAATTTGGTCGACTTTCATAGTTGAGGTCAAAAGTTACAGTGGAAAACATTGTTATATATATATAAATATATATATATATATATATATATATATATATATATATATATATATATATATATATATATATATATATATGATGGTGTTTCCCGGTAGTGACACCATAGGTACGGTTACATTACGCTTTCCAAGGAAAAATACAATGTCTGTGCTTGCGGCCAAGTTAATTTGCTGAACTCATAGGAAGAGCACTTATTGGGCAGCTTATAACTTCGCTCCACCTGGACAAATCCTTACCAAACTTTGCAAAAAAAGTATATGGCCTGCTCTGAATTCCTTTGGTAAGGTTGGTGAGGTTTTGTCAGGGGGGGGCAACGTTATAGGGGGAGGTCCCCCAAAATGTTTTTTTCCATAGACAAAAAAATTGCTCACGCCTACAACCTAAACCAGTAAACAGATTTTCACCAGCGGCAGGAGCAGCGCCTTGGTTCTGAAAGCATGTTTTTCTAAATGTGGTGTTAATCCGTCCAGTAGTTTTCTTTGAAACAGGCTAAAAGCAGATCAAACTAAACTAGTGATATCTGGGTTCGGTCCGCAGACTCACTTCCCTGGTCGGTCCACAGATGGGCATCCGATTGGCCTAGAGGGCGACATGTTGTCCGCAGACATGGGACGTGCCCACTGATTGGAGGGTAAAAAACGAGAAGTGCTTTGGTTTTTGGGAAAATGCCCGCCATGTTGGATTCGCGTAGAGTGGCCGGTGTCTGCGGACATTGCGGGAAAAACCAATTAAAAAACACAACATTGCACTTGTCAAACTTCTCAAAAAATCTCTGGGGAGGTGAGGAGTGATGAGGATGGGATGGGATATGGCCAGAAGAAGGCAAAAAACATGTGTTTTTCACACCCGAAATCTGTTCGTGTACAGTCCTGTGATGTTCGCGAACACTTCAGATGTTCAGGGACATCTATGCCTACTTTTGCATTACAGGGTTGGTGAAAAGCAGTTTTTGTATGGCTTATAACTTTGGCGTCACTCAATGAAACTGATTCTGAATGGTTTTGCAAAGTTTGGTGGGATTCTGTCAAGAGAGGGCAAAATTAGAGGGGGGTCCCAAAATATTGTAAAGGCTTATAAATGTGGTGCCATTTGACAAATCTACAAAAAGGTTTGCAAAAACATTTTATATCGACATATACATGTTTTTGTAAAGTTTGGTGGGATTTTGTCAAGAGGGGGATAAATTAGAGGCGGGGCTCAACATTTTAAATGGCTTATAACTTTGTTGCGGTTTGACGAATGTGGGCAGAAGGTTCCAGAAAGATTATAGACCCAACAATGAATATTTGTGTAAAGTCTGAATGGGTTTTGTCAAGTGGGGGCGAAGTTATATGACTATTCTATGTACATACATTTCAACACTTTAAAAAAAATAAAACATGGGTGGATTTCCAGCAAACTCGTGTAAGAAGCATTGGCAAGGACCTTAAAGCATGGTTTTGCAAATGTGCCCGTGTTTTTTTACAAGTGTCGTAGTGTAGGTACAAAAAATAGTGATATACTTTTGGTGACTGAGGTATAGCCAGGGTCATGGGCAGTGAGCAGATTGATTGTCCGGGTCATGGCATAAGGTCATAACCCGGACAAACTGGCTACTGGCAATGACCACCAGGGACAACAAATGGGGTTAAAGTGCCCATGTCCACCAGGGACCGGCTATGTGGTAAAGCCATTCAAAAGTGGGACAGGTTTGAAAGGGAAAGAAAATGTTGTTTGTGGTAATATGGTCATAGGGTTCTCTCTGGCTTCTGCAGGCTGCCATGGAAAGGGAAGAGGGTCACTGTACGGTGCCCACCTTCCCTTTCAATGGTGGCCAAATTGGAAAAGGATTTTCCTTCCTACGCCTCAGGCGTCCCGGTGAAGGAAGAAAAATCTGTTCTTTTATTTAGCACCCCAGGTTACCGCTTTGGGAACCCGGGGTGCTAATGGTCTGCACGGTGTGCAGTCATAATGTCGACATCAATAATGTCGACAGTCAAAATGTCGACAAATTAATGTCGAAAAACAATAATGTCGACAAACAAAAATGTCGACATTATTCGATATTTTTTCGACATTAATTTAGTGTATGCATAAATACATAAATAAATATATATATGATGTGTTGAGTATGAGGGGTGGTTGGGGGGGTGTGGGGGGGTGGCAAGGGGGTGTTGGGTGAGGGGGGGTTGGGGGGGGGGACCCCCCCATAGTAAATACAATTTTTTATTTATTTAATTATTGAATAAATAAATAAATAAATAAATAAATAAATAATTGGTATGTGTTGAGTATGAGGGGTGAAAGGGTGGTTGGGGGGGTGTGGGGGGGTGGCAAGGGGGTGTTGGGTGAGGGGGGGTTGGGGGGGGACCCCCCCATAGTAAATACAATTTTTTATTTATTTAATTATTGAATAAATAAATAAATAAATAAATAAATAATTGGTATGTGTTGAGTATGAGGGGTGAAAGGGTGGTTGGGGGGGTGTGGGGGGGCGGCAGGGGGGTGTTGGGTGAGGGGGGGTTTGGGGGGGGACCCCCCCCCCATAGTAAATGATCATTTTTAGGTTATTTATTTATTGAATAAATAAATAAATAAATAAATAAATAAATAATTGGTATGTGTTGAGTATGAGGGGTGAAAGGGTGGTTGGGGGGTGTGGGGGGGGGAGGTGGCAGGGGGGTGTTGGGTGAGGTGTTGATAGTTTTAAGGGTTTATAGTCATAATGTCAAAAAAAAAAATGTCGACATTTTTTTTTCGAAAAAATGACTTTTTCCATTATAAGTATAGGATGTCGACATTATTGTCTGTCGACATTTTTTTTTCGACATTTTTGTCTGTCGACATTTTTTTTTCGACATTATGACTATAAACCGGTCTGCACCCCCATTGCAGGCACTTGAACGGGGGATAACGGTCCGCAGCCCGCATTATCCACCCTCGCTTCGCTTGGGCCAATAACTTGGGCTGCTGGGTCGTTCCATGGAAATCCATGGAACGGGGAATGAACGCCACATTATTCCCATGAGCATGACACAAAATGCTAATGGAAATGTTGGAAAATCTTATTGAGTCTATGTATCTCACTGAGAAATATAAAGTAGATGGAGTCTATAAGACTGTTTTAGTTCAATTTTTTTACTGTGAAAGGTGGTTCTTAAAGGAACGTTCCTTTTGTTGTTGTTTGATGTATTTCTTTTTGTCCAGGAAAGGTTAGAATGTAAGGTGGGGAGGGAAATGAGGGAAGAGGCACCAAGCATTAATATGGAGGTTCAGGTGGACAGGGGAAAGTGTTGCACGTGTGTTACTTCTATGGGAGGGGCACTATTTCTCATGCTCCTTGATTACAGCTTTAAAAGCACTTCAAAATTGCTTCCCCCTGCAGAGAGGTTGGTTGCAGTATATACAGAGGACTGTTGCCTGCCTCTTTTATTGATTGCAAGGTAGCTGCTGGGATTTTGTGTCCCACAGAAGTAGGCTGTGTGGTTACAATATTGGTTGAGGAAGATGAGGAGATGAGGTGGAGGAAGACAGCCTACTACTTGCTAAGAAAGGAACT
The DNA here is from genome assembly GCF_040938575.1 of Ambystoma mexicanum. NCBI lineage: Eukaryota > Metazoa > Chordata > Amphibia > Caudata > Ambystomatidae > Ambystoma > Ambystoma mexicanum. The sequence goes on from NC_090932.1 coordinate 1,086,949,505, forward strand.
ACCTTTCTGAGAGCATTGCAGTGGATGGATTTGGTGTGGCAGTGCATGGAGGTGGTCCCGTAGGAGTACTGTCCAGGTAGTCCACGACTGAGTACAAAGTTGCACTGAGTGCATTTCACTTTGGTAGCTTTAGCCTTTGGTACATTCCCAATAGTGGTAAAGAACTGCCACACAGTGGCGTCTCCAGGAATCAAATTTAGGAGGGGCACAGAGGGGGCCAAAGACGAAAGTAGGTGAGGCACAGACAAAAGTAGGGGGGCGCCTATGAAAGGTAATGAGTGACGCAGTGGCGTAACACAAAATGTCAGGGCCCTCCTGCGAGCCATGATGAGGGCTCCCCCCCTACTCGGCAACAAATCACGGCTTGCACCGCACTCTAGGCCGGCCTAGATTATCACGCTTGCACAATACGCACAAGCGTGCTGCTGAAGGGGTATGCCACACACCGCACTAGGAGAAAGATATAAATGTGTTTTTAATGCAATATACAACACAATTTTATGAAAACATTTGGCTATGAAGCCATAGTGTTTGAAATTTTTTTGTAGCGTAACACCAATCCAATACATGCAAGTCACCAGCAGTGCCCAGGAACATTAATGCTTTGCTATTAAAAATGGCATGCCACAATCAAAACACGTCCAACTGTAGACCAGCGTAGACACGTTATAACATTACAGTAAGGCATTCCAGGCCACATTTAGACATACCTCGACTGGTTGCACCAAAATGCCAGTCGAAGCAATAACACTCATCAAGAAGAGAGCACACATTAAAGCCTGCGTCTCCACGGCCTCTAACAACATGGCCAAACTCTTTACAATCTGGAAGGAAATGGTCAATACTGTTGCGGTCTCTACCGCTCCTGTTCCCTCCCAGGCCTTCTGTACAGCTCTGGCCTCACACTAAATCTCAGGACATCCTGTCCGGTATCTCCTGTTCCTCTCCATCTTCCTCTCTCGGCCTCCTTTGGCCATCTCTACCTCTTATCCTACTTTTTCCTCTTTCTCTCTGACAACACCTGAAAAGGTTTCTAGACAAGTCCAATCTATGAACATTTCATCCGAACAGGTGCTCCCCTGCTCCACCATAACCATCAAGGACCATATTGACACCCTCTATCCAGCCTTGGGCGATTTCTGTAATCACTCTTTTGCCACTGGAACATTCCCCTCTCCCCTTAAGCACTCCCTTGTCCACCCACACCTCAAAAAGCCGTCTGCCGATCCTAACTGTCCAGCAAACTATCGGCCATTCTCCATTACCTCTTTCCTGGGCAAATTCTTGGAAAAGCTGTCCATCCCCCAGCTTACTCTACACACTGAATCTGTTGGTTGTCGCCATGACCATCAGTCTGGCTTCAGAGCTGCCAGAGGCATGGAAAATGCTCTCCTGAAAACCTGTAAAGATCTGCTCACTAACCGTGATTCAAGCATTCCTTCTGTCCTCATCCTCCTTCTTACCTCAGCTTTCGACATGGTCAACCATGCCATCCTAATCAATCGACTCCGTGAGAACCTGGGCATAACGGATTAGGCCCTGTAGTGGCTGATCGCCTTCCTATTGGACCACCCCTCCCCTCTCAGGTCCAACTTGGTTCCTTTCTCTCCGCCACCTCTCCCCACCTGTGGCATTCCCCATGGGTCTATGCTCTCACCCTGGTTTTTCAACCTCTACTGGACACTTTGTCTCACCTGATCTCTGCCTTCTCCTCTAACTTTCAGTGTTATGCGGATGACTCAGCTTTCCTTCAGGCTCCCCTCAGCATCCTCTCCTCTCTCGCTCATTCCTGACTGTCTATCTACGATTCAAGGTTGGAGCACCTCCAAAGATCTCTACCTTAATGCCATGAGATCCGTCTCATTGGGACCCCTGCCCCTGCATTCCCTCTCTCACTCTGGCCTCCCACCTTGGGCCCCCTTCCTTCGCCTTCCTGAGAGGCAAAAAACCTTGGTGTTATCTTCGAATCCACTCTCTCTTTCTCTCCTCACATCTCCGACGTCGCCAAGATGTCCCGCTAGCAGCTGCTCCTCCTCAAAGGGGCTTTTCCCTTTCTTACTTTGCACCATAGGCTCACTGTATCCAGAGCACTGGCTCTCTCTAGACTGGACAAATGCAACAACCTCTTTCTCAATCTGCCTGCCTCTACTCTCCGTCATCTGCAACTAATCCAGAACAAGACTGCAAGTCTTATCCTTGGCCTCAAGCCCAGGGATCATATCTCTTCAGCCTGAAATCTCTCCACTGGCTCGCAGTGGCGGCAAGGATCAAGTTCAAGACCCTTTGCAAGGATTTCTGGGTCCATGGCCCGCACTACACCCAACGCTCTCTTCCAAAATCCCTTCCTTCTCGAGCCCTTTGCTCAGCTTCCTCAAACTCTCTAAAGGTTAGACCCTTCTCCAGGCAGATAGTGGGGGGTATATCTCTCACCTCTGCAGGTGCCTCCCTCTGGAATGGCCTCCCTGCTCCTCTCAAACTTGAGGCAGACCACCTGATGTTTCGGAAGCAGCTCAAAATGTTCCTCTTCTCCTCTGCTTTCTCTCTCTCCATCCCCTGCTGATCTACCTGTCTGCTGTACCGACTGGTTGCTTGGCTACCCTCTCTCTGAGTCCAGGCACTTCCTTGATCGGTTACCCTTTCACTGGCTCCGGGCCTACCATGCACTTAGGGGCTGTAACTGTAACCCTGAAATCCCTTGTTCTCCTTGCACTACCCAGAGCCGTGCTGCCCTGGCTGCACCTACTCAGAGCATTGCTGCACTGTTTTCTCCCTCCCGTCCTCCCTTTCCCCTTGCACTTCTCGTTCTCGCACTTGCACCATCTGAATAACACATGGCCTAGTAAGATCGTTTGTCTTGTCCTCCGTCTATCTTCCCTCCCTATGACTTATATCATATCATATCATTTTATCACAGATGCCCAGAAAAATATGCAATGCGGCAGTAAGAAATTACTAGACTGGCAGCACTGAAATGCCAATCTATCCCGGTAATTACACTTAGCAGGACTGCTTTATCAGAAATGCCCAGTTAAAAAAAAGTCATACCAAACTGAGGAATGACTAGACTGGCTGCACCAAAATGCCTCTCTAGCCACTAATGCCACATATCATGCCTGCTTAGCCTGGACATGGATAACCATTATGATTTATCACAAAATCCCGCCCCTCCACCCTCCCCTCTCCCACCCCCTACCCCAACCTCCAAAATCAGCTCCTTGGCCCAGAATTACCTCCACGTCCCTCGTTGTTGTCCAAGAGCTTACGTATGAGGCTCTTTGCCTCATAGGTAAGTGCTGGGATGAGGAAGAGTGGGACTAGGAGTAATGAAGATTACAGGTAGCTAAGTCAGACATTACTGCCATGTTCCTCTTCCTCACCCCAGTACTTGTGTATGAGGCAGAGTGCCTCAAACTCAAGTACTGCCTCATGCATAAGTACTGGGACGAGGAAGAAAAGGGCTAGGAGTAATGAAGATTACCAATAAGTAATCGATGCATTTCACACAGGTAGTAGTGCAACACCATTGAGTTGACTGTGCTTCCGCACCCACCCCCTGAATTGTTGTGTTATGATGACTCGACCTGGCTGACCTTTAGAGCAGCTGCTGGACAGAATAGGTCTCAGATGTTAAACAGCACCTGGGTTTCACTGTTAACAAGGGCCCAGAAATTACCAATGTAAACCATTTCACTGTTAGTACCTGCCTTCAAACGCCACATTTTTTAGGCAATTGAAATTGTGATGTGGGATTAGTACTTGCATGCCAGGGGAGTGATTGGTAGGGTGGAGAGGGAACACGAGACCGCTCATTCTCACAGTAGTCCATAGCTGGGTGCTTTTAGACTTAAAGGAGAGAGTTAACTGCTTGTAACATTGAAGCTGCACTAGAATAGTCTGGCTCCTGTCCTGGCTGACTTCTGCAACCACTCATTCGCCTCTGGAGTCTTCCCATCCCCCCTCAAGCACTCCCTTGTGCACCCCCTCCTCAAGAAACCCTCTGCCGACCCCTCCTGCCCGGCCAACTATCGCCCAATCTCCATTACTCCCTTCCTGGGTAAGCTCCTGGAGAAACTGGCCATCTCCCAGCTTAACCTCCATGCTGACTCTGTTGGTAATCTGCATGACCATCAATCTGGCTTCAGAGCTGCCAGAAGCACGGAAACTGCTCTCCTGAACATCCGTGAGGACCTGCTCCTGAACCTCGATACCAATACTCCCTGTGTTCTCATTCTGCTCGATCTCTCCTCTGCCTTTGACACTGTCAACCATGCCATCCTGCTCAACTGTCTCCGTGATAACCTGGGTATCACTGGTCAGGCTCTGGCCTGGCTGACTTCTTTCCTCTCCGATCGACCCTCCCAGGTCCAAATGGGCTCCTTCCTCTCTGACATCTTTTTCTCCACCTGTGGTGTCCCCCAGGGATCCAACCTCTCTCCCTGGCTTTTCAACCAGTATCTGGCACTCCTTGCCCACCGCATCGCCGCTCTCTGCCCCTACTTCCAGTGCTATGCAGACGATACCCAGCTCATTTTCAGGCTACCCCCAGCCTCCTCCTCTCCTTCCCTCATCTCCGACTGTCTGTCTGCTATCCATGAATGGTGCGCCGCCAATGACCTCTGCCTCAACGCCAGTAAGACTGAGATTCTACTCATCGGCACACCCACTCCCTCCTTCCCTGCAGCTCTCTGGCCGGCCTCCCTTGGCCCCCTTCCTGCCCCTACCTGCAAGGCTAAAAACCTCGGGGTCATCTTCGACTCCACACTCTCCTTCTCTCCTCATATATCTGACGTCTCTAAGAAGTCACACTACCAGCTGCACCTCCTCAGAGGTATTCTTCCCTTCCTCTCCTTCCCCCAGAAGCTCACTGTCTCTCGAGCCCTGGTTCTCTCAAGGCTGGACTACTGTAACAGCCTCTATCTTAATCTGCCTGCCTCCACTCTCCGCCCTCTGCAACTTATCCAGAACAGAACTGCGAGACTTGTCCTTGGCCTCAAGCCCAGGGACCGTATCTCTCCAGGACTGAAATCTCTTCACTGGCTCCCAGTGGCTGCGAGGATCAAGTTCAAAACCCTCTGCATTGTCCACAAGGCCTTCTGGGGCCTGGGACCAAAATACCTCCAACTCTCTCTTCCTAAATATCTTCCTTCACGAGCCCTTCGCTCATCCGTCTCCAACTCCCTCATGGTCAGCCGCTTCTCGAAGCAACGAGCTGGGGGTAGATCTCTCTCCGCAGCAGGGGCCTCCCTCTGGAACAGCCTTCCTGCCTCCCTGAAACTTGAGGAGAACCATCTCCGGTTCCGGAAGCACCTCAAAACCTTCCTCTTCGCTTCTGCCTTCTCTCTCCCTCTCCCCTGCTAATCCTGCTTAACTCCCCACTGAACTCAGCTCAAACCTGCATCTGGGCCACTCTCAGCAACCTCGGTCCAGGGCCCAGCCACTCTCCACCTGCACTGCCTCCCCGGCTCCCCCTGCACTGTGGGACTGTCACTGTATCCCTACAGCCCCTTTCCCAGCACTTGCTCTGCACTTACCTCGCACTTGCCACCAGCTGGCCCTTTCTATTTATTATTTATTATTATTTTATTTTTTTTTACGCTACTTACCTTGTACTGCACTTCCCCCCCACCTCCTCCCCCCTGCACTTCCTCCTTTTCCCCTTACCTCTGCACTTGCGCGATCTGAATGACACCTGGCCTAGTAGGATCGTTTGTCTGTTTTCCCCCTGTTTCCCTCCCTCCCTGCCTCGTCGCGCCTTGAAACACTTGTGTATAGGCGCGTTACAAATACCATATCAAATATCAAATATCAAAATTAAAATGCGTAAAGAAGTTAGATGCCCCCACACAAATACGTTTTCCCCTCCCCACCGCTCGTGAAGTTAGCACCTCTACCAACATTTGAAGGATTAGCCCACCCGAAATGTAGGTTTTGTTGCACCCCTGAACATAAGCACAGGCACCATTCACCATATACACACACGCACACCCAGCCATCCATAAATTTAATTGTGCACCCTTTCACCATACAGGCACACTCAGGCAGCCACCCATACATTTAAGTGTGCACCCTTTCACCATATACTCACACAGGCTGCCACCTATACATTTAAGTGTGTATCCTTTCACCATACTGGCACACTCAGGCAGCCACCCATACATTTAAGTGTGCGCCCTTTCACTATACAAGCACACATGTGCAGCCAGCCACCCATACATTTGTGTGCACCCTTTCACCATACACTCACACAGGCAGCCCCCTATACATTTAAGTGTGCTCCCTTTCATCATACACTCTCACACGCACACGTCATGGGGATGAGGGGAGCCCTATTACTTCAAAAAGAAATGTTTTTTTTAAGTCACTCTGACTTCATTAAGAAATTATTTCCGGTAAGGACCGAACCATAACGGAAATAATTTCTTTATGAAGGCAGAGTGACTTCAAAAATAAACTATGGGCCTCATTCTGAGTCCGGTGATAACCGTGCTGTTGCCACGGGAGGATTGCCGCCAGACTCGGAATGATTTACGGCGCCTGACTTCCCAGTGCCACCGGGAGATTACAACCCCGGCAGCCCAGAAATTCAGGCGCCGGTAAAATGTTTCTCCCTATTCCCATAGAACTCTGTTAATTGTTAATGGTGCTGGTGCTTGCATGGCGGTCTGCCTACCATGGGCGCTGTGCTGGGCAGGGTCAGACCTGCCGGCACAGTGGCTATGGCAGGCAGACCTGTAATATGCTGGTCCGGAAACAACGGTGCCGGTAAGCTTACCAGCACCGATGTTTCCACACCGGCATAGCTGTAATGAGTCCCTATTTCTTTTTGAAGTCATAGGGATCCCCCCAACCCCATGACATGGAAGCCTCGAGCCTAGGGTCTACCATGTCATGGGGTGGGGGAGGTGGGGGAGGGCAGACTTCAAAAAGAACGTTTCTTTTTGTAGTCACTCTGCCTATAAAGAAATGAGTTTTGTTAAAGAAATCATTTCTTTATGAATGCAGAGTGATTTCAAAAAGAAACAAAACTTTTTTTGGGGGGGGGGAAATGTTTCATTTTTTTTCTCCAAGTGGGACCCCCTCCCAGGGGCCCCCTGAACCGTGGGGGCTGCGGGACCCTCAGTATGCCAGTGGTGGCGTCACATGCACTCCTGCAGAGAGGCTTTTGTGCACACCAACTACCCACACCCCACGCAGCTCCCCTCCCTCCCATCAAAATGCAGGCACGAAACAATTCAGTGACTAATGGCCCATCATTAGCAGTTTCGTGGCTACATTCTGATGGGAGGGGCTGCAAGCTGCTCCAGCACTACTCGCTTTGAGACAAAAGGAGTATTGCCGTGTGATATGCAGACATTTGCCTCAGTGAGTGTCACAAACCACGAACAGAGAACATGGTCACTGCGCGCCTTAGGTAGGGGGGGGACAAGGGGGGGCACAGGACTTCAGAGGGGGGGGCACTGGCCCCCCCAACCCACCCCTAGCGACGCCACTGCTCCCACACCCATGATTCTCTGTGAGTGCTAGAGGTAGGCACTTCCTCTACCTCATGTTCTATGTCGTCTTCATTGTCTTTGGGAGCACTGTGCTTTTTTTGTTGTCTAGATCCACCAGCTGGTGGTGGCTCTTGGGGAGGGGGGATGGCAATAGCTGATGCCATTTTTCAGATAAATAGCAGTTTTGCTAATATTCTTCCAAGTGTGTGCTTTGTACTAGATTGTTCATGGATAACGAGTAGGATTAGGTGTAGGCGATATGAAAGAGTACATTTTGAGCTTGAAAGTTCCTAGATCGGTAGAAAATACAGTTCTGTGATGTCATTTTTGATGTCCTGGGTGTTAGTCTTAGTAGTGCTATGGTTGCTTAGCTTACGATAACTGGCGAATTAATGAGGTTTTTATTAGTGCAACTTAACCATAACGTCCCTTTAACAATATTTTTTCAGTATATATAAATAAAACCCTCTCACCTGAAATGTAAAAGTAGAATTTTCCATTTGAGCCAAGTTACTCTGAGTAATTCGACCGTCCGCATGGGGAGTGCGCTCGCCTGGGCTATTTTGATTTTTTTGGAAATGATGAAGAATGATGGGAGATCAACCTCCAAAAACGTGTGAGGCCATTCCGCACACATTTTCCCTGCTCAATGCACAACAAACACACTTTCACGTTATCTCTGGGAGGACACAGCCTACAGGCGCTGTCCTCCCCTCTCATGTTCAGCTAGAATGTGACAGCCACAGGTACATCAAAGCATCTCAAGAAGGTGGAAGGCGACACCTTCCTCTGGCAATGGGCAGCCTAATTAAAATATCAGAGGCTCCATGGTAGGTTTAATAAGGCTTGGAAAAAAGTCCACCTCAAATGTGATAGTAGAATTGTCCATTTTATCCAAGTCACACATTCCACAACGCCACCTAGTAACCATCGCTGGAAGTCCAACTCCAGTTCCGAGCAACTAGGCATTGTGGGTATGCAAATGAGCACAAATACTATGTATATGTAAATGCTATATATATCATCATGCTTATTTCAACTGTAAAAATACAATCAAAAAACCAAACATACAAAAAGAATTTAAAAAATCAATACTGTTGAAGTATAAAACACATCATACCAAATTCTGTGTACTATATCTTGTCCGAACCCAAATCTGTCTTATCCATATAATATAATAGGAAATTAATTTAGATTAAAAAAAATACATAGCAAATCAGACAAAAAGAGTGCATTATAATTTGCAAAATAGTATTCATAAAAACAATTACGATGGTACATGGTGTTTCCACATTGTAAACACCTGTCTCAGGTAGGTTAAAAAACTGCCTATCCTTTACGGGGCGAGTCTGAACTTTAATAGCAAACAACGTGCTGGATGACAATGTTGAAATCCAGTCTCTTTCAAAATTCGAATAAATGTTCTGCACCTGTACCTGTACATAAGTCGAACAAAGACGCCAAAAAGCAAGAGATTTTCATTAGGCAACCAGCAAGGAGGGCAACTACTCTCACCTTTGTGCACTGACCAAAAGGCCATTATTGCTCTTAATGGTAGATAGTTGAACCTCTCGCTCAATATTAAACACATGACATGCAAATTGTCCAGCATAGATAATCTTGTAGGGAATTTGAAGTCAATATAATATGACTGTAATTGAAAACTTCCATTATCTCTTTAGATTTCCTCATGACCTGGAGATAAGATATAAGGCACTATGTCAAATCTGCAAACGCAACTTGCTGCATGCGGCCTGAATTACCAAACTGGCTATTTGCCTTAATTTTTGTCAGAAAGGTGCGTACATGTCAGAGCAAAGGACGATGGCTCCCGATTTGTTTAACATGGCCTTGATGATAAAGTGTGTTAGGGGAGCTTTGTTATTATTCCATATACGTAGCCAGTGAGCCACAAGTTCTAGGAATAAGACGCCCTATAAATGACGTAAACCCAATTCAGTGTGAGTGGCAAAATCGTGTGAAGAGAGCAGAAGATTTAACAACGTCTTAAATCATTCTCTTCAATTTGTAATAGTGATGAATCTGAAAACCCCCAAAGAGAAGAGGCATTTTTAGCTAACGTAATTGATACAGACTTGTTTACCTCTGCACATTTTCATACATTGAAACACTCCACAGGGCTTATTTCATTTTCTCTGTTTTTATACTTGTTCTCAAGAGTAAAGTTCCATGAATACTAATGCATATTGCTTCCTTTGTGGTTCTACCCTGATCGGGCTTTGGCGATTTCTCATAATTGCTGACTTCAGCTGTGGAATTGATGATCATTTTATCGTGATATATATATATATATATATATATATATATATATATATATATATATATATATATATATATATATATATATATATATATATATCTGCAAAGAGTTTATGAATGTTCCCTTCGTTGGTATTTTTGTGGATAGTCGGAAATTAATGCTTTGATTTAATTCTTTTATGCATTGTCCACATGGATATTTTTCACAAATATATTGGTGTGTATTTAAGTTTTCATGCGGTGCGCTGTATTTTGAAATTGTTATCAGAAACCACAACGCACCTCGGTAGCAGCCACAATCATGTTATCTTATCCCATTGCACGTAGCGTCAATCATGTGATGTTTCTGGTTTCAGTTAAATATGGCAACATGGCGTCCGTTTTACAAATGGACTTCGAGCACGCAGGGTAATGTGTTGCCCCTTTATCTGGGGGCGTGTTTGTTCATGGCTGGAAACAAGTCATGACCTCGTTATACATGTTAATTAAAGGGGCCACTGCAAGCACGTGAGGGAACTGCAGTGGAGACCCAGTTAGCGGCAACTCCTGTCTCTGTGTTGTTCTTGTATGCATGGCTGCCATGTGATCATGGCCTGTGTTTCTGCCCTAGACAGTGTGCCCAAACAGCCGAGGCTGATGCCCCAATGGGTGCCCCCAGCACAAACATGCAGCCTGGTGAGCCAGCATCTGCACAGCTTCCCCCATGGTCCGATCGACTGGGTGTTCGCAGTCAGATACTTTCACCCGGTGATCCAGATAACTGTGTCCCGCTCTGGTGAACCGGGAGCGGGACATCACACTGGCGACGAGGTGGTCCACGGTCCCCATGCTGTCCAGTAGGATGGGATGCAGAGGGGCTGTTTTGGTGCCCAGTGGAGCGAGCGGCATCAGCCACACAACTAGAGTGGGCGTGGCCTGTACCGATGTTGGGTCCGCGGCAGTGATTGCGCAGAGCACAGTAGCTCAGATGGTGACTCCCTGTGGACCCCAGAGGGAGGGACACAGTCGGAGGAAGCGGGAAGGAGCTGCAAGTCCTCGTGCAGCCGCTCCGCTGAAGAAAAAAAATATGGTGCGTGTGCGGTGGCCCAGCCCACAGCTGCAGGCAGCCCCAGAGTGAGGCTGTGACCCAGCAGCGGGACATCACACTCATGGTGATTGCTGATTACAGCTAGAGTAACAAGACCCCGTATTATATTAAATCAAATGTACCAATGGGGTTCGGCTAATTCTGCAATTTAGATGAAGCCATGGGATCTCTGTGGCCATAATTTTGCATTGACTTATGTTATTTTTGCGATATTACAGGATTTATTACATTTGCCGAAAGGCACCCCCATAATGTATTTTCCCAGTGCTTTGTGAATACTCTACATTTCAATAGCATTCTCTCCTTCCTAAAATCGTTTTTTAGATAGGCCACAAGAAATAGGATCAAGCGCATCCAGCATTTCTTATCTTCCTTTATTGTTGCATATTTAATTATTCAAATTGTTTGGTTACAAATTAGTCCCGTTGTGTTCTTTATATGCACACAGTTCAATTTACTACAATGAATGATGTAGTAGCATGTATTCCAAGTTATCATATGCATCATAATGCTTTCTTTGTTACTTATTCTTGTATTGTACATCCAACAGAATTAATTGCTTTCAAGTTGTTACAGTTAGTGGAAAGTGGTGCCTCAATATTACTGGCCAGCACAACAGTAAAACAGTGTGATCTGAAAGTGTTTCAGATTTTATCATGTTATGTCTGTCGTGTCCTGGCAAGGGCACAGTTGACGGAGCCTCAGAGCTCCGTCACACGGATCAATTAGAATGCGCGAGGCACACGCATGCGCAGTAGGGAGCCTGTGAAGTGACAGTTTGCCACAGGAAAAATTAAAGGATGGTTTAAGCTACCAGAGGCTCTGCATTATTGCACGCCTGGGCCTGCTCGTGTTTATGCGTGTGGCTGCATTTTCCCTGTATATATCCCCTCAGTGAGGGATAGTTGCAAAAGAACCCAGAGGAACTCAACACTGTCTACCATGGTTACTTAAATGTAAGCGAAAGCATGAAGTGGTATTTAATTAACATTAGTACCCAGCGAGAGACAATCAGATTGGTACATGCAATCTGATTGGCCCTCGCCGGGGATTTATCCGACCGAGAATCCCCCGAATCCTTCGTATCCCCGATGGGGGAGGGATGGTGAGGCAGCCCCCCAGCTAATGAGGAGGCTCAGAACGGGGTAACCCCACTCCGAGCCACCACACGGCTGGAGGCTGTCATCCTCCCCTGCCGGGGATTCAGGAAAGTGATTTCTCCCTCCCCCATCCAAACAATCCCCTCCCTTCCCTCCCAACCCCAATTACCTTCTTTTAGTTGTTTTTTTGGGAGCAAACGATCCCGACAGGCGTCATGGAAAGGAAGAAGAGACTAAGTGTTGTCCCTTCTCTCCTTTCCATGGCAGACATTTTTTTTGTAAAATTGTTACAATTTTTTGAATGGCCACCATGGAAAGGGAGAAGGGACTACATGTAGTCTCCTTTCCCTTTCCATGGTGGCCATATTCTTTGTTTACTTTTTTGCATTGATTTTGAATGGCTGTCATGGAAAGGGAAAATCGACTCTGTTAAGCCTTCCCCGGCGGCCATTTTTTGAAAAATAATTTCTGTTCCGAAACGCTGCAGCAGTTCGGAATAGAAAATCAATGCTTTTAGTACCCTGGTCTTGTAGGCCAGGGTACAAATAGCAATAAACCCCGAGCCGCAGGGGCATTACCGAGTCCGGTAAAGACCTGGGGCCTTCTTTACGGCCCTTGCTTCGCTCTGGCCTGTAACTATGGGCCCTGTGCTTTACCGGACTTGGTAATGCCCCTGTGGCTCAGGGCTTATTGCTTAATTATGTGATCTTGAAATGTCGCAGGAGCAAGTCTGATGTGTAATTTTGTTGTTGTTTACTTTTGGTCTCTTCATGGCCTTTCACCAATTTTCTTTAAATGATTGATCTTATTGTGGTTTTCTTGCCTTGAATGTATATGTTATCATTCTAATTTGGCTCACTTATCATTGTACTTGAAACCTACAGCCTTGAAAAAGACCTTAACTGGGAGAAACAAGTGTTGAATGATTGTCTCTAAATGTGGTTCACATGAAGTATCACAAAATCTACACAAATACTCATAAACAAACTTTTTCCTAACATTTGTTTTGTATTCATTATTTTGTCTTGATTGTTTAATCCTGGTGCCCTGCTGGTTTAGGTTTGTTTTGGGTTGAGTCGTTAGGTGTATTAGGGCAATTGTCCACCCTGCTTACCCACGAACAGCCAGGTGTCTTTAATGAAGCTTAACATGACAGGCGCAGTTTGAGATTGGTATAGTTTTGTCCAATTACCCCCTTTGTTCAAAACTTTCACAATGCTTGTTACGTATGTTTTCAGTCATACATTAGTTTGAGTATCACATTTCACTTTATGAATCGTTTTATGAAACTATGATTATATCTTTGCCAATAAACTGACCTATTCCAGAGAATGGTGACAGGAGACCCACAAAATGTCTAAACTACTGGCTTTACCAATGCTTGTTAGCAGTTTTTTTCAGTCATATGGTCCTATGCTCATTAAGCAATAAGCCCTGAGCAGGGGAGGCAATACCACTTCAGGTAATGGCCGAGGGCCGAGGGCCCGCCTGAAGTGGTAATGCCCCCCTGCTCGGGGCTTATTGCTATTAGTACCCCAACTGATAAGACCGGGGTACCAAAAGCATTTTTTTTCTGTTCGGAACAGGAAAAAAAAAAGTTAAAAAATGTCAGCCGGGGAAGGGAAAATGAAGTCAATTTTTTTTTTTTTTTATTAAAATGCATATGGTTTATAACTTTAAACCTTACATTTATCCAAGAAAATCTCATTACATTAGGTCACACAAAAGTTTAACAAGATAGTCTGCATTTATCCAAGGTAAAGCGATTGTCCATGATCAGGTATTACTTGTGTCTGGATTATTTGCCAGAAGCGGATAACCACAGTTGTCATAGAAATATTATTGCCAGATAAAATGTGTGCCCATCGTTCTTTAGGGTCCATAGGTTTGTTGGATTGCATATAGAGTATAGCAACTGCAAGGCGCTTGTCTGCTAAGGCTGGGCATTGCATTAGTAAATGATGCAGAGTTTCGATAATGTCATCTTCCTTGCAATACCTGCATATTTGATGTCGGAGGGTTTTCTGCGCTCGTATCGCAAGGATTTGTTGTGTTGGGAGTATATTGAGACGCAGCCTCATGAAGGTGTCTCTAATAAGACGGTCGGGAAATAGCTTCAGATAGCGAGGGATCACATTTAGGGCTCTAACTTCAGTGGTACAATTTAACGTAAGTTTATATCCATTTTTTTCATTTATTGTTGATATCCAATCGAATCTTTCAATTTGAATTTTGGCTCTTTGGGGTCTACAGAGTAGGGTTTCAAGTGATATATCATATCTTATCCTTTCTTGGTTAAGGAATGCCTTCCATTTGTTCAGAGCCATTGCATTGATGTTTCCAGCGATTGGACGGAGAATATTCAAGGCGGGAATCTTCTCATTGTTGTTTATTTTCCTGAGAAGATCTAGTTGTTTCCACCGTATGATTGAGTGTAGGGATTGGAGGCCAAGTTCAAATCGGATTCTAGATGTTGGAATACATTTTGGGATGGCTAAGACCTTTGTCCAAAAGATTCGCTCCAGTTGGTCCCATACGGTTATTGATAGGTTTATCAATGACTCTCCGCCGTATGTTAAGATGGGAACAACATTTTGTTTGTAAAAGATTATGACTGGATTCGTAGAATATTTCCCAAATTTTTTATGTAGTATTAAGCCCTGACGCGCTAGAGAGTGGGCTTTGCTTTTCAGATGGTCAATCCATGGTTGTTCAACTGAGGATTTATTGAGCCAGACCCCTAGATATTTAATTGTTTGCACTTGCTCAATTTTTTCCTTCTGTAGAAAAAATGATGGTGTTTTCTGAAAAGGGCCCTTTTGTGTGGTTAACGACATGATCTTAGTTTTCCTGGTGTTTATTTCCAACTGATTTGTGTCCATGTATTTTTGGAGGTTATTCAGGGCAGTCTGCAGACCTCTCGGTGTTTTGGCAAAGATTGCAATTTCATCGGCATAAAGAATCATTGGAATTGATGTGGAGTTTAATTTTGGCGGATTCATTTGTGGAGTAGCTATAGTCTCTTCAAAATCTGATGTATACAAATTGTACAAGGCTGCAGCCAGTGGGCAGCCTTGTTTGAGTCCATGCCAGGTTTTGATCGGTTGTGTGACAAGACCACTCTTGCTCAAACGGATCTGCACTTGTGTAGATGAATATAGCAGTTTTATTGGTTCCAGTATGTTGTCTGGGCAACCCCATTTTGACAATTTTTCTCATAAAATGTTTCTATTGATTTTATCAAAGGCGAGATGGAGGTCGATGAAGGACGCGTAGGTCGGGGTGTTGGATCTGATGGTTTCGTGTTTAAGCAGGTTTAAGATGAGTAAGTTGATATTGGTCCCAACATTTTTTACGAAACCAGTTTGACGAATGGCGTGTCTGTTTGCTGTGGTGGCCCATTGGTTCAGTTTCAAGAGAAGGATGTTTGCGAAAACTTTGCCTAATGGGTCCAAAAGCGCAATGGGCCTATAGTTTGAAGGGTTCTCAGTTGGTCCTTGCTTGTAGATGGGGATTATTGTCGCTCTTTGCCATGACGCAGGGATTTTTTTGGTGCGATTTATCAGTACAAATAGATGGCTGCAGAAAGCTGCCCATGTGTCAGGATTCTTTTTAATAATGGCATTAGATAAGCCATCCGGGCCGGGGGCCCGAGATACATTTAGATGGCGTATTGCATCGTTTATATCCGGAAGATTCCACTCGAACGTCCAGTCTGGTTGTCGGGGTGCTGATTCGTCGCAGTTGATCACGGGGCGCTTTTGATATAGCTGGTTATAATGGGTGATCCAGCTTATTTCAGGGAACTCGGAGATCATGTGGTCAGCTGTAGTGGTTGTTTCATTCAACAGTTTCCAAAGATCTCGTGTATTTCGCGTCCCCATAGCTCTTAACATGGACTCTGCGTCATTTTGTTCCAGTGTCATTTTAGCATTTTTCAACCAATTCTTATGACTTTGTTTTAGGTGTTTAATCTGAATGTCCTTGGTTGGATTTAGTAGTTTCTTCAGTAGCCTGATCTGAGTTCTTAGGGCTTTTTTCCTTAGAGCTATCATGCGGCTGTATGCATGATGATGTTGTTTTCTCGGTTGGAGTCCAGCTGTTGGAGAATGATGGAAATTTTGTAGTATCCATTCATAATTTAGTTTGAATTCATCTATCATCGTTGTGCTGGTGAATTTGTCTGGGAGGGATTTTATTTCAGGTTGTGATAATTTCAGTCTTGTTGCCCTAGAATTAACTTCCAATTCAGGCAATTGAAGTCGCAGTGGGGGTTCTTTGCTGTTGGACCATGATCTAATCAAGATGTAGTGGTCGCTATCCTTTGTGGCAATATTTTCCATCCGGCGTATGGGCTCTTTGATGCTCTGTGAACGATAGATGTAATCGATGATCCCAGAGCTAGTTCCGCGTGACCACGTTGGGGAAAATGAGTTAGAAGATGCATTAAAGGCATCAAGCCGCATCATATTTCGATCTGTCATTTCTTTAGACCATCGCCGAGCACGAGGTTCTAGCAAGTGGTCGGGTAGCTCTTCGCCGTTGGAGGAAAAAAGGTGGATATTCAAGTCGCCGCATATGATAAATATAGTTCCAGGATATTTCAATGAGTCTTCGTCCATTGTTGTCAAGAAAGAGTCTAAAAAGAGGTTGTCAGATATTTTATTGGGATTCCAATATAGATTGAAGATGCCCATGTATTGCTTGTGGCCAGGTATCGAAAGGTCTTGTGTAGGGTTCTTCTCCGGAGTCCTCTCTTGTTGTATAATGAGTCTCTGGATCCACGGAGAGATGTCTTGCGCTTCTACTACATTAAGATGAGAGCCCATTTTGATGAAAGTTAGAAGGCCAGCAGAAGGGCGTCCTTTTTGCCGGCAAATCGCTGGATTCATATAAGCAGTGTATCCATCACTTACTGGTTTTTGATGAAGCCATGTTTCCTGGAGACAAATTATATCAGAGTTTGTTAGTTCGGGTCTCGCAGATTGGTACAGATGAAGGTGACCGCGGGTGTTCCATGAGCAAATTGTCAAAGAGCTTGAGTGTTGATCCGGTCGTTGCTAAGTAGATTCTTGGACGCTCATGTTTATAGATGTGGATATGTAGCTCATGTCTCTCCATATTGGCTATCGGTCCTTTGTCGACTGATGTCTATGATAAAGGGTAGACTTCTTCACAAGGTTTATTGATCGCGCGTGAGAGGCGGTCCGGTTTGCTAAGTAATGGCTGTCACTGGAGCTAAATGAAGAATATATTGTTGTATTACTCATTTCATCAGTCTCTTGTTCAAGGTTAGAGCCGTTTGTCATATCTGTGACGCTGAGATGAAAACCCAACGTGCGGAGATCTTCGGTATGGGCTTCAATCAAGCGCAGAATCTTCAGTGTAGCACATTCGATCGCAATTTTATCAAGTTTTTTGTGATCTATGAATTCGATTAGGTGTATGTCTTTCGTAGTAACTTTAGTCAGTGCTGGAATGGCGTGAAAGAGACGCAAGGTATTTGTCCTATTAAGGATTAAATTGTCATATTGAGTATCAATTCTTGCGAGTTGGAGTCTGTTTTTTGAAGATTTCTCTTCGTGGATTGATGAAAGAAGGAAGTTTCAAGATGGCGGGCATCGGTTGGTTAAGAATTGAAAAATCTAATGAAGTTTGCGAGATGGCAGAACCATCCAAATCAATGGTAGGGACTTGAAAGTCAGAATCTCCGAAGGTCTCATCAACAGGGTTTGTCATGGATTGGAGGTCTGACTGTGTCCGTTCATAGTGATCGATGGTGAGTTGGGCAGATACATCGAATTGGAGCTCTTCTTGAGTGCTAGCTTCATTATGATTGCTTGAGTATGTAGATAAATTTAGTAAAAGTTCTGTCTCAGCTTGGTCTATTTTAGGTATGTCAGCTTCACTAGAAATACTTGATGGAATTGTCAGCATTTGCTGTTGCTGCAGATTCCTGATTGTAGGATCCGGTTCGATGATAGGTCGGGTCAGAGTCTGTTGCGGTATGAGTCTTGATAGTTTAGTGGTATGATTTGCTGGGAAATTGAGATTGCGTAAGAAAGCTCGTGAGCCTTTTTAATGCTGTTTATATTGTTTCTTTGATTTCGGATGACTGGAATTGGCGCTGATGTGTGGCCGCGTTGGATCGAAGATACTGTAGGAGTCCTTCGTTTTTACGGGACAGTCAGCAAGTACTTCTGGACAATTAGCTGGCTCTCTTGTTGAATCTTTTGGATCAATGGTTAAGTCAATTAAGCAATCAACGGTGCTTCCTCTATTGTTTAATTCCGAGGAAAAGCGCGTGGCTGTCTCATGGTGGTGTTGATTGTTCTGGTCCGTTTGTGTTGCCATATTTTTTTAACTATATTTCGTATCTCGCTGGGGGGCTACATTTGATGCAGAATTAGCTATGTTAGTATGCATCAGTTGTATCAGTGCATCAGTGATATGTGCTTTTTCGATTCTTTCCTTTTGAGCTATATCAGCTAGCCTTTGTTGCCAGGAGGCACTGGTTTCAGCCTCCGCTTGAATCCGGCCTTCTATTTTAATCATCAGTACCTCTTGGATTTTTTGTTTCGAGTAGATTGAGGCTAGGATTGAGGCATGATCCCGTGCTGTATCTGCCTGTGCTTCTTGTAGTTTCATGTACGGAATTAGAGCTTGAGTGCAAACTGTTACCAACATATTTTGAAGATCCACCATCGTCGTAGGGATCGACTCTTGGTGTTGGGGTGGGTTGGGCACAGGGAGAGGTTGGTAGGGATCAGATGTGGAGAATATATTCTGGCATTTAGACTGCCGTAGTGGTTGCATGCTTGCATTCATGGCCGGCAATGGTGTGCTTGTTGTTTGATGTGTTTTAGCACTTGTAAATGGTCCGCAGCTATCACTATTTGAAGTTTGCAGTCGGTCCCAAGTGTTTTTAGAGGTCTTCCTTTTGTTTTCTTGAAGCTCCATTAGGGCTTCAATCTCCGTTAAGTCTAGCGATAAACGCTGCAGATGTTGCTTCGAGACTGCTTGCGGCAGCAAATCGTGCCGTTCTGATTTTGTTCTGCGTTCATGCAGAGATTTCCATTTTGCTTTGGCCAGTTTTGCTCTATCTTTTTGGTCTTCCCGAGTTTGTGAGGGAGTTGCACTAAGTTGAGGGTCGGCTTGGTGACTAGATAGTAGAGTTACTTTTGGTTGAAGAATAGTGGAGTGTTGTAGGTTGGAAAGAATAGAGTTATCAGGATTCTGTTGTTGGTGAGTGCTATTTGGGTCGGGACACAGAACGTCATTCTTCTCCAATTGAATTGTCCGAGACGTGACTTCTGTGTGTTGAGATTCAAGATCTATTGGTGATATTGATTTAGGTAACTGTGGCACAGTTGTCTGTAATGTGGTGGATACCGCAGAGGAGATATCGTCAGTAATTGCTGGGTCAGATATGGTATCTGAAGTAGAGGTTTGTTGAAGGGCTTCTGACGTCTTCATATACGTGGTGGTTTCACTAAGAATTGTTTTTGATATGAGGCAGATATTTTCATTAGACATAAGTGTAATATTTTGGTTGATGTTTTGATTAGTTTTATTTGAACATTGCATTGAGTGTAATTTGCCGGATTGCTGTCTTGTTTGCATCCGCAGTGTACCAGCTTGACCACTAGGGGGCTGGTTTGTTGAGGCTCCCTGCTTCGCTAACATAGCAGGATCTAGACGTTTATTCATGGGCGGGGCCTCCTCAATGCCAGGAAGCCGCCGAAATCGGTTGATTTCCCGCACAGGGAAGAGAAGCCGCAAAAACAATGGGTGCCACGGGGCCCTGCACGCACCCCGCACTTAACGCGGGGACAGCCGCTGACGGATCCGTCAAACAGACCCTTCACACACGCAGCGGGGCACCAAACGGCCTAAGGGAGATGCGCGGCACCGGGAGGCACCCGCCGTGCTTGCAGCCACAGCGATCCGGGAGCAGCGAGGGCGGTAGGGGAGTCCGTCCGCCAATGGAAAACGCTGGGAAAAGATGAATCAGGAGCGGTAAGGTTACGGTTGCAGGATTTAACTTGGATGAAGCTAATTGGGGTTGGGGAAAAGCAGTCTGGTATCAAGACGAGGGCAAGGTTTCAAGGGGGAGAGGTACCAATAAACTGGGTCGCAAGGGTCAAAGGAAGGTTTCCCCGCAGTCCCCTCGCGGTGTCTGAAATTTATGTAGCTGTTGGACGTAGGTCTGGGAAGAGAGAGGCAGAAAAAAAAAAAAGAAAAAAAGGCTCCTTAGACACTGCAAGAGAGCAAGAACTTTATGTCCGGTAGTTTCGCACGTTTAAAGTGAAATCCGTTAAATGTTTCCTCGCATTTTACTGGGGGCTGTCTGGTGAACGGCCACGTGGGTCAAAGGTTTCCCCGCAGTCCCCACGTGGCGTAGCTTCCAAATATAATAAGTTCTAGTAAAGTGCCGAGTAGCACAGATTTACCTGCAAGACAGTTTGAAGCGTTGTATTATATTGCTAGTGCTGCAGATATTAGAAGCGCACCGCGAACTTCCGTGGACTTCCAGGGACTCCAGTGACTCTGCACCGACTCCGCTCCGCTCCGCGGGTCTAGGTGGCTTAAGAGTCCTGGAACCTCCCTCTTGCAGTAGAGAGAGAAGATGGACTCCAGGTGGGCACAGCAGAAAAACACGAGTTCAGAGCAGCAAAGGTCCACGCTTCCACTCACTCCAGTGACTCTGCACCGACTCCGCTCCGCTCCGCGGGTCTAGGTGGCTTAAGAGTCCTGGAACCTCCCTCTTGCAGTAGAGAGAGAAGATGGACTCCAGGTGGGCACAGCAGAAAAACACGAGTTCAGAGCAGCAAAGGTCCACGCTTCCACTCACTCCAGTGACTCTGCACCGACTCCACCAAGTCAATTTTCCCTTTCCATGGCGCCCATTGAAAACAGTAAAAAAAGTAAACAAAATAATGGCCACCATGGAAATGAAGACGGGACTACTATGGTGGCCTGTCACAGATCGGAGTGAACGTGCTAGAGACAGAAGTGTTTCCAGCATGTTTGCTTACGAAAAGCAGGTACGAGTGGGGGGGGGAATGTTGAGAAGGGGGAAAGGAAAAGGGGGAGAGGGTGTTGAAGAAACCTCATTCCCTGTCGAGGGGAGATGGCGGCAGCCAGCCCTGAGGAGGCTTGGGGCAGCGGGATTACCGTCTGGTAACGCCCATGCTCTGAGCGTCCCCATTGGCTGGGAGGCCACCACATCCCCTCGCTGTGTACTAATATATCATATTACAGTTTATGAAAAGAGTTACACAACTACTTCCATTTCTTTGTTAAGAAACATCTACAAGGTCCAAAAGCATTGCCTTTGCCAATGTGTGCTTGCTGAGTTTTCAGTCATATAATGAATATCATAGTTTGCAAAATAAGATACAAAGCTAACACAATCTCTTTGTCAATGCACAATTGCAAATGTCATAATCACTGTCTTCACCAATGTGTATTTGATTAGTTTTAAGTTGCATGTTCATATATCATATTTTTATTTAAAAAACAGATCCCAACATAAGACCATTTCTTTGTCAATGGCTTCGGCAATGCTTGCTATATCAATTTACAGACATATGTTTGTGCATTGTATTGCACTTTTCAAAAGGAGGTGCAAAGGTATGACCATTTGTTTGTAGAGGAGGAACAACAAATATTGTGCCTTGCCTGAGTGTTCAGTCTAATGTCCATTTATCATATTTAACTTCATGAAACAAGATATGACGCTACAACCATTTGTTTATCAATGAAAAAGTAAAAAATCCAGAACTACTGCCCTTGCTAATACTTGCTCTTTGTATTGAATCATTTGTCACCGTAGTTGTATTTTGAATTGCAATATTGTACTTTATGAAAAGAGATTTTCCAAAGGACATCTACAAAAGACAAAACTATTGGCTTTGTCAATCCTTGTTTCATGGGTGTTCAGTCATTTGATATTAACCTTTAATATAGTAGATAAAAAGCACATACCATTGAACCTGTGTACCAACACTAGGCCCTTTAAGACAAGGTAGCAATACTTTGAGATGAATGGAGATGCAGAATATACTCTAACATCAATAAACAGACTGACTCAGGAAGTTGGCAAAGTATGTCTGTTTTAATATCAATTATATAAAACAGGGAGTTACAACAAACATCAATGAACATCCGCTTGATCTTCTCACTCAACGAATTTCATAAAAAATACAACATTTATAGTAATAACTCATCATCATTGACGTCAATCTATGTGGCAAACTATGTTCCATACTTGTTGGGAAGGTGATTGTGTCTCTAACATCAGGTGGGGTAACTAATCCCTCCTCTAGAGCAAGCTACTACCAACGTCATTAAATACACAATGTCCCATTGGTTATACAAACTATAGGGTGCTATTACGTGTCCCTCTACAATTGGTTGGCACCATTGCACCCCTCTGTACTATTCCACACACGCTAGCAGCAAGCAGGCTGGCACCCCGGTGCTGGTGGTCTGGTCATAACCATAGCTTCCCACCTCATTAGCCTGTCATCTATCATCACTCTTGCGGTCTGCCAGTCAATTAGCCCTTTTCATCCATCCACGTGGACGAGAGACCATGTTTCAGAGCTTTTCGGTATTTGAAATACTATGAAATGATGAATCTCTGACGTCTTCAATGTTCTTGCTCCTCACCTCAAACAGGAGTTTGTTCTTTTCACATGTTTTGTAGCAACTGAATGAACATCCAAGCTCACAGTGGTTTTGACTTCCTGGTACTGGGCCAGCCAAGCTCTTCTTGAATCTATCTCTATTATTAAGTTGTTTTTCAACTGCGCCACACTGAAAAAGCCTGTCTATTTACTGGGGCAAGCTCTGCTAAAGTGTGTTGTGACACATCCATATTCTATACATTCTTATGCATATACATTGGTGCATTGCCGCAATGTATTCACTACGTAGCCAGCCTTTAAGAATAAGTTGTCTACTTGTGTTACTCCATCTGCACAATTGTAAAATGACTTGCCATTTTCTTTATCGTTTCCGTAGCATGAGCATCTTCATCCTGAGCCCAAAATGTTGCTAATCTTTAACACCTCCTCCTTAAATCTTCATAGAATGCTTACATTCTTCAGCCTCTTGTCTCCTTTATGGATACGTCAGCTCTGCTTCGCAAGACGACATAGATATTCTATTTTGCTTGTTTTTCCACACATCATATTGTCGGGAGTGCATATATGGCTTTCTCAATGGGTATCTTAGTTCCAGGATTCCTTTTTGTTATAGGTACTCTCACTGGTACTGCACATGTCTCACACTTTGGCTCCCAAGATGTAGGCTTCATGGGGGTGGAGCTCTGAGTGGGGGTACTTGGCTCCACCTTAACACCATTTACAAGTGGCCCAATTAGTGGCTTTGGCAATGCTTGTTAGATACATGTTCAGTGTATATTCGAATATAATATTAAATGTATGCAAAAAGACAAACAAATGGCAATCATGGACAAACAAATGATACAACCCCTTGTTTATCAATCAACAATTACAAACAAACAAAGCTAATGGCGCTGCCAACACTTTTTCTGATAGGTTTTTGATGCATATTTGTGTATCATATTACACTTAAAGAAACTTGATGAACTATATCACGTTTTAGTGACAATGAACTACAAATGACAAAAGTATTGGATTTTCCAATGTGTGTTAGATATGTTTTCAATTGTATGTTCATAATACATTTTAGGAAACAGGATAGCTGATGTGTCAGTATATCCCATATTTCGTACATTTGTTCACAAATCTACCTGTCTTTCGGTATCTATCTATCTATCTATCTATCTATCTATCTATCTATCTATCTATCTATCTATCTATCTATCTGACAATGCTCTGATTTAGACACTGTGAGCCCAATGCTTCGCCGCAGCCACCTAATACATTGAGCCATCTGTCCTGCAAGCAAACATAAACTGTGTACATGGAGACGTACTTGACATTTGGTCTTTATCTATTTCTTTTGTTTTTGTGTAGAGACAGAATGACCATTGTTCTGTCGTATAGTTGTATATCATATTGCACTTTATGAATATACACTGGATATATATTATATGCACAAGTGCATACAACATATGGAGTTTCAGAATATAACCTTTGTGAATGACTTTTAAATGTTCCATGACATAGTCAGCTTGATATTATCAAAACAAAAAAAATACTTGATCATATTTTTAACTGCTTTTAACATGGGGGTTTCCCATAGGAATATAATTATGTTTTTTGACCAAATTACTCAAAATTGGCCACATAGATGTTCATAATTTTTGGCATGCACCTAGATATCATAAGTAATTGGTGCAGTGAAAATCAACTTGGCCTAGTTGAGATATTAACAATTTAATATGTATCCATAGATGGCACATGCAGAGTAAATCTACATCTTTGATATCTTCTATACTCAAATGTAAAGAAGCTGTACATTATGCACATGTACACATCTATACGTATGAAAGCCCACATCAAAGTCAGGCCTGACTTTAATGTTAGGTTTCAGGATACAGGTGCAGACTGTAAAAGTCATATGTGCCTCTTGTACGCATTGAAAACTCACATCACAGAGATCACTTTAATTTGAGCTTTCATATGTATTGGAGGTATATGAGATACATGAGCAGAACAAATGTACATTTTATATACTAATTCTACATTTAATATACATCTGAAAAATCATATCAAAGTCAGAACTGACTTAGATGTCAGCTTTCAGGAGATGTAAATTGCATACATGTGCTAACTGTAAAACTCACATCAACGTCAAACCTGACCTCAATGTAGATTTTCATACAGCTAATAGGTGTATAGGAAATGTCAATTGTATGACTTTATCACAAAATCCTGCACGCTTCTTACACCAAAGACTCCTAGGCCTTGCACGACAGTCTTAAGACATTTGCTTTTATGACACACACACTTATGGCACACACTCTTAGGACACACCCTATTATGACACTCACTCGCATGGCAATTACACCTATGACACACTGTTTTATGACACTTTATAATTATAATTGTTACTTCATAATCCACTTAATCCACTTAATAGCGGAGAGGTTTCTAAGCATGAGACCCGAATTCGAACCTGTGTTGCTAGGCATTGTCTTGCTTCCAACACAAACACGTTGCCCCTGAGCTATCCTCCCGGCCTGACACTTATGACACACACTATTGTGACATTTCTGCCTCCCTGCTTATTTAATCAAGCTGTTCCCCTACCTGAGGCACAAGCTAAACATATGCCGAAGTCAGAGACCACTAGCATGCCTGCACAGGTCTCCCACACGCTGTCTGTCCCATGTACCGGCTACACTAGACACTCCCACCTAACAGCACAAACCTACTCCATCTACTTGTTGAGTGGCCATGGAAATGGCACCAAAGCTCAAATGCCTCCACAACTGCAACAACATATGCTCAAACCACATCTTGCACCCACTACCATGTGATCCCACCGCACATCAAACTTGTCCTATGGTTCTTTCAGAAACACACAACCCACCAGACCTGCACTCATTACCACTTTGACCGTTGTCCTTAGTCACACTTCTCTGAAGCTGCCCCTCCCTACCCAAGCCTACCACGGTTCCGGCTCCTCAGTCCGTCGGCCCTGCACCACCCCAATCCCACAACACTGACAAACTAATAGCGTCCTCTGCCCATCCAAGGAAAGGCTATCCATTTGCCCTCCTCACATGTAAGTCGAAGCTCACCTACACCTCCAGTGCTGACCTCCCTACCTGACTCACCACATAATGCCAGACCTTATTTAGCCCAAGCCAACCTCAACTGTACTACTCCCACTACCACAGACCCTAAACAGGGCTCTCACTCCATAAAGGGAGCATTAATCAGTGCTAGGTATATGACTGGACATTGCTGACCTTATTACTGCTAACAACTTAGACTTGCTAGCCATTTCAGAAACCTGGCTCCATGCAGCCTCAGGCCCTGCCTTCTCCCTCGCTCTTCCCCAAAATGATGCCATCTTCAGATGGAAGAGGAGGTGGGGTAGCCATCATCACTAAAGACTCCCTAACCATTAGAGACACCAATACCCACATCTATCAATTTGTAGACCTATTTTCAATCAAACTCACCCTCTCACACACAGCTACAGCAACCATGCACCTCCTATACCGACCTCCCGGCCCCAGACATTCATTTGAAGATGACATCTCAGCCATCATCTCTGCCAACTCCAAACTGACCTCCAAAAATGTAATCCTCAGAGACTTTAACCTAGGCCTCCAAGACCCACCGACCCCAACGCCCTTTACTTTGCTAACACCTTGGACACAGCTGGGTTTGTACAGCGTATTACGCTTCCTACCCACAACAAAGGGTGAGTCCTAGACTGGCTTGTGGATTTAAATTGCAATATCACTATCCTCTTCAATGTACCCTGCCCTTGGTTTGACCACAACATCATCACCTTCCAAATACCCAGGCAGACACAGCACTCCAAACCACCCCCACTGCCCGCAGTACAAAGTAGGAATTCTAGAGACATCACAACAGCAAGGAGTCTACCTCTCCTTAATCCTCTTTGAGAGCAAGTCACACATATCAGGGATCTTACTATACTGGTCGATCATTACAACCAAACCTTAACCATTGCTATCAATGCAATCGCTCCACTAACCAATCGGAAAGCCAAACCCTGTGCCCATGTGAACACATGGTTTACTCCAGACCTAACAATCCTCCGTAAAGCGAAGCACAAAGCGGAAACCTCTGGAGAAACAACCCTAACCATCTAAACAAAACCCATATTGCACCCACTACTTAACCATACAAGACTGCCATCCTTGAAGCTGAAAGCTCCATATACAATCCCAGAATTGCCAAAGCTAATTCAAGTACTAGAGAACTCTTCAGTATACTCTGTGAGGTCGAATCCCCAGCCCCACCTAACACCCACTGCACCAAAGACACAGCCTGGTGCACAAACATCCAATCTGCACTAATGGGTAAGATCTCTATGCTTCAATGCAAAATCCAGGAAAAGAAAAACACACTGCCCACCACCAAACACCTTCCCAACCCGAACCCTTCAGCCACCAAACCCAGCTCTATTTCAGTTCAAACATGTCTCAGTCAATGATTTCAAGAATATAATGAAGGGAATCAAGGCCTCCAGATGTCAAGGAGACATCTGCCCTGCCCCAGTCATTAAAGACTGTGCAGAAGCACTAGCACCATTTATTTCCTCCCTCATCAATGCCCCCTTTGCCACAGGCATTGTGCCAGCCATTCTAAAAGATGCTTGGGTATCACCGCTCCTTAAAAACCCCACATTAGACCCCGACATCCCAACCAACTACTGACCCATTACCACGGTACCATTCCCTCTGAAAATACTGGATAGAGAAGCATATCTGCAGACCCAACAACACCTGGAATCCAACAACTTACTAGGATTGTGACAATCTTGCTTCAGGCCAGGCCATGGGGCGGAAACAGCCCTACTGGACCTAAAATAAACAGCTTGATGACTCTAAAAACGGAGGCATACTTGTCCTCCTTCTATTGCTATATCTCTCGGCTCCCTTCGATTTAGTGGACCACCAAATACTGTGCAAGCATCTTCTCATCTCATCCCAATTCCCTCAAAGCCACCTCATGGATCACTTCATTCTTATCAACCAGATCAATGAGAGTCTTCTCTCCCACCTCCTAAGCCCCCTTTCGACCGCTGTCACTTGTGGTGTTCCTCAAGAATCCTGTGTGTCACCAACACTGTACAATATCTTAATGAAGCCACTGTTCGACCAACATGATGCCCAAGAAATCTCCTATAATAACTACACGACACATATCTGCTCCTACCTTTGACCAGCGACTACGCCACAGACTCTACCTCATTGAAACAAGTGTACCAAACCATTCAAGCCTGGATGGCAGCACACATGCTCAGTCTCAATGATGACAAAACGGAGCTCGTACCCTACTAAACAAACTTGATCCAGCATACAAATCCTTTGTTATCAACAGCATTACTATTCAAGTAGCCCATTCTTCTTCTCAGAAAGCTGCCTCACCTTTGCAAGGGCTCTGATAGGCTTGACTGGACTACTGTAACACCGTCTTCGCAGGCACCTCAACTGGAAATCAAACAAACTACAGATCATACAAAACAATGCCTTACGAGCTGCCCTGAACATTGGAAAAAAATATCATATTTCGCTGGCTAGAAGAAATGCTCACTGGCTCCCCATTAAAGAGCACATCCATTTCAAAACTCTAGCAATGACCCACAAATGTATGTCAAATTCCTCTCCAAGATACCTCACCTCCAATTTTTCAAAAGCCTCATACATCATTCTTACTCGCTCAGCCCACACGAAACGTCTCAACACCCACAGATTACGCCTCCAAAGAGCTGGAGGAATGAGCTTCCTGGTCATCGTGGCCAAGAACTGGAACAATCTACCGTCATCATTAAGACTTGAACACTCCTACAGATCATTCCGCAAGCAGCTTAAAACCCTGCTTTTCTCTAAAAACACACAGTGATGACCATCATCCCGTCGCCTTAACCAACATTTTCAAGCCGTACTTTATACGACTTAAGTGTGTCGTTGATTTCTTGTTAAGGTTAAATATGACATGCTGTCTGTGCCTATGCGCCTTGATGCCCTTGGCCCTAGCACGCTTTATAAATGCTAAAATAAATAAAAATAAAATACATTGTTTACATGTATTAAATGTAAAGTGCGTGGCTCATATTCCATATGCTCATATGCTAATACACTTATATAGCAAACACTCATACTACTTTCACTTATACTGCTAACACTAACTCCATACAACTACAAATCAAACTTTATTTATTTACTCGCAGAAGTAAGCGTTCTCCGAACAGGTTCTGTAGACAGCCATGATAACACTCTTGGCTAGTGTTAAAAATGAATGACCCTGTAGGTCGCTGTTCTGCCTCACCCTGGCATGCTGCAGTTCATTGTGTTGCAATGCGGTGCAACTATCACAGAAACCGTGCATCCTAGGGCCTTGAAACGTGGTTGGGGGACCTCAGGTTTTGTTCCTTGTGTTGGGTCGGTTGAGAAACAACATTTGTTGTTTCCCTTCCCAGTAAACATGGTTTACAGCTTTGTCAGCAGGCACCATACCGCAAAAAGCCTCTGGAAAGGTAATTTTAACTGATGCTGCAAAAATATGAAAACTTCTGGAATGCTACTTGTCTTCACTTTAACCTCTCAGGTCCATTCGCCTCTCATACATTTATTGTTTCCCTTCTCGGTGAACATGGTTTACAGCTTTGTCGGCAGGCCAAAAATCCACAAAAAAGCCTTAACGTTTGCTGAAATCCACGGAAAGGGGTGAGGTGTCCAAATGTAATGTAGCCAGTAATGTCCACAGGGTCCTAACAGGTAAGTATGCACATTTGGTGCAGATTTGTGAAACAGTGTGGAATTGTGTAAGGAACCAGGCTTTGCCAAGCCAGAAACCCACAAACCCACAAACCCTGCCACAAACCCACAGACAATGATTGACATTTATATATAGCGGTTTATTGTGATATGGCATATTTCGAACCTTTCACAAGACAATACACAATATTTCAATATGTCATTCATTTTTTTTCTTCAAAGTTTCTTTCGGAAATTGGTGCAATTCCTTAAAAACACAAGTACATACAAAACTTTGCAGATATCACAGATAAAATATACCAGCTACAAATAATTAAGACAGCTCGTACACACATGCAATAACCCAAAAGGGGAAACAAATCAAGAGCCCTACAAAGATTAACTATACATTCATTAAGAGTTCCCTCTTATGCATAGGTTGCATCAAATATCATACAAGTGCCCATCCTACTCTAGGGGGCTGAGCCCACAAAAATAAAACAATGCAGGTCTAACCTCAGTGAACCAGAGTTCACACAGTAACAGCTTCTACTAATAGGAGCCAGGGCTCCTACTGAGATAGGAGCCCTGGCTCCTATCTCAGTAAAGGCAGGACAAAGCAATAAAAAATGGGACGTTACACAATCGGCAATGTTGATTCGCAGTATCATGACCTCAAACAGCTGTAATCACTCTAAAGGGGAGGCATTTAAAAAATGTTCTGATATTCATCTGGGAGGTGTTTTCAGCCCATTGTAAATGTTTTTGAATACCAAGAGCACATATAATCACATGCCTCCTGTTAAATGGGCCCAATAACTCATGAGATTCCTTTTTCTCCTGCCTACAAGATGTAGCTCTTGTTTTAAAATCCTTTGCCATTCTTAAAGTTAAAATATCTGATATATTAAAATGTGAGGCAGCATTAAATGCTCCCAGCTCTAACTTTATAAATAGCAGCCAGGGTATCATGCCATTGGAGTCTTTCGAAATGAAGAACCTGATTAAGTTGTGTATCATTCCAACCTTATCATAGGTCCATAAATGGAGCAAATGAGATAAAGGCTGCACGGACAGGATGCCACTAATACATTAACAACCTAATTCTAAATGTACTTCATAAGTAGAGGCCGAGTGAGCAAGACCCAGCACTTGTTGAAGAAAACCATGTTCGACAAGCTGAAGCAAGCTTACATTCGTGTACGCCCACAGCTCCATACCATACCTTGCAACCGATACTGCCTTGCTTTAGTAGACTTTTAAAACGATATCTATCAGTTTGGCTTTGTACTGTGTGAAGGATATGGCTACGATACCCAGAGCTTGCAGGAACTTCATAGTTTGTTTCTTGACATATAATTCTGGGGAGAAATTCAACTAAAGGCTGATCCCTAGATATTAATAGATATTAAAATTCCTTGACCATGGGAATGATGATGCCATTGCTACACATAGGTGGGAGTTTTGGCGTGCTCCTCCCTTTATAACAGACCATGACTGCTGATTTCTGGCCATTCAGGTCCATCTTGTCCATAAACACAGTGTAATCAAGGATGAGTTTCTGGAGCGCTTTTGGCATCCGTGCAATCAAAATGTTGTCAACTCTGTACACCAACAATGTCAGCACTCTACTTTCCATCCTTGGTACATCAGGTGTTGAGTTTAACAACAAATCGGAGAGGCTGTTTATGTATAGACTAAAGAATTGGGGCACCAGAACGCAACCCTTGTACACACCCATCTCCAATGGAAAGAAATCCATACAAAGCCCATTTTTCCCACTCCTTGCAAAGGCTTGATACGACTGATGAAGCCTGATTAGATGATTTATTGTCCCCACTGGACATTTCATGGACCTGAGCACCCGCCACAACTTTTTTCGAAGGCAGGGCTTGAGTGCATGATGGCCAAGTAGATTAGCTCCTCTTTAATTTACAATGAGAGGGCAACTATTAGGTAGATGTTTAACTATTGCTCTGAGGTACCCAGACCCAATCTAAATCCCAACTGGATGGGGGACAGGATATTGTTCTGAGCCGTTCAGGCTTCCAACATAGCAAGTACCACACATCCAAAGAGAAACCAGAAGGGAAATGTGTCTGTATGAGCCTGACAGGTCACTCTGTCCTTTCTTATAGATAGGCTGAATTAAGGTAAATGCCCATAAAGAAGTTACCGCACCCCAGATCTAACTGCATGCAAACCCACAGTCAAAATGGGTGCCCATAGATATACCTCAAGAAGGAAAAGGTCAGCCGGTATATTATCCAGGCCTGGTACCCTATTCAGATTCTGACATGTTATTGCTGAGGATACTTCTTCCACTTTGAAGAGAAGCTTGGTACCCATGTCTTTCCCAATGGCTGATACATCATATGGGGTTCTGATACTGAGGCGAGATGTGGAGAAATACAAGGGGGCTCCCTAGCTATATAGATGGGAGAAATGCTCTAGCCAAGCTTGGACCGAGTTCATGGTATCCAAACCATTGGACTTGTATCTGTAGAATGGTCCATGATTTACAACTTCCCAAAATACCTTGGAATCATGGTCACCAGATCTACTAAGCTGTCACCTCTATCTACTCTTTCCTAGTGGCTGTAGTTTTCTTATAATATGCCCTTACCCAGTGATTCCACTTGTAGAAGAGGAAGGGTTCTTTAAGGCTGATAACCTATATGTTTCCTTTGTGCTAGCAGAGTGGATGTATACGAATTGTTCGAACTACATTTGTTCGAATTACAATTGACCTTTGCACAATTGACCGAATTGTGAAGGTCAATTGTTACATATATGCGGGGGGAAACCCCCCGCAACCCCCCATTATATATATAAATATATATATATATATAAATATATATATATATATATATATATTACCAAACCAATATATATATATATATATATATATATATATATATATGTGCGGTCAATTGTGCAAAGGTCAATTCGGACCCTCGACTTTCGGTCAATTCGGTAATTCGAACAATTGTGTTCGAACAATTTGGGTAATACCAGCAGAGTTGAACCAACCCAGATAATCCTTTCTTTTCCTACCACTGCCAACAATGGTAAATAAGTTTGAAATATTAGACATAAGAGTAGAAAACCCAGCCAAGTTCTCATTCTGAACGCAGCACCTCTCTAAGAGGGTGTCAAACAATTGACGATGTGTTAATATTATTTGCCTCATTATTTCCCCCTGGTCAATAAAGTGCAATTTCAGCATTCTCTTTAGGTTATCCACTAAAACTTCACACAAAAGAGTAATATCAGGATTAAAGTTTTTTTTTTTTTTTAGGTCCAGTATAATCAGAAAATGATCACAGACTAAATCCCTGGAAATATAAAAGTCCAGCACCTGGTCCCAAGATTTCACAGGAACACAAATGTAATCTATAGAAGAACAACCCTGAACCAAAGAAAAAGTAGCCTTTCCCGTCATGTCTTTTTGGAAGCAGCCATTAACTGATTGCATACTCTAATCATACAGGCTGTGCAGTAGCCTTAACCCTTCCGCACAAATTCAGGGATACAACATGATCATTTTAGGTACCCCCACCAGGCTACCTTCTGCTTCGTCATAGAGAACATTATGGGGCGTGGCTTGGCACTGACAAAGATGGACACCTGAATGCCATCACCCAACCATGAAAACATTGACTTTGTTCTGTAATGCTTAAATACATTTATTTTCACTTCTAATACATTTGCCTTACCTTACTTGGTGTATGGCATGCATCTTTTCTGTTTTCTCGAGTGCTGTGGCTAGCTGAGGTAAGTCCTGTGAGCCCTGATCTCTGCTATGGCTGTTTCTGCTGTCGGTGGCCACCCAACAGGAGCAGGAGAAGCTCGGATAACTTATTTACTCAACGTCGAACATTGAGCTCAGCCGTACTTCTCACTTCCTATTAATGGTGCCATATAATGGCCAAATAACAATTTGCAGGAGGCAAAATATATTTTCTTGTGTGAAGTGACAAACTTATATTTGGGTCTGGGTGTTTTTGTTCTATTTTTACTATTGATTTTGTAATTGTGTAATAATTATTTTCATCAGTAGAAGAGCATGAAGCTCGAAACACGTGTCAGGCTGCAACGTTGTTGATTAAAATCACTCAATATAATCAGCAAATTGTGCTTTCTATTTGATATTGTGTGCTCAGCGTGAGAGCACACCCAGTCTTCCCCCAAACTTATATTTATAAATAGTGTTTTATTGCTGCTGCTTCATTTTTTTGCTGTGATTTATCTCAATTTTCTGTTAGACCTTAACTGCCTTGACATTCTTTTATCCTCTTACTCCTCCCTCAGCCTAGCAGTAATCTGTAGAGCCTAAATATATTTTATCACTAGTTATGGCTGTTGGAAACATTGCACAAAAGACTCCTCCTGCTATTAAGCACTCTCATGCGGTGGCCCCATCTACCATCCATAAAAGGACAAAATGTGAGTCTCCTCTGCCGCTCTCGTCTTCTGATCCTGGCATGGATGTTCTTTTGCAGCAAATAAGGTTACTTAAACCATTTATTGAGGCTTCAAATCAAAATTTGCAACAGCTTACTGACAGATGGAGCACATTTGAAAATAAGATGAGTGAAATGGAGAACAGAGTTGGACTTGTTGAAGGCATCTCACCCAAAGTTCTTCATTTAGAAAAGGCTGTTAAAGATCTGCAAAAGCACAATGAGGATCTATAAAACAGAGGAAGGTGTAACAATCTTTGTATTTCAGGCCTGCCTGAGGGGCGTGAGGGAAATTACACCATTCTATTCTTACAAAAGATACTACCAGCTGTGCTTCATATCCTGCCTGAAATTGTGCTTAACATTCAACGAGCGCACCACATTGGGTCTATTAAAACCTCTCAACCATTGCACTGTACACCTCCTACTTTTATCTTCCTACTCTTGGAGTACACCAAACTACAGATTATCATCTCTAAGGCTAAGAAAAGAAATACCCTTGTTTGGTATGGCAGTGGAATTTATATATCCCAGGATGTGGTGAAAAAAACAGCGCAGCAAAGTACAGTTTCTGACCTACCGTCCAGCCTTAAAGCAATTCAATCATAGATACAGCCTTTATCATCCATGCACTTTCAAAGTTACCATCAACGGAAGCACGCCGGTTTTTGATGATCCTGCTGACCTTAAGGCATTTATCAAATACCTTAAAAATGACAATATGGACACTTTGCTACCTTCTAACTCTTCAGCCGCTTGTTCCTGAAACTTCATCTACGTCCGTATAATCTCTTGTTGACAATATTACAGATTATTGTGTAAATATTTATGTATATGGGCTGGGTGTCGGTAGGTCTCTCTTCTTCCTGTGGGACCTGTATCTGGTCCTTTTTGGTGTCACCTAGTCCTCAGACATCTTTTCCCTTTCTTCTTTTGAGAACCTGGCTACTCTTATCATATCATCCCTTACGCTTCTTAGTACACTAAGTTTTTTTCACACTTTTCCTTCTCCTAACATTCTATCTTATCAATGTCACGTTATCTCATCTTCACCTACACCTCTATGTTCTCTCCTCATGTGTCTTGCTCTTCCTACATTGGTATATCTTCCACAATTTTGTGATACTGTTTTCAATATCACATTTCCCTCATTGCTTGCTATTTCCAATGTGTATAGATTACTTGTGTTTCCACGTGCGTTCATTGATTACTCTTGAGTTTTCATGATGGTTTCAAATGTGTGTCTTGGAATATTAAAGTTATGAACATCCCAATCAAAAGATATATGATTATCTCCCATCTTAAGAAATGTAACCCTTTGGCTGCTTGCATCCCGGAAACCCACTTGTCCACCGATGAATCTATGAAACTTAAATCATTTTGGGTTCAAGATGTAATTATATTCCTGCTATGAGGAAATAAAATGGTGTTGCTATAGTGGTTAATAAGAATCTACCCTATAACGTTTTCTGTGAAGGCGCTGATAATGAAGTGAGATGGGTTTGGGTTCAACTGCAAATTGGTACCAATGTTCTAACCTTTATGAATATTTATTGTCCAGCTATGCCTGACCCTGGGTTTTGGGATATCATAAAACAAAACATTCTTCTAACAGCAGTTAAGGCAAACTTCTAACAACTGTTTTTCCGTGACAAAGATGAGGATATTTCTTAAGGTAATAGCCGGGATGCTTTTAAAACAGCTGCAAGAGGTCACATCATTGTGTATATGAGTAAGTTAAGAGAGAATATAAATAGGAATTGAATGCATTATTCTACCGCTCACCAAAGCTGATGAATCATAATATCAATCCCCTTCTGACTTAGACCATCGCAATGTTCTGTTCTTGCGCTTCTAAATTAATAAGAAATTCGCTGAGCAAGCATCTGGTGCTATTCTAAAGTACACATCTAAGATTTACCAAACCTCTAACAAGGCTGGCGAAGCTCTTGCTTTCAACTTCAAGACCAGAAAGGAGAAAACCTTTCTCTCTCATGTCAAAAATAATGTAGGCGTTAATGTCACTAATTCAGGTGACACATTGGACATCTTTAAATAATTTTACTGTGATTTATACTCTCAGGATAATGTGGTCACATCAGCAAATCTGGATTCTTTTTTTTCAAAACCCCAGCAGAGATTCCTACTCCAAAGTAGATCTTAGTAGCTTGGATGGTCACATCAACATTCATGAAATCAATCATGCTGTCAAATACTTAAGGAAAGGTCAGGCCACTGGTCCGAATAGTTTATCCATTGAGCTCTTCAATCACTTCTCCATTTATGTCTCCCCTAAGCTTGAGGTGCTTTTCACTTGTTTTTCTAGCAGGGGATTTTCGTCTGGATCGTTTGCTGTGGCATTGCTAATTATTTTTCCAAAAGGCACAACAAGATTCACACCGCTCAAAGATTTTCAGGCCAATTTCCCTAATTAATATGGAATGTAACATTTTTGCCAAGTTACTAGCTAATAGAAATGAGTCATGTCTCCCCAAATTGATCAAACCTGATCAAGTTGGATATGTCGAAGAAAGGAATATCTCATCCAATGCAAGACTTTAATTTGACGCTATTCACCGTATTGCAAAAAATAAAACAGATAGAAATGGATTTGCTGCCATTGCTCTGGATGCTGAAACCACTTTTGATTGGGTTAGTTGGGATTATCTTTTCCAGGCTTTGCGTTGGCATGGCTGTGGTGATGGCTCTGTGTCCCTTATCAAAATTCTTTATTCAAACCCCAAATCCTCCATCTTTATTAATGGTCAATCTTCTGTGTTTTTCCCCCCTCAAAAGGGGAACTAGACAAGACTGCACTTTGTCTCCAATTTTATAAGCTCTGTCTTGAACCCTTACTGGAATGGATTAGGAAGGATATTCATATTCCCTGTGTGTGTTGTGGTAAACATGAAATGAAAATTGCTGCTTACGCGGATGATATTCGTATTCTCTTAATAAATCCTACAGACCATCTCCCTAATTTATTATCGGTATTGGATATATTTTCCTTGGTTTCAGGGTATAGGCTCAATAAAGAATAATCTGAAATCCTACCCCTGAATCCAGTTTGTCTTAAACATGAAATAGACTTGTATGACTTCAAATGGTGTGATAGTTCTTTAGATAACTAGTTCTTCTTTTTACCTCTTCGGTTAGTAATACCATCAAACTCAATAGGAATGCCTTCCTTCACAGACTTAAAGATTCAACTTCCCTCTGGTTATCTCTGTACCTGTCCTGGTGGGGGCGTTTGAAGACAATTAAAATGATGCTATCACCTATTGTATTTTATTATTTACAAATGCTTCCCTTGGCTCTTCCTGATACCTTTTTTGGATCGGTCAATTCTATTTTGGTTATTTATATGCAGAAAAGATAAAAATACAAGAATTGATGTTAGTAAGCTTAGGACTCCCTTTGAAGACTGTGGTGCTATGTTCCCTCACTTTAAGCGCTATCACTTTGCATTTTTACTTAAACAAACTCTTACTTGGTTTGTTTATTTTGATTGTGCTGACCTCCCTACCTGGTTTTCTCTTGAGAAAGAATCAGTATCTCCCATTAATATTTGAGTTCTGGTCTATATATTTGGTCCTAGATCCACAAAATGTACTAGTCCTATCAAAGGCTCCATGGGTGCCCTAAGGGCTTTTCTTTTCCCCTGTACTCACTCTCCATCCAAGGGGTTCTCCCCGTACTTGTGGCATAATAAATATATTACTCTTAATGGAAGACCTCTGTGTCAGAAGCTCTGGTTAAATAAAGGTATCAGGTTTATTAATCAAATTTGTCATGGTGCTAGTTGGGGATCCGGTCATGATCTCAGAGGTGTTTTCTCCCTACCATTATTGGACTACTATTTTTACAATAAATTGGTTAATGCTTGCCTAGACAAATTTGATCATCTCACAAATAATGAACTTATCCCCGATCCCACAAGAATACTATTTTTGACCTGGGCTTTTGATGCCAAAACTGCCAATTGTATAAGTTGTTGGGTGTGGTCAAACCTTCTATGTTAAATGGTCTACTCAATTCCAGTGGAAGATTGACTGCGGAAGGTAGTTTGGTGAAAAGACTTGGGCACTGCTATGCGCCAAAGGTGAAGAGCATAGCCACCTCAGCCAACATCACGCAAAACATCTTCTTTTTCTTGCACAAAGCTTCCCAACCCCATTAATATGATTTAAGACCCAACTAGGTTCTAATGGGAATTGTTGGTAGTGTGGGAACACTCTGGGGTCCTATATACCTATATTTTATGAGTGTCCATATGTTCATAAGTTTTGGCAGGATATATGGAGATCTTTAAAAAATATTTGTATGGTAAACCTCCTACTATTCCTCACAAATACTTTGTTGGAGAGTATCACTTTTAGCAATTATGTGTTTCATGCTTCAATTGTGTTATATGACCTTTTCATTGCTATCACGATTAAGCTAATTACTACCAATTGGAAACATTTTTAGAATGGATCCATTAAGGGTTGGTGGAATCATATTTGTCCTGTACAAAGACTTCAGTATTGTATGGCCACACGTCGTAATGTAATAGATAGATATGATGCAAAATTTGCACATTTCACTGATTAGCTAACTTTTCACAATATGCCTACTCTTGGCTCATGAATCTCTCTGTATTATTTGCATTTCAGTCATTGACGGGTGATTTCATTTCCTCTGTGGTTACCCTTAAATTATTTCATTATGATGCCCCTTTATCTTATTGTTTCTTGTTTGTCCTTTGTCTTTTGTCCTCTTCCTGTTTGTTCATTTTATATTTTTCATTTACGTAGATCAAACTTAGTGGCAGTTTATAATATAGCATTCCTAAAGTTGTA
This sequence comes from Ambystoma mexicanum, assembly GCF_040938575.1. Taxonomy (NCBI): domain Eukaryota; kingdom Metazoa; phylum Chordata; class Amphibia; order Caudata; family Ambystomatidae; genus Ambystoma; species Ambystoma mexicanum. The sequence goes on from NC_090932.1 coordinate 1,086,988,176, forward strand.
TGATCATCTCACTGGGTTCATCACTCATATTCGCTTTTCATTAGTTGATAGTATTTTCATATGATGCATCATTTTGACCTTTCTTGTTTACTGTCATTTTACCTCCTTACTCGTCTTTTATACCAGTAGTTTATACTATGTTTCATATGTAGTTTTTGTTGTACTGATCTACTAACTTTATGTACAATTCATTGTTCAATAAAACGAATCAAACAAAAGGAACATTATCCAGCCCGTCTCCCATATTGCATATTAAAATCCACACCAAATATAAGAACCAAATCCTATAATCCTCCTTAGGTAACAGATTGTCCACCACTCTAGCCAAACCTAACATACAGCCATTATCATATTGTTGATGAGGAATATTGTAAAAATTCACCAGCAAGATATCGTTTGCCTGAGCCATCTTGATGTTAACCACTTGTAGAAATGATTCAAAACCTCCAAAGCAATCAGTTGACTAGAGTGAATAGACTTTACCACTGATCCCATTCCACCAAAGCAGCGGCCCCGTGCATTTTTTCGTGCTGGTATACAATGTGCAACAAAACCATCCATTATCAACTCCTCCAATGACATTGTTTACTGGAGCAGGTCGACATCATCCTGCTCCAGGAAAACCAGAACACCAGGCCTGGCCAGCCAAGTTTTGGCCTCTTCCACAAATACCAGTGGCTGGGCTGTGGAGAAGTGAACTAAATATTTGGAACTAGGGCCTATGTCATACACCCTAATGGGTATGGATTGATCATTTGGAGGTTATGAAGTCACATCAAAAATAGGCCCAGAATGTCCAGGGGTTTGCCAACTTTTAAGCAGAGACTGTGACAGTCAGTCAATGGCATCCATCTTGGTAAAGCAAGAGACAATCATGCCTTGGAAATCCTGCTGAGACACGGGTCTGTAAATTCAAAGCCCCTGACATGTTCTATGACTCCACATTAGCAGTTCCCTGTGCTGTCCGGTACATACTAGCAGCGGACCACGGACTCCCGACCAGATCCACACACCCATTATTTGTGCCCTTTGTCAGATATAAAAAGTTTAAGGGTACAATCCCAGAGCACCTTCTTTTCCGGTGTTGCCTGAGATTAGAATTCCCCACATACTCCATAATTCTTGGGTTTGCAAAGTCACCACGATGCAATCGCCATTAAAAAAAGTATTTGACAGACCCAGCCAGGACACCCTTTTAGCCATAAGAATGTGATGCGTATTAACAGCCATCTGATAAATATTGGTCTTTATCCATTGGGCTGCTTCATTAATCAAAGACTTGCAGTCTTCCAATTAGTCCTCTCTTAGCGGGCGTGTCAACTATCACTGCAACCAGGAACTGAGCTTCCGGCAGCAGTTGCAGCGTGTCTGATTTAGACCTCAGGCCCATTTTGGCAGCTGGAGCAATCGGGCGCCAATGCTGGGCCTGGGGAGTGACTGGGGGTTTGTGAATATTCACTTGAATCCCCTCTCTACCCTTGGTAGGCAGCGCTCCCCCGGCAGGTACTTCCCCTGGTGGTACACTCTCCACTACGGCAGTGGTGTGATTACCCGCTACCACTGTATGTGTGTAACTCTGATAACTATCCATTTAAAAAAAGATCTTTCTTAAAGGTCCTCATAAAATCATCCAAAATAAAGTATTCAAAATATTCATTTTAAAGTTAAACGTAAAATCCATCAGAGAATGCACTTTGGGCATTAGACCTCTATAATCCAGTATAAGCTTGGCCAAGACAGAGTTCAGTTGTACCATAATGCCCTGATCCACACTTGCATCCACGAGTGAAGATTGGCCACTCAAGGACCAGGGAAGCGGGATGGGCCGAGAGGCAAACTAAGCATAGAATTATTGTTTCCCGAATCAGAAACATGAAGATCATAATTCGGTGCACTGTGGATAACAGATACTTCTGGGCTGCTACCAATATCCTCAGTTGCCCCAAAAGGACCCTCAATATTTCCCTGGGCAAGGGGGTTCGATTGGGCTCCAGTCTCTGCCGAAAACAGCTTGATAGTAGTGGAAATAACTTTTTCAGTGGCCTTTATCTTTTTACTTCCAAGTGGCCAGCTACTTGCTTCAAATTGGTGTCAAGTGAGGGTTCTGACCTTTCCCCCTTCTTGCGCCTCCCTTTCTTCTGACTATTGCTGGAGTTTTCCCCCAAGTGGGGCAGGGGTACTTTGGGTGGCTTTCCTATTACACATTCTCAGACCAATCCCTCCTACCACAAAGAAAGTAATACTACTCTGTCACAGACCACTTACAATAAACACCAACCATCAACCACAGGCACTAGGGTGATGGTTTACTGGTGAAATATCGAAGGTAACAATACACACCCCCTTTTAGATTGATGAAAGGATGAACTTCAATGAGGGGAATTTGTAACAATTGTGCTTTGTTGCTTTTTTCCCATCCTTTTTCCTGCCTTCTTTTTCCTATTACCTTTTCTTATTTGGTATGTTTAATGGTAAATGTGGTATAATGTTTTATATAGTTATCAATGTATATGCATTGTGTAACCTAATTGTTTCTAAGAGCAGAGCGTGGGCTGGCAGCGGGCTGTTAATGCTGTTACTGCTGATCCATAAGAGCCTCTCCCTTGGTGGCCCTCCTCTGCTGCAACCTCGAGGCCTCAGGTCCTCGGTAATGGCCGTGTCACAGCTTACTTATTGTTGACTTGCTATTAGCTTCCTTATTTTAATACAATCTCTCCTTTTCTCACAGTTCATACAAAAACATGGGGCTGATTCACAGAATGTTTTCCGATGGGACTGCGCCATTAAAAAACGCTTCTGTCAATCAAGCCCCATGTATGTAGGTTTATGCAAAATATAAATGGGCACAACCATTATATCCTGTTAAATGCCGTTTAGGTCGTTTGAGTCCGCAATTTAACAAAATGGCAGCCAGGTGCTGCCAGATACTGTCCTAAAAAACAAATAATATTTTAAACCCACCATAAACCAAGTGAGCTTTGTACAAAGTGTCCAGCACAAAAAGCTTATCAAAAACGATTTGGGCACAGTGCACACTGCCCCCGGCTGACCAATAAAGTAATATGTTTAAGCAGTTAGTGAAATAAGAATAAAGCAGCACAGTGCCCACAGGATAGCAATGTACCTTACCAGTCCTTGTTAATTCCTCCACTCGATACCTCTAATCTGTGCCCTCACTTGAACTAAGTGTTCATCAGGGCATGGAAGGCAATTATGAATCAGCAATCAGCCCTGTGTCCTCCATCCTATGCCTTCCGCTCCCATCCACAAAGAGAAGTCCAGAAAGAAGGTAAAACAGATGGAGGGTCAGGCAAGAACCCACAACAGGCCCTCCACCAGTGAGGTACACACCATGGGGCCCATTCAGCCCCAGCGTGGACAAGACACGCATCAGGAATTCACCAGGAGGCAGTCGAGGTGCTGTGGCAATTGGGCGAGTGAATGAGAGGCTCTTATGGCTCAGCAGTAACAGCATTAACAGCCCGCTGCCAGCCCCCGCTCTGCTCTTAGAAACAATTAGGTTACACAATGCATATACATTGATAACTATATAAAACATTATACCACATTTACCATTAAACATACCAAATAAGAAAAGGTAATAGGAAAAAGAAGGCAGAAAAAAGGATGAGAAAAAAAGCAACAAAACACAATTGTTACAAATTCCCTTCATTGAAGTTCATCCTTTCATCAATCTAAGTGGGGGTCTGTATTGTTACTGTTGTGAAGCAGCACGCAAATGCTGGTAAGTTGGTTTCACATTTATTTAAGTTAAATGAAAGCAAGAAAGACCCCCAAACATACGGGATCCTTCCCCATCAAAACCTCCATCAACTGACAACTTTAGAACGTAAATAACACATGCACGTGAACGTTCCAATGACATCATAAAGGCACCCTGCTCTGCCTATGTCATCAACACTAGCTCTCTCTGCTCCCAAAGAGAAACATCATCACAACACATCTCCCTTCATTTCATTTTTTTTTTTTTTTTTTTAGAATTCTTTAACTCACTCAAACAACTACATTAAACATTTCTTTTCCCAAGTGTCTCTTATACAAAAGCGTTCTCCTTTCACACATGACCCCTCTTCACAGTAGCTATCCTGCTCTTGTTCCACACCTGCCCACCGGACACACGTACTGCACCATTCATGACTGCCACCACTCTGACCGGGTCCGAATAAAGGGACTCCCCTTTCTTTTTGAGAAACCCTTTCCTTATCCTGACCCAATCCCCACACTCCACACGCAATTCTTTCTTTCCTCTTCTTATATTTTCACGCATGACCCATTCTGATTTTTTTTTTACCAGAGACTTCCTCACCTAATCTACCACCAGGTCAGACTCCCTACACCTACCAAGCCAAGGTGGGCACGTTATAGAAAATGGCTTCTTGCGCCTCATAAGCTCAAACGGGCATAATCCGGTAACAGCATGTGGCGCCCTTCTAAGAGCCCACATCCTGTTTTGTATCATGGCTAACTTGTCCAAACCACATTCTTCTCCCATCCTCACACTCTCCATTACACATCTATTCATCCTCTCAACAACACCATTTGATTCAGGATGATATAACGAAGTTCTCCTGTGTCCAACTCCATATCTCCTCAAATAATTGGTGAAACCTTCTCCTATAAATTGGGGACCATTGTCTGTCAAAACAGTTTCTGGTAAACCTTCATTGGCAAAAATGTCTTGTAAAACCCTTATCATGCTCTCTCCCGTGATGTCTCTGACAATTTTAAAGTCTGTCCACCTGGAAAACAAATCCACAACCAACACAACATATTTTCCGCGACCATAGCCTAATTCTACAGGACCCAGAATGTCCATAGCAATATCGCTCCATATCGTGGAGGGTAGACCAACATCCACCAATGGCTGTTTCCTGGCTACAATGCCCTTACCACTCCTGATACAAAACTGGCAATTTGCTAGCACTGCCTCTATTTCTTTGTCAAATCCTGGCCACCAATAGTCTTCTCTCAAAACACCCTTTGTCTTAGTAACTCCAATATGACCGCTCTGTGCTAATTCTATAACCTTCTTCCTCAATCCAATGGGGACAACAGCCCCACCCCACCTGAACAAAATATCCTCATTTACAGATAACTCATCCTTCACTTCCCAATATGGTTTTGTATCCTCCCCCAATGACTGCTTATTTGGCCATGATCCAGACACAACATATGGAATTACTCTGTTGATCCAATGGTCTTCTTTCATACCCTCCAACCACTCTGGTTTGGAGACTATGCCATCAGTATTAACAAATACTAATTCTAAATCCTCACTCTTCACATTCTCAGAGTTTGCAACTCTTATTCTTGACAGGCTGTCCGCTAGAATATTTCCCTTTCCCGGGATGACTTAAACAGTGCGTCTGCATCCTGGTGACCCAACCTGCCACCCGGCGCGAAACTTTGTCAAGGCCCTTATTCTCAAATATTGCTTTTAGAGGCTTATGATCAGTGCGAATTGTAAATTCCACTCCCCACACAAAACTCTTAAAATGTTCAATAGCCCAGAAACAAGCTAAAGCCTCTTTCTCAATGACCGAATATCTCAACTCTGCTCCTCTGAGACCTCTTGACGCATGAGCTATAATGTTTTCAGAACCATCAACTTGTTTCTGAGACAATACAGCTCCCAAACCACCCTCACTGGCGTCAACAGTAATAATGGTAGACTTCCTAGTGTCAAAGGAGCAGCCCGCGAGGAAGTCCGGGCCACTCCGCTGAAGCGTTGAGCAGCCCGCGAGGAACTCACCCCTGTGTCTCCCTGTGCTGCCGGATTGTTCCGCCCAGCTCGGGCGTTGAGCGGAAAAAAAAAAAAAGAAGGAAAGAGAAGCTCGGCAGACGCGTTGAGCAGCCGCGGGGGGGTGCCCGCCCCTGTTCCTCCCTGTGTGCGCTGCCGTGGAGAGAAGTCGGACTCTTCCTGGATCCCCAGGAGGGGGATTGCTCCGCCCATTTGCGGTGTCGAGCGGAAAGGAAAAAGAAAGAGAAGATCCGCAGACGTGTCGGGCAGCCCATGGAAGGGGGCCTTCCCGGGGGTCTGGGTCTGCTTTCACCTCACCTGCCTTCACTTTACCTCGTCGCCATTGTTGTGAAGCAGCACGCAAACGCTGGTAAGTTGATTTCACATTTATTTAAGTTAAATGAAAGCAAGAAAGACCACCGAACATACGGGATCCTTCCCCATCAAAACCTCCATCAACTGACAACTTTAGAACGTAAATAACACATGCACGTGAACGTTCCAATGACATCATAGAGGCACCCTGCTCTGCCCATGTCATCAACACTAGCTCTCTCTGCTCCCAAAGAGAAACATCATCACAACAGTTACCTTCGATATTTCACCAGTACACCTCACTGCAGCTACGGATAATGATAACTGCGTCCCTGATATTATTCTGCTCCAAAATTGCATATGTGTATATACATTCATGTCCTGAACAGATCGCACAAGATGCCTGCTTCTATAGTTGAAGGTTGTGTCACATTCTGTAAGGAGATGTTCCAAGGTCTCCATATTTCCTTTCCCTTTGCAAACTCTACAGGTTTGTAAATCTCTTGGTCCTTTAATCATGGTGCCATACCATCTAAAGTTGGGTACAGGTGAAACCTGAGTTTCATAAAATTGGTTCACAATTTGAGACATGAGAATTTCTTCATATACTCCTGTGGACTGTTATATTCATGGAGCTTTTGCAATCTGAATAGGATATGGTTGTCAATAGAATTCCTCGTTGTACACCAATCCTGTTCCCATATGGATCTGATTACATCCAATGGATGTGGCATGAGAGCCTCTCTGCTCTGGCTGATTTTTTCCAAAAAGTGCTCACAATCTTTTACCCATTTTGAAAAATGGATACAAGTATCCTTAATCATAATTGTATTCAAATTACTAAATAATTATTGATTCGGAGAAACTAATGCTTTTCGAACGAAAGAGAGCATTTTCCATTCCATCTTACAAGACAAGGAGAAAAGGCTCAACTCAAATCCTATTATTCCCACAGGCTCACAGTCCGGGAGGCCCAGTAGTCTCCACCACATCCAATCCTCTCGTTTCTGCCATTCCTTTTCCTTGATATCAATTATCTCTGTATCGTAATAATAATTCAGGAATTATTTTGGATTTATAATAATTAAATGCTGATACAAGAGCGAAGCAGGCACATTAACTATTCAATGTGTTTAGTTGGTCTACAAACACCCCACATTTTTATTAAGTTTATCAAAATGTACACCTTTGTGGGGCTAGTTATAGATTGTGCATCCCAAGTAAAGATATTGTTTTATGCATTCCACACTTTTCCCATGTACCTTCCATTTGAATTTGTATATAGACCGCATGTTCGTACAGATAATAATGTTTTACTTGTTATCAATTTCAAGTGTATTAATTCCCATATACGAAGCCAATGCATCCAGGCTTTGCTGTAGCCCTATCAGTGTCCTATTCATTAGGACCAGTTCATCTGCATAGGGCACAAGGGGTGGCAACTAATGCAAGGAGGAAACAGACAAATATCCTTCAAAAGATCACCCAAGTCAGATAGAGATTTAAAAGCAATGAGGCCAAAACACAGCCCTCTCACAGTCTTCTCTTAATTCCCACTGACCTGGACATGTGACCCTGGCCATCACATCTTACCCTGACCCTCATATCTGCATGCAGAGAAATGAACATTTCCAAAATGGAACTTGGAACTCGCCAATTCCTCATGTTCCTCCACATAATGGCTCTAATCACTCTATCAAAGGGCTGTAATATACAATATAACAAGGGAACTACTCATCCTTCATAATTTTGAGTAGCATCAATACCAGAAAACCAATCCATTGCGTACCAAGTTGCTTACAAAATCCTGATTGATTAATGTCCCACCTATTTGTAGCCTCTAACCATTCATTAAGCTCCCTCAGTTATATTGAGGAGAAGATCTTACTTCCCACATACAGAACTGAGATAGAGCGGGGAAAAACTATTGTCCTACCTGCAATCAGGTGGGACATCCTCCAGGATCCCGGTATTGATCTGCAGCTAATAACACTCTGAAACGAAGTCGAGAGTATTGCTGGCCAAAGAGCAATATTACCCTTATGGACATACTTTGATACCTGCATTATTTACCATTACACCCTGAGCCAAGATTCTATTCTTGCACTTCAATTTAGCCTCAAACGTTCTGCTAAGGATCACATGGTCGCTATGCTCTGTATTGAATATATTAAATCTCAACAAATCATGCGATATAGAATGGGAGACAGATTGGCTGGCAAATCGAACTTTAACATGTACTTCAAGCATAATGCAGGTTACATCAATACCGTCCTTGAAATGAGTGCTAAGGTTCAACATGCAGTGGTATGGAGTTAGTGTTTATACCTGGAATTTCATGGTTGCATTCAAATGTGCTGGAGGATGAGGGATGATGGAGAAGACATGGGGTGGAGGTCTTGCTGAATCCACCAAACCCCCAGAGGGAACCTTGATAGAACAGCCACATCAGATTACTAGCTGCTTAAGTGGTCTCTGCCTGCACATCAGCCTAAATAACACTGTGAAAGAATTGTTCACCGGCACATTTCACATTCAATTTAACGTAACAATGCATTAGTAGTTTGACATGCATTTGGGCGAACAGTTTATTGTGTTCATATGGCCTTCGAACATCATTCCAAACTATGGAATCACTGCCAAATGTATAACATTGTAAACTAGAGAATGTTTTATGCTCAGTCCTGACCCACCGTGCTACTGATGCTTTGTCCTACTTTTGTGTTATCAGCCAGTGCCAAATTGCAGTTATACCTTTATGCTGGTGGTCTGTCGCAGTTTCTAATTTTGTAAATCTGGCCAATTAAATATATAGCCCCAGCTTCCTCTCTCTGACCACTCTTTCCAAATTTCACTGAGGATACATACCTTGTATCCCACTCCACAAACTATTATTAAATCATGGCAAGGCTCTCTTGCTAGCTACAGCCCACTCCCCTGATCAATCCCACCGTCCCTTGCACCCATACATTCATGGGCAGGTGGGGCGGGGGAGCTCAACAACGCTCTCTAAAGCACCAAAATATGTAGAAGAAGAGATCAGTTGAGGGGGGGAAAGATAAGGAGAGTGAGACAGAGAGAATGAGTACTAAATCACATATAATACTCTGGGTTTAGCTAATTATATAGAGTATGTTATGTCTTTAACATACGATAACTAAAAAAAAACTCTAATTGAAGTTTCTACACAACCCTGACTTTGAGGAACAGTTTTCCTTTACGGTAAGAGGCAATAGCATTAGAAGTGAGACAGTACTGATAAAGAAGGCAACACTTAGAAGTATAAGGTGGCACTTGGCATAGGTTGGCAAGAAGTGAGCATGGGAAACCTTGCATAAAATTACTATATTTGACATCGGAGGCTATGACAAGTATACAATGGCTGTAACTGATCATGTAAGCCAGTTATGGTATAGAAAAACGTAAATGGTATCTCTTCCTTGGATGTCATTGTGACAAAAGTCTTGTGATCTTTCTTCCAGTGGTGTCATTTGATGTATGATATCACTAGAGTATAGCTCCATTTTATAGAAGAAAAGACAATGAAAACTAGCAAACTCCCCTTACAATGAACAAGAATTGTTAATACTGAATACTAAAAATGCCCCACAACAGAATACATGGATGTTGGTGGTAAGGTTTAAGGTGGGATACCAAGGAGAGTATGGAAGAGACCCCATAAAGGGCAAGAGGGTGGGTGAAAAGAAACAACAAAATCAACCCACAATTGTGAAAACAGGGTCTGTAAAAAGAAATGTAATACTCCCTCCTACAATTGTCACACCACCAAAGGTAATTTGGTAATTTGATATTCCTGGGTTCAAGCAGATAAGGGTTGCAAGGCCTTTAATTGTTTATGGAACAAATGGTTCCACAGGAGCACAAAAGTGGGTTAGCTGCCTGGAAGATAGGTGGTAGCTTTAAGGGACAGGTCAGTAAAAATGGGTGAAGGAAGGATGCAGTGGGAGTATTATTTTTATTAGGGTATTTATTGAGCGCCGACCTGGCTTCGAGAACCAACAGAGCGCTTTACAATCAAAGGGGGAAGAACATGTTGAGGGCAGAAGAGAAACAAGCGAGTGGGGAGCTAATGACAGAGGAGGGGGAAGGTGGGCAATTTGTCAGCAACCAGGGGACGAAACAGTGTGGATCAAATCATCCAGTCTCAGGTAGGGCGGGGAGTGAAGGATGTGTGAACCTAAGTGTTAGGGACCTAGGTGTTAGGGAGGGATCATTCCTTGAGGAGGAGGGTCTTGATCTCCTTCCTGAACTTTAGAAGTGAGGGGGCAAGTCTCATGTTGATGTAGTGGAGGTTGCAGAGTCTAGGGGCATAGACAGAGAAAGCCTGTCTTCTGGTTCTTGCCTTCCTGCACTGGCAGAGTTCACGTCTGCACATGTCTTTAGTTCTGGTGTATGGCAGGCCACTGGGGATGCTGGGTTTCTCAGTGAGGTAGCTTGGGGACTTCAGAGTGGTGGCCTTGTAGATGATGTAGAAGGATTTGAACATGTTACGGGCTAGCAGGGGGAGCCAGTTTGTGATGAGGGTTGGGGTGAGTCCAATGATGAATCATGCTGCAGCATGCAAGACAGATCTCAGGGTTGCCAGGGTGGTCACCTGAAGGCCTTCCAAAGGGCATTGTCACTATCCAGGTGGGAGAGAAGCAAGGCTTGAACAGCAGATCTAACGTTGTTTTCTGGGATGAAGGGCTTGATTTTCTGAAGGAGAGAACGTTGGTACCAAGCGGTTTGTGTCTTCCTTGCTCTGTGCGGCAGAGCAATGTTGTCAGTTAGGCTGTGTCTCTGAAGGAGAACTATAGGGTAAAGTCATTGGCAGAGAGCTAGGTGGATATGAAGCATTTCTGGGTGGAGGCCAGCATGGTCTAAAATGTAGATGAGATTCTGTGCCCATGAGAGTGAAGTGAAGAGATGAGTTTCTTGTAAAATGATGGCTTCGAATTATCTAGCACAGTAGGAAGTGTATTAAGGTTGTCCTTGCATGTCGTATGGACAATGAGGGGTCAGATTGCCTCAGCAATGTAAGTGGAGTTTCATGCCTTTAGTTGAAAAAATGTAGTGCTGGTTCATGGAGAAGGATGAGAGGTGCAAACTGAAAAGTAGTGTCAAAAAGGAGAGTGGAGTGCAGAATGGAAGTCAAAGAAGCTCTGTTCAGTGAAGGAGACAAGATATTGTGACAGGACAAGAAGAGAGGACATGATATACCCTAGGAAGGAAGCGATTTAGTCAGGGTAAATTTGTGTTTTGTTGTTTGGGTGGTGGATGGAGGGAGGAAGGAGCCAGAATGAAGTATGGAGAAGGTGAAGTGTGCTAGGGGGTGATCTGAAAGAGAAGGGTGAATAGGGAGGACTGATGATGTGAGGGAAGGTGAGATGAGGTGAAGGTTGAGAGAGTTCCTAGAATCATGATTTAAGAAGTTGCACAATCCACCCATAGATGGTCAAATGGGTTGGAGGCACGTTTTTCATGAAATTGAAGGCCCCCAGGCATTTGATAGAGGTCGTTGTTGATAGATAGTCAAGTAGAAAGTCCCCAACAGGAAAAAGAAGTTAGGCGAGCTCACTGGGCTGCATAATAGAGGCAACATAGAAGTAGAATGGAAAAAATGGGGTGATCCTTGTTTTTCATGACTGCCATTACAGAGAGTTTTGGGTGTGGAGAGTCCAAATAGTCATTTATAAAAACAACAGCCTTATTATGAGTATGAAGGTCTTTGAGTTTACTGCCGAATTACTACCAAACTTGGTTAGCGTTGTGACATGTGGGATATATTGACCCACTGAACGGCATTGCACCACATCACCAAGCTGCATTTGCGCAAGAAACAGCAACCTGGAGGCGCTGGCTCACGTGCACACCAGGACCTCAAAACTGCATTTTGGCAGCAACAAAAAAAAATGACTGCACCAGCCTGCCTAGCACACTTCAGGCAACATGGAACAAGGGGAAACACAGAAAAAGTATGCCAGTGTGTTCAGAGACATATATAGGGAATCAAGTGAACCTGCAGCACTGCATTGCTGCAAAAGCCAAAAATTCCCCTTCAGAATGAAAGTATTTTCACCCTTTCAAAATGCTATGTTATGCTATTCCATCTGTGCATTCCGAGACCACTGTGATGGAACAGCCCTGCCAGACCCAGGATAATTCATTGTGACTCAGAAAAACTGGGCATCATTCCTGAATGACAGGTCCTGTTAAAGTAGATTTGAAAGAAATCAACAAGCAACTTTCTTTTCACTCACACAGGAACACACGTTTATATCTTGCCAAAATGTATCCAAGCGCAGCAGTTCAAAGAGACTCTTTACTCTCGGAGCCAGGTCAAGGATAAATGTATCTATGCTTTAGATAAAACTCAAGCATGCAAGGAAAATGACTACAGCTGCAAAGACAGTGGCAATCTGAGGAGCTGTAAACCGAATGAAAGAAAGAAATGCTAGCAGTTTTTAACACATGTAGAAAAATGGGCTGTGCTGAATGAAGAGAAGAAATGGCCTGTTTAAAACTAAATTGTTATTGAAAGCCTGTTTACTTAGCAATATAAAAGGTTTATTTAGTGGTGATAATACACACATAGAATATCTTCTGTCATAGGTTTGTTTAATTCAAGACCCAAAGTAAGAATTTGAACTGTTTAAAAGACATAGGCTGGAGTGTAAGCTCTCAGAAATACCTGTTATTCCAGTTGCCATCCATGAAATGTCCCAAAGGAAGGGAGATACACCCTAAATCCAGGACACATAGGTGTGAAGTGCCAGCTGGAAAAACTTTGCATGGGACAGGACAATGAAAGTTCACACGCTTCGTCTGTGCTCCAGTCTGGGACAATAGCGGTCCTAGGACACTCATCTGTCAAGTGTGAAGGGGCAATAAAACCTTCAATTAAGACTGAACACCCCCTTGCCTGGAAGGAAATGACAGCTGCTTGCAGTTGGAGGAAGAAAAAAAACAGGATCTAGTAACAGAGACTATGTTATAAAGAAACTGTAAATACTTTTACTTCTGTAGCAAGAATTAGCAACATTTAAAAAAGTTAGCAGTTTTAAATCTAATTTTGTGGGCTATCTTTTAAAACTTGGTAGAACTCATTGCTGCATGGGGAACAGAAGTTACGAAATAGGACATATTCCAAGGAAAGTATTAATGTGGCAAACATATAATGTTGTACATACATCCCTGGGGACAATTTGCATTTGTGTATAAAACTGTGGAATTTTAGGCCAAATCTTTAATGTGTAAAACTACCAAAATGTATCAGAAAAGCAAAGCATGGTCGCACAGACCTAAGGATTTGACTGATCTGAGCTGCACATAATATGTAACCTGTGTGTATAATTTGCCAAGAGATTGCAAGTGAAGAAATGTATGTTTTTGTCAAAATCAGATTTTAAGTAAAGTAAATGTGGGAGTGTTGGGACATTGTAAACCTCACCTCATAAACCTGACATCATCCCCTTAGAAATCCAACCAACTGAGAGCGAGGCGGAGACTAGCTCCCTTGCCCAATCCAAGTAGTTTAGGGGTGGCTGTAGTTAACCCTGCCCAGCCTCTACCTTGATGATGTAATTTTGCATTATGAATAAGGGTCCCTGACAAGACCCTGGACAGACACTCTTCCTGATTTCCTGTGCTGGATTCCTGTTCCTGTTTCCTCTTTCAGACTCCAGATTCCAACTACAAGGTAAAGCATTGCTGATCGTATTCCAGGGCCCACTGCAAAACCCAGGCATTGCTGATTCTGTTCCAGCAAGGCCTAACCTACAATATTAGAACCCACTAATCTCCCAGTAACCCGGAGAAACTGTGGTACTTTTGGCATCCTAGTCCAGCGTGGCTTGCTGCCACTCACTGCATGCTGCTGCCATCCTGGTACCCTGCTGACCTATAGTATTCAGTAATCAGAATTGCCAGTCCACAAGAACTATCCTTTGGTATCCAGTCCCTGCCCTGCTGATCAGGTCCCGCTGATTTTGTCTGGCTGTCCTTTGTTAGACCAGACCCAAGCGGTGACCAGAATCGCTTACTGTCCAAAATCCAAACTAAAAAGTGGATTGTGAGTATCAATAGGAACCATAGAACCGTAGTATACCTTGTCTTGCCTTGTTCTTAGTTCCACTCTCTAAGCCATCCTATCCTTATCCTGATAAATGGTAATATTGTCAAAAATCATTCTTGAAACCCTACCTTTGATTTCTTAAGCTAGCGCCATATCTTTAATAATGTTGTCTTGTGAAATCCTAAGCCCTTAGTCCTCTTCCGAGTGATCGGACTGGTTCCGCCAGGGCGGGCGCAGAGGTGCTAGGGTTGAAATTGCGAGTCAACCCTGGAGCTTACTGTTTCTCATTCTGGTAGTCTAGCCTGAATGCTCTAGTGAAGAGTAAAACTGTTCAGGTCAAAACTGATTTCTTTGCATTTTTCGCACCTTCATTTTCTCAAAACGTACCTCACTAGATCTTGCATAACTCAATTTACCAGCTAGAGACCTAATTTCACTTCCATATTGTACCTAGGAACCATAGCTACACCCCAACACAACAATTGCCTCGATTTACAATATTTCACCCATTTTTATTAAAAACCATTTTGGTAAATTCATGCAGGAATTGCAAAAGTTTGCTAAATTTCCAATGTATCATTTTGATAATAAACTATTTTAAATCTCCCATTCAATTTCAAATTGTAGGCTTTCGCTCAATCCATTGCTTGTGATTGCTAGTATCTTTCCAGTGTTGCTCCAGTAAAGAATTGTTGTTGTTTCAAGAGCTTTATACACATTCATTGTTTTATTCATCCATTTCTGAGTGTTATTTTTAGCATTGCCAGGGTTTAAAATCATTTTTCCTCTCTTGTTTGGGGAGGGAACGTCGGATTTCAGATCTGTTTTCCATTTTTCATTCCTGATTACCTGCTGCTTCTGTTTGTCCACTTAGAATGTATTATTTGTGGGTTGAGGGAACATTGCAGGGGGAAATTCTAACTCAAGTGCTATCTTACCTAAAATCAAAAAGTGCTCCTATTCCCTGGTGTTTTGTAGTTGTGTCAATAGAAGGTTAAACTAAGTGCATTGCTTACATTCCCATTGTTCTTATCACCCCATTGGTGATTGCTGCCCCATATAAAACAAATGGTATGATTTCTTTTGATTTTTAAAATAAATAAAAAAATATTACCTTTTACCAACCAGCCTGGTTCATGGTCCATTGCAACCCGCAGTATTTGAAAAGGGGGTATGATATGAGTGGTGTACCATCTCAATATTGAATTTAACATAAAACATACGCATTTCAATTGTGCGCTGCATACTGGGACGAGACTAAGGTGTGCATCGCCTGATTGAAATCCTTAACAGACCACTCAAACCAGCATGTTTACTGATGGATTTTCGGTGGTGTACCAGAATTGGGGTCAGAAATATACTGAGCTGCCAAACTCATGATGAGGCCTAAAGTCTTGTTGCAGATAGAATGAGTTTTCCCTTGCCAAAGAGTTAGAGTAGTGGGAGCAAGTGGCGGGGCAGGAAGAGGAGGAACAGGGGGGATACATTACCAAGAGGAAGACGAAGGAGATAATAAAATTGGCTAGTACATATTTTGTGCGATTTACGAAAGATAGCAATGGGGTTTGATGGGGCAGACGGGATAAGTAGAAGGGGAAGCATACCAGAGGGAGCCTCAACCATTGAGAACCAATGAGAAGGGTAAGGAGAGTTTTGTGAGGCGAAGTGTAAGGATATGCAGCCACATAATGTAAGGAGGGGGCACTTCCAGGACAACCAGTAGATGCAGAGTGTGTAGGGAACTAGAGACTAAATTACAGGCCTGGACATTCATTCACACAGTTGGTATGCCATGTGTGGTTAAATGTAGATAAAAAAGCAGGGGCAGTTAATCCAATGAGGATTGCCAAAGAGGAAAACAAATGCATGATAGATTAATCCAATATAGGTTCAAATATTGGGGTACAGAGTGATCATATTTTGGATTGAGAATGAGGGAATCAGAGCATTGGGGCCTTCCTGTGTCTGAGCCATACCGGACTTTGTGGGTTTCTGAGGTCTAGAGGCTTCCTGAAATGGGGGTAATTGAGGCAGCAGGGATTCTGAGGCTTGGGGAGATTCCAGGTTGAGAAAGGTACATAGGGATTTTGAGGACGCAGGAGAGGGAGCATCTGACGAAGTGGGAAGCGGGAGCTGTGGGCATTTGAACATTCTGGCATTCAGAGCTGGAGCCAGGCCGGGCTGGTATCGCGCGGTCTCTGGGCCATGTAGCACTGGAGCAAATGTGATGCATCGGGCACAAAGTGTCTCATTTTATTTGAAAACCATGAAATAATATTGCTCGATTTCAGAGGGATGCTTGTATTATTTTAGATCTGTTCATTTTTTTTTGTTGTATCTCACATCCAAGTGGCTGAATTTAGGTGTATGTGTGCTTAATAAGTGTAATTAAACTAATTAAATCAATCACATTTCTCAACGTCCATCTGCAGACAGAAACCGAACCTTCTCATGTGGTAAATTGCACTGATTGAGGGTGCCACTGGGCCAAAGCAGACAAAAGAAAAGCATTTAGACGTGTGCCTACAAATCCCTGTGACGTCATTGATGGCGCCGTTCCTACTCTGTGTGTCTCTGATGCCTGCACGCTACTATGTGTAATGCACGTGTCCTTTGTTTAAAAAATGCACTTTTCACACAGTAGTGCTGTTAATCCAACAGATTTAGGACCTGATTCCTGGAATTTCTTGCACGGTTCAAAGTGACTTTGCATTGCTGAAAAGTGACTTTGTACTGCCGACACAAACCCTGATTCATTGAACTGTGCAAAGTGTATTTTTGCCCCGTAAAGTCATTGCAAAGTCATTCTGTACTGCACAAATGACTTTGCGCGACGTTGCACGACAAGAATACGCTTTGCACAGGTCCATGAATCAGGGTTTGTGTCGGCATTGCAAAGTCACTTTGAACCGTGCAAAAAAATGCCATGAATCGGGACGATGTCCTTACACGATATATCTGAAAAATAACAAGCGGCCTCTTTTGCAGACTCGGTTTCCTCTGTCTGCCGCCGCTTACTAAACCCCTATCGGGTGTACCGCCTACGCGACAAGACAGCGCCAACTTCGCTAATTACTTCCCTTCGCATGTCACTTGATTTTTTTATACTTTCAGTCTTTTTTCATAGCTGAAAAGAACTAGGTTTCATTACCCACAGGCTAAATGCCATTTTGTGAGAAGCTGGGTGTCCATGGATACCAGCCGGGCACAGAAAGGCCAGCGTTCATAAATCGGAATTGTATTTTCTTTATAGAAGAACCAATAAGAAAAGGAAAGAAAAAAAGATATACCTCTGAATTCAGAGCTCTGGCTTGCGTCGCAAAAACGCAATGGATTATGTGAGAATTTCAGCTCGTCAACACATTAATCTGGATTCGAAGACAGCAAAACACTACCATAGCGTTGTAAGGGCCTTATTACAAGTGCGTCAGTAACAGTAACACATGCAGTATATTTGGGGAAGATACGAGGAATTGTCTTAATAACTAATTTGACAATGTTGAAGGGAAGGATGGGAGGGGGTTTGGTGGGTGGGAATTTCTAATATTCGTATTTGCTATTGTCTGTTGTAATGTTTTTTCTTCTGTAATATTAAATTGCTAAACAAGTTAATAAAATAAATTATAAAAACAGGATTGGTGTGTCAAGTTCAACTTTAATGCAACTGTTTAATTGGAGCTTTCTTGCTAAACTACATTGGGCATGGTGCTGAATATAAAGGCCAAGGGCCTCATTATGACTCTGCCGGTCCGGAAACAACGGTGGCGGTAAATCCTCCGCCACAGTTGTTTCTGGAACGGGACATTACGTGTTTTTCAGGCGGGAGTTGTCACTTCCGCCAGGTCTGACCTGGCAGAAGTAACGCCACCCACCTGCAGACAGAAATGGAAACACCGGCTCCGTCATAGATGGAACCAGTGTTTCCATTGTCCTATTGGACTCCATGGGAATGGAGAGTTACGGAATTCCTCCTCCGGAATTACCGGGTCACTGGGGTTGTAATGCACCGGTGATTCCGGCAATCACAGAGGTGGTCATTCATTCCAAGTCCGGCAGCAACATGCCGGTTTTTCTGGCTCAGTTACCGCCGGACTTGGAATGAGTCCCCAAGTCTTTTTTGAATCAACATACTCTTTTTGTTTTCATTCAAATCCACTCATAATGACATGTGCCATCAACATTCTTTAGATAAACATTTACATATATTTGCATTTGTATTAATTTCACTGAACCCCTTTCTCCTGAGTACGCTAGGCCCAGTCTGCAATTGCCCCTCTCACTCTGCCTCCTCTGCTATGCTCTACAATTTGCACTGCAAACAAATCATATATTCCAAAGGCAAGATCAAATTCTATCAACCTTTTTAAGGCTCTGGCATCCTTCACCCGACCACTAAATCCATCCCGCACAAAAAAGCTTGGAAAGGGAAAGAAAATGTTCCACAATAATGAACCAACTAGTTGTAATACATGTCATTAATAATAACTGATATTTTAATATTTTTTTAAATGTGAGGATTACACAGCAGCCTAAATTATGCATCCAAACTCTTCCAGTCATGAAGGTGCAGTCAGTCTCGCTACCAGTCCCGAAATGAGAGAAAAGCAGGAAGTGGAAGTGTGTACTGTCTAGCCTGCTTGATACTTGCAGTGCATGACATGCTTTTTCTCTATCATCATTTTCACCTGGAATTAATTGCTTTGTGAGAAATAATTTCAGCAAACAGTATTTTGCAGGAATATTTCCCTGCGTCCTCTTCCTTCGTTAATCTGGTATCTTCATCAGACTTTGTTCTTCGTTTACAGCTGTCTGCAAACGGGAAATATGCAGCACGTCCATAGCACGCTTTATCACACTAATAAACATATATGTATAATTGTATGCAAGCAAATCGGATTTGAGCCAATGTAATTCTGGTGGTGAAAAACTTCCCAAATTTGGAAGCTTGTGGTAAACTTCACAAAGTGTGCAAAGGTGAAGCCCCAACACTTTCCACAGCCCTACCTTTGAGGGTATGAACGGACCACTAGACCACATTGGTAGAGTAGCCTTAACCAAGATGTCAATGCTTCACTTGCTTGGGGAGGGCAGTGTTGTGAGATGTGTCGCTTTTTAAAAAGCTTGGTAAAGCAATCACACTGCATTTTGTTTGCACTCGCAGTAGCTCTTGGTGAAGGTTCTGACCAGATTCTTTGCTCTCTACTTGATGTAAAAATCAGTTATGAGCTGCCCTGCAGGAAAATGCTGGACTTTCTGGATAGGTCAGTGCCTCCAGGGCTAGTGCTACAAATAGGTGATGGCACAAGGCCTTACACACATGGAAGCCTGGCAGTCCTGTGGCCGACCCTTTATCCTACTGCATGCCGCCACCAGAGGCAGCAGGAGCAGTGCGCTGATAGCAACATGCGTCAGATGCTGCTCACCCTGCATCATTCGAAGGGCATTGCAGATATAATTTTATCATGGTCACAAAGGACAATTTTCGGAGACACAGAAATGAGTGGAGAATATGTTGTTGGAGTAACACAGTCATACAATAATTGTGAATGTTTAGGTAATTATCACTGCAAGGAGTTGATCTCTTTCTCAAAAGGACACACACAGACAAAGTTAGGTATCCAAACGTTTGAGACAACACATTGAATATTTGAAGAATCTATTGATTTCCGCTTGTTAGACATTGTGACGATTCATTAGGTGTTGTCACTTCTCCCCAGGGGGAGCCCATTCTCACGAGGCTAGGGAGCTGAGGCTGCTACCCAATAGTCACCCTAGGGATGGTTTAATGTGGGAGGACCTCATGGAGAGTGACTCCCCTACTGGTGATAAGGACGACCACCTGGGTGATAGATGGCACAACACCCAAACCTACCAGAAACCTCTAGCACCCTATCATACCCCCCCTTTGACTGACACAACCATGTGCTACTACAACACTATGTCAGTTTCACCAACTGAGATGAAGGAGATCATCTGAAAAAGCAAAGATGAACCTCAATGCAAGTACTGAGAAGAGGTGGCACCAAGGAGCTATGAAGAGTGACTCATGGAACAAGAGAAAACGTTCTAGTGCTTGCGGGGAGAGGTCATGTAAAAACAGATGAAGAACTCCGTGGTAGAGAGAACCATCCTGAATGTGGGCCAGCCGAGAAGGAAAGCAGCACGGGAGGCAGCCCAGCTTTGGAGAATCAAAGGTGGAGCTGAGATCGCTCTGGGGAAGCCGAAAGCAGTCAACTGCTGGAGACGAGAATCAGACGGCGAGAACCCTTTGCCCGGTGGTGTGGATCTGGCTGGGAACGCAGCAGGAGGAGGAGAAGCGGTGACGCGTCCTTGAGAAGGTCGACTGTGCGGTCCGGAAACAGCACCTATACAGCCGGCCTGACCAGCGGGAATGAAGAACCTGGAGCAGGAGCCACTGAGACAGTAAAGGCCCGCACAATGCCCCCGAATGAAGCAAGACCCCTGGAAAAACTGGCATATAATACTGAAGCCAGCAAAGGTAATGGGTGTAACACGGGAACTGGAAGGGCCAAAAAGCTTGAGAGTAAATACGACTCAATTGGAAATACTGAGTGCAAGTTAAATAAACTTGATGATTTTAGTAATCTTCCATGTGGCAGTACTTGACAGGAGAGTAAACTGCGTGGACCCAGCAAAAAAGGGGAGGAAAGAAAGGGTTTGCAACTCAAGCAAGATAAGGGTCGGGTACCCGATGCAAAGACAAGCAAGTTTCAGAGGGAGTCACCCTCAATACAGTGGCAGAGATAGGTCCACTGGCCACAAGGGATGGGTCAGGGACCCTGTCCACAATTACAGTGGGGAAAAAGAGCCCACTGGCCACCAAGGAAGTGTCTGGAACCCTGTCTATTGCAAACAGTGGGGAAGAGAAAACCACCAGTGAGATAACAAAGGGTCTGGGAAATCAACAAAGAGACATTAAAGCAGAGAGGAAATCTTCCTCAGAAGAGTGGCGGAGATATGTCCACCAGTCATAAGAGAAGAATATGGTATCCTAAGGCGATTCTGAACATTATTGAAAGCAAGTTACAAATGGGAAGTGTATATCAGTTTGAAAGCTCTGAATTTCATGTGATACCTGGGGAAGGAAGTCATTCACCTGGTAACCAAGCAGAAGTACAGGGACGCCAGGGGAAGGGTGTCATTCCCCCTGCCTTTGTGTATCAAGAGCAGCCCAAGAGAAGGTAGGCATTCTCTTGGTCCTGAAATAGAAGTCAGATTAATAACGCCTGGGGAAGGGAGTCATTCCCCCTTCCCTTGTTGTGCATTGTATCAAGACATACCAGGGGAAGGAAGTAATTCCCCCTGGTTCTATTAGAACTAATATAGAATCACACCAGGAGAGAGGAAGCCATTCTCCTGGAGAGAACATTGTGTAAAGACTGGTTTGAGTCATTGCCCCTGATGTTTATGTTTTAAGGAACATTTATGTTAAGCAACAATCCAGAGACAGGAGAAAGAAGCAACTCTCCTTAAAGAAGGAACTTTGTGTTGATTTACTGTTTAGTTTTATAATGTGAGGAACAGAAGTAGGTTTTGACACAGGACGTTAGTTTATTCTTAGACTGACATTCTGACAGACCCTTTTAGTATTAGTTTTGAGGCAGAGAAACCCCTCTGTGAAGTTAGGGATAGAGAGGACCTCTTTTCTATTTTCTGAAAGAAAGGTCTATAACCAAAATCATGCCACCTTTGTGTCAATCATTTTTTTAGACATCCTTACATATGGTGAGAAGTGGGATCAGACCTAATTGTTACAAGTCGTAGAACCCTGAAATATTCCAAAATGAGTAATCATGCTATAGCTACTATTTAATCTATAGGTTTTGACTTACACAGTAGACAGGATGTTTCTATTGAGGTCGGAGAACGCCAGTAGATTCCCACAGGATTTGTCCTATCACCCTCTAAAGGTACTTACATCCACCTTGTGTCCAAATTCAGGTTAGCCTGGAAATAGGGTCTGGATGTAATGGCCGGAGTAATAGGTCCTGATTACAGGGGTGATATAAAGATATTAATGCAGAACAATGGGAAACACACTTACCATATAACAAATTGAAAGAAAGTTGCCCAAGTAAGTTTAGAAATAGCCTTCTTTCCTAAGCCAGTAGAGGTTAAATAACAAGACCTCACAGAAAGGGGCACTAAGGGTTTTGGAGAAGCTGATGGGGCACCCCCTTCTATTGTAACCCCAAGAGCTAAAGGGCAGGAGACAGAAGAAATTCCTGACCTAGCTTTCGCTCAGAAAAATGATCCTATCCTGTCAGAAGCCTTCTAGAAAGTAGTGTCGTAAGTGGAAGGAGGTTCAAACACAGCCCATTTTTTGTTTTCTAAAACATGGCCTGTTAAATAGGGGAGACCTTGCCACAGAAGGTGTAACCAGAACTCAGATTGTGTTCCCAGAAGTCATAGAAGGATTGTGCTTGATGGCTAATGCCCAATTGACTTCAGGACACTTGCCACCGGCCAAAACACAGGGCCAGATTATTAACAGGTTTTACTGGCCTGAGGTCTATGCTGATGTTAGGAACTGTATAGCTACTTGTCCTCTATGCCAGAAAACAGCTGCCCACTCACCACCACCCGCCCCACTACAAATCCTCCCTATAATCGAGGTGCCATTTTCTAGAATTGGTATGGAAATTGTGGGCCCATTGGAGCCGTCCAAACTAGGAAATAAGTATAGTCCTGTAATTCTAGATTTTGCAACCTGTTACCCGGAAGCCTTCTCATTGGGAAATAACACCTCACAGCAAATTCTCAAACATCTAATCCCTTTTCTATAATGGGAAGGTTTCCCAAAGGGAAGATTGACTGACCAAGGGAGCACCTTTGTGTCGAAGCTGATGGCTGGAGTAAATTAGAAAAGGACACTTTGTGTTGATTTACTCTTTGGTTCTATAGGGTGAGGGATAGAAGGAGGTGTTGATATAGGGCAGTAATTTGATCTTTGACAGACATTCTGACAGACCCTTTAAGTAGTAGTTTTGAGGCTAGAAAAACCCTCTTAGAAGTTCGGGATAGAGAGGACCTGTGTTCCATTTTCTAAAATAAAAGTCTATAACCATAATCATGCCAACTTTGTGTCAATCTCCTTCTTTGACACCCTGACAACACACAAACATTTTTTTTCTCCAAAGTTGATGAAATGTGCACCAATGGTTTTTGGTGACACTTAGAACTGTTACTTACAACTCTATGAATGGGCAAAACGGTGGTAGCAATCACCCGTGAGACCGGGGGCTGACCTCCAGCCCATGTTGGTGATAATCATGGGGCGAGTGGCCCACATCCACCTTGTGTGATCATTTTTAATTTTCTTCTCACCTTGTGCCTTCCATCCTCCCTTTGCCTCCATTTACCTGAGCTCCCTCCCTGTCCTTCTTCCCACCCACTTCTGCCATCCCCTCTCGTGATTGGCGCTTCCATCCAGGAAGCATGAGTAATATCCAGTGTTGCACTGCAGATGCTCCCTTTGCTGCCACAGGTCCGTGAGAGCGGATGCTGACCTCCTGCCAAGGCCGGTGATAATCATGGGGTGAGTGGTCCACATCCATCTTGGTGTAGCCATTTGTAGTTTTCTTCTCCCCTGCACCTTTCATGCCCCCTGTGTCTCCACTTGCCTGAGCTCCCTTCCTCATCCTTCTTCCCACCCCACTCCCGCACACCCCTCCCGTGACTGGTGCTTCCATCTTGAAAGTGTCCCTCTTAACAGGGAGTCAGTGAAGTGCACCTACGTGGGGCACCTCCATCGGCTGTTTTCCCTGGGTGACCCAGCCTCTAAAGCAGTCTGCAGAAACTTCCAGGTAAGAGACGTTCATTTAGGAGCATGTCCAGTTCTGTATTCCCAAAACTTTAACTGAATTAGGAGCATATTTTTTTAAATGTATTTAATTTAGCAGAATTTTGAGTGCAGCCACTGTAATGAATGTAGAATGAATGTAGATGCATTTTGAGAGCAGCCACTGTGCTAAATTTAGATGAATGTTCAGAGCAGCCAATGTATTGAATTTTGGATGCACTTGAGAGCAGCCTCTGCATTGCATTTAAATGCATTTTGAGAACAGCCATTGTATTGAATCGAGATGCAGTTATGAGGGTAGACACTCTATCAAATAAAGCCGAACCTTGAGGCCAGCTACTGTATTGAATTTAAACGCATTTTGAGAGTACTCACTTTACTAAACTTAAGCACTAATAACCACCCCTGCTCCTTGCTCCTCTCCCCCGCATACCCTCCACGTACTACACACCCCCACTTGGTCTAGCCTTACTACACACAAAATCACGAGCCACACATCTGCCAAAGAACAAACTGCTGAAAAAACAAATAAAACAAACAGATGCCATTTTCTCCTGAAGAGCACAACCACTATCCTTTCCCTCTTTCCCCAGGAACCTACCCCGACTCGCACTTTCTTACATAGCCATGTGAGTGCCTGGATACCACGCAATTGGTAGCAGTGCACAGTATAAGTCAGCATAATATAACTATTGTGTGTTATGCTTTTTCTGTCTAGTGTAGCAAGCCCTCTACCACTTGCATGGCCTTCGAGAGCTCCGAGTCCTGAAAGAAAGAGGATGCGGTAGGGAATTGGGCGGGAGTAAGGCAAGGTTGCTGTTAATAAAATGGCAGGACAAGTCAGATTGGAGAAAACAGCAGGTAAGTAACATGTGGTTGGATTGTTGAAGTCATTAAAATGTGAAGCCCTCATGCCCTCTGTCATAGTGTTAAAAAGTAAAATATATTCAAAGGCCACTACTAATGCTACACAACTTCAGAAAGATAAATGCTGGGAACTCGTATGCGAAGCGACTTTGAACAGGAACCGCTCTAAATTGTAGTCTCTGTTGGCGGCTGAAAGAGCCTGTAGCATGCCTCACAATAGCTTAATTGCCAACATTCAAGAGTGTGAATAAGAAAATCGTTATTCAGTGCTTTATGGCAGGAATGGCCAGACTTATGATTGCATTATCCGAGAGCCTGGTACTATTGTCTCTCAAATCAATGGATAAGGTCCAGTTTACTTGATTTTCAGCATGAATGCGATCATTTCAGCCTTAGAGAGGACCAACAAATGTAAAAGCCCTGGACCAGACCTCTGCCGAGCAGATACAGTTATCATCGACTTTTCTTTTTTGGGACCACTACTGGCTTGTGTGTTCTGCGCATCATGGACGATCCTGCAACAGATACCATCAAATTGGATACACTCTATTCCTCAAGTTGGAAACACACGATTTTCATCACCATCTATAAAAAGGTATAGGGGGATTCCGGGAAAACATTGACTGATATTGCATTCAATATCCAAATTATTTGGGAGGGAAATCCACTTTAGGCTATTGGACTGAACACAGGTCTATTATCCTATATCCCAGGTGCAGTATGGGTTTTCAGGAAGCCTGGGAATCACCAAAGAAACATGTAACCTGCTGCTGTTAGTGAGTAAACACAGCACATGCTCTGGTTCCACATGGAACTTGGCATTCCTGAATTTTTCTGGTATATTTGATTGTGGCGAGTCGATTTGAAACTATGTTGGGCCCATTTGGAAGTGAAGGGCTTTCACTGCTCAATATTAATCAAATTGAGGGCGCCTCAAGATTACAACTAGATTTGGCACAGCCATAAAACTGATGTCTCCTTTCCCGTCAATGAGAGGTGTCAGACAGGGGTAAGCATTAGCACCCCTACTGTTCAATTTGTAAATCAATATTTATAGAAATATTGGACAAGTAGGAAATTTACCAATAATGGTGACCCAGGTGTACCCAATTCTATTATATGCTGATCATGCCCTTCTTTTGCCTTGTCCTACTAAAGCACTGCAGGTACTGATTAATATGCATGCCCAATTCATGGATAGCAAAGATATATCAATTAACGTCTCTATAGCATACGTCATACACCCAGTCATGGAACCCAATGACACAGTCTGGAAGGGAAAAGGAAGAGAACGAGGTGCGTGGCGGAGAGAAGGAAGGGTGACGGTTGGTAGGGAGGAGCTGGAGAGGCAGAGCTCGCATTACTTACACTGCATTATCCAAATACATGTATATAATAAAATAGTTACATGTTATATATAGATCACTGCATCTGTGTCCTCATTACAGAAGTGGCGACAAGGAAGAACGTACTCACACCACAACAGCGAGCTCTGCCTGGCAAACAATCTCGACTGAAGGACGACCACAGGATCCATCAGACATGAGAGTGCAGCAGCAGCGCCAGCGACGCGCAAACCCATAAAATAAAAAGAAAAATAACTGCAAACATAAGCACCGAAAAGCCCCATTGAAATTCATATAGAACATTAGAAAAAGGGACCTGTGGATGTGTGTATGATGTCACGCAATGAGCAGCCCTTTTAGGAAGTCAGGTACTTCCATAGCAAAGCACTCCTACTCATCCCAGTAAAAAAAATGTATGATCTCTGCAACAAAATAAGCGACAACCAACACAGCTGCAGGAGACATGGCAACGCATAGCGTACCTCCTCTGGCAATGTTCTTACTAGAGATTGGTGAACCAACTATACCATGGAAAAAATGTCTGAAAGGATTTGAACATTATGCCAATGTGGTTTGCGGCACAAACTATAGTGTAGAAAGGAAAAAGTCACTATTTCTACATTGTTTGAGTGCAGCAGGACAAGAAAAGTATGAAGACTTACCGGAATTGACTGGTGAAGAGAGCCACCACATAAATGAATTTGAAAAAGCCGTACAAAAATGACAAAGCACTGCAAAAAAAAAAAACAAGCGCTGTCTTGGAAAGATAAACATTTGGAAAAACATGTACAAGAAGATGGTGAACATTTAGAACAATACATCATAGCTTAAAGAAAGCTAGCAAGAACATGTACATTTAACCAACAATTATATGAGAGTCTCAGAGATCAATCTATGCTAGAATGCAGTAGCAGCAAAGTAAGAGAAACATTTTGGGCAAACGACGGCCCACCACTAGAGACCATATTATGCATGGCAAAAGAAGTTGAACACACTGAGAACAGCGTAAAAAACATTAGAAGGAAAAGTGAAGGAGATAGCCATTAAAAAAAATATCAACATACCACAACCCAGCAATAATGAATCAATTGCCGTAATAGAGAATCAAAATGCGAGAAGAAAATGGAACAGTGACAACAGAGAAGGAGTCTATAGGGAAATCAGAAAACGCTCAACCATGGATTTCCAACATGGAAGAGGGAGACAAAGATTAAGAGGAAGAATGACTGTCAGGATGTGCTATAGATGTGACGGCCCCTCCCACAGGGCTAACAATTCGACCTGTCCTGCACTCAGAATAATATGCAGAATCTGCAATGGAAAGGGACACCTAGCCAAATGTTGAAGGAATAAGAATGTGAGAATGAACGTGATCGATGATGGAGAAAGTGATGATGGAGAAGAAGGCATGTATGCACTGGGGAGTGAAGAAGGAGAGGCAGACAGCCCCAAGACTATTTTGTGTGTTAATGGTACCCCAACAGTGATGATGGCTAACTCTGGGACCGAATACACACTTACTCCAGAAGTGGTATGGAAAGAAATTGGACCCAAGTATTTACATGAAGTGGATATAAATCCAAGAGCCTATGGAGGGGAAAAGATTGACCCAATTGGTTGGTTTAAGGAGAAGAATAGCAGAAGAGCATGTGCATGTGTCAAAGAAAGGAGCCTTCCCCCTCCTGAGTTGGACATATCAGAAGCACTTAAAAGTGAGGCTAGATCCGAAATGTAGACGTATCAGTTTTCACAGTTCAAGGATAACAGAGGATAACAAAAGGCTACAGGAAGAAGTATTCAGAGATTAAATAGGTTGTTAGATCGGCTTCACACATCTCATATTACTTAGAGAAGTCAGCAAACCAGTTGCCCAGAAGCTCAGAAATGTTCCGCTGTCAATGAGAGATGAAGTGAATAAAGAACTGCAGAAGCTAGAAGAAGAAGGAATTATAGAGAGCATTGATGCATCTGAATTGGTGTCACTGCTAGTAGTAGAGAGGAAAAGCACTGGAAAGTTCAGAATTTGTGTAGACCTCAGACAACTCAACAAATGTGTAATTCCAGAAAGACACCCACTACCTAACATACAGGAGCTTGTATCAATGATGGGACCAGAGAAAGTGTGTTCAACACTTGATCTCACTGCAGCATACCATCAGATTAAAGTGCATAAGGAATCGAGACATCTGACAGCGTTCATAACACCAGAGGGCCTGTTGCAATATAGAAGGATGATGTTTGGTTTCATATCTACAGCCACAGTGTTTCAAAAGATAATGTACAGATTATTTGAAGGAGAGGGAGTTGTACTTTCTTTTCAAGACGATTTGTTGGTATATGCTGCGAACGAGGAAGAACAAGACAAAAGACTGGATAGAGTTCTCAAGAAACTCAGTGATGTTGCAATGACTCTCAGCAAAGAAAAGTCAAAGATGAACACAAAAGTAATAGAATACTTCGGACATGTAATTTCCGAAAAAGGGATTTCTCCCAAGAAAGATTTAACTGACACAATAGAACACATGAGTACCCCAAATTGTAAAGAACATGTTAGGAAATGTTTAGGAATGGCAGAATATTATTCCAAGTTTGTTAGATTAGTTGCTGATCATACAAGCACTCTGAGAAGTATATTAAAGGGAAATGTAAAATTTCAGTGGAACCACCATTGTGAAGATATGATATGATAGGTTATTTATAATGTGCTTAATACCCAGAGGTTTCTAAGGATGGAGACAGGGATTGAACCTGTGTTGCTTCGTGGTGCTCACCTTGCCTCCAAGGTGAGCATGTTGCCCCTGAGCTATCCTCCAGAGATGAATTTCAATACATAAAGAAAGCTCTAGCAACAGAAATGACACTACATAACTACCAAAGAGGACAACAAACGATAATTACCACAGATGCAAGCAATGTTGGGTTAGGTGCTTTTCTCACACAAATCGAAGAAGGTAAGGAGATTGTAATAGCATTGTCCTGCCGACTGTTGCAAGGACCAGAGAAGGCTTATTCAACAATAGAAAAAGAAGTTTTGGCCATAAGGCCAAATGGGGGGCTTGGACAAATTTGGAAGCTTTGTCTGGGGTACCACATTTGAAGTACATACAAATCACAAACCTTTGGTTGGGCTGTTTTCCATGAAAGGTTTGGACAAAGTATGGGGGAGGATTAGAGGATGGGTGCCCAGGATGCAGGAGTTTGATTTTAAAATTCAATACATTCCAGGGGTAAGAAATTATGCCACATTTTGTTTATCATGGATGAGTGCCAGGATGGAATATGAGAAGGAGGAGGAAGAACAAGATGAAATTTGTGAAATAATGGAACCCTCAATTTCGAAACAAGAGTGGCTTGAGGCAAGTGAAAGAGATGTCAAAATGAAAATTGTAATTAATTAATTGATGGAAGGAAGACTAAACAAAGAATATGCGCAGAAGACAGGAGTGAAGAATTTTGGAATGTCAAGGAAGAACTATGTGTCTTACATGATATAGTCATGTGAGGAGATCATACTGGTTCCACCTGAGGATCTAAGATAAAAGATTGTCCGACTAGGACATGAGGGACATCAAGGAATATTAAAAATCAAGCAAAGAATCAGAACAATTACTGGTGGCCGGCATGTGACAATCAGATGGAGAAGATGGTCAGAGATTGGTTCCTTTGCAAAAACAGTGATATAAATGTGTGGGGGAGAAGTGTCCTATGGCTCTCACAGACATTCCAGGGAGACCATGGGAGAAAATAGCTATTGATGTGATTGGGCCGGTGTGGAATGAAGGATGTCAATCATATTGTGTGGTTGTAGTGGATGTTTTGACAAGATGGGCAGAAGTAATGATGACACCACATGTGACTATTAGAATAGTAATTGAGAACTTGGAAGATTTATGTGAACGTGATGGTTATCCGGGAGTGATTCTCACTGACAATGGCCCGCAATTTAAGTTAAGAGAGATGGATAAGTATTGTGAGTTAAGCGCCACTTTACACAAAACCAGTGCCATATACCATCCTCAGACCAATAGATTTGTGGAAAGGTATAACAGGATATTCAAAGAAGCTATTAGGTGAGCAAAGTCAAATGGGAGAGATTGGAAGAGAGTAGTAAGAAGGAAGATGGTTGCTCATTGGTTTACTCCACACAGCACCACCAGAGTCTCACATTTTCAAACTTCATTGATGGGTGCCCAATTGGTGTGTGAAAATGGTATGAAGCTTGCTGACACCACTAGACTTGACTTAAACACTGAAGTAATAAGGCCCTTATAGATGTAAAAAAAGGGAGGGTTGTCATTATGGAAATTTAGAAGTGGGCTGGGTGAATGAATATTAATTGGGAATAGAAAAGGACCTTATATTTTACGACATGCAGCAACAACATCAGCACTGACCTCACAGTTGTCATTCATTGTTCATGGCAAATACAGCGCAAATCACAATTACTTAAAATGCGGGAGTGGGCGGAGCCTACAATGATTTCTCTTGGGAATTCAGGACGATCATTTAAAACACAGGCAGACTTACTCAGACCAGATACCACAACACAACATCAGGATTGTCCCTCAATATTAGGACAGGCCTCAGTAAAATCGGCATAAGCCTCAGAGCTGTTGTTTTGTGCAGCATGTATCTGTGAAGATAAAGTCAGATTTACTAATTTCTGACCAGCCCCACGATGTCAGGGTGTATTCCCAAGGTCAGGACAGGCCCCTAACAACATCAGCACAGGCTTCATCTGTGTGACTTCATGCAAAAAAAATATCTGTAGCACCTTCTGAAATGCATAATGTGGGAACAAGTAAATCCGTTTCAACAAAGCCTACGGGACAGTGTCAGGAAGGGAGTATGGAGCAAACATCTGAGTGGTTGGCTGGGCAGATGAGGAAGTCGTCGCAGAGGAAGGGTAGAACACGCTCAACGCCTTTACCTTGGAAACAAGACAATGCAGTCCAACACAGGTTCGACTCCCCATCCTGTGCCTAGAAACCACCAATACTGTTGGTATTAAGCGCTATAAAAAAACAATTATAGTCACCCGGAGGTGGGTTAACTGCATTTAAACGGTCGGGCTCATTCCAGACCCACGTGGCATCTCTTCCCGCCCGCCCCTCATCCAGTGGGTTTGCACGCATATAGTGCCTCGTTTTATGGCTCCGAGTGTTCACTTTTGTATGCACAGACTCACAATTCCCTGTGTGTGTCTCGCCTTAATTTGATGTGATAATATACACAGTTTATTGAGAGTACCCACCACAAAGGTGCCTTAACATGTTTGTGGGGACAATAGCGCTATAAAATGAACACATAGGCACATTCGTTCACCAGAAGTTTCATTTTAAGACATGTTCTCCCAAGTAAGTAATGTGTTCACATACAATCCAATAGGTGTAAATATATAGGCCTCATTACGACCCAGGCGGTAAGTTACCGCCTGGGTCGTACCTTTACCACCATGGCGTAAACTATGTTTACGCCATGGTGGTTGGCGGATTTACCGGCCCATTCCGAGGTGAGTGGGGCGGTAAGTCCCCATTAACCCATTTACCCTTCCCCATTCCCATTTTTGCCCCATAGGGCATAATGGGAGTGGGGAAGGCGTTAATTACGCCACCGTACTTTACGGTGGCGTAATTAACAACAAGGTCCCTTAGCACCATGGATTTTAACACCTGCTAAAAGCAGGTGTTAAAACCTCCATGGCGCTAAGGGACCTCGGAATCAGGCGGTAAGGGTCGGCGCTGTTTACGCCGCCGTAAACCCCTTACCGCCTGGGTCCTAATGAGGCCCATAGTGTGTATTATGTGCCCAAGTGCACAAGACCGCAATGCAGTGCTCGGCTTGCCAGTGCGGATTGGTGTCTCCACGCTGGTAATAGACACAGCGAATTACGAGGCATTTTCGGTGGGGCTCCAGACAGCAACACAGAATAATTGCGGATTAACTGCTTTTCAGCCACCTGGTAGCTTTTGTGTTAATTGCTGCTCATTCCGACTTGTCGTGTCAGGTCACCCGTGTCCAGCTCCCCATTACAAAGTTGTGTTCCTTAGTTTAGACGAGCCCACTAGAATACAAATGCAGTACTTTGCCTCCCTGCCATTAGACATTGTTCTATGGCAACAGACACAAATGTTTTCAAACCATGCAGTGGGCTGGAATGCTGGACTGTATTCTCTGAATGATTGTTTTGAGAAGGAATTGCACGTTGCTTAGGAACGTTCTATATGGTGTTTTTTATAAGATAAGGATGTCTTACAGATTGTCAGGTTTGTTCATCACGTGATTTTCATACTTTGCACGCAAACTCATAAAGCGGCACTTTATTTTTGCTTCGAAAAGAGAAGCATTGAGAATGATGTTGACCTTATTTTACAAATGCAGTTAGGGAGAGATGTGGCAAAGTGCATAAAGTGCTTTGTCGGCTAAATTCCTTGCTGCAACACTTTACCAAAATGTGTGATCTTGGGAAAATCATTTAATCACAGTGTACCATAGCTGCCTAAGTGGAGAGTCCCAAGAAGTGAGTCGGATCAGAGTGCATGCTATTCAACAAAAGCCCCATGCATGGCTTAATAAAGCTTCATAGACCGAGCTCAGTACTGGAGTAAGAGGCACTGAAGCCCACGTTTTCTAGTCCCAAGCAACCACTCCAAGGAGGCAGGGGCAAGGTCTTCCTAGTATCTTGGACGGTGAGCTCACAAGTCGCTGTTTGCATCATACTGGCAAGATCTGCAGGGCCCACCCTCAGAGGCGTAGACAGGGTAGGGCCTGAGCAGGTAAGGCCCACCCAAAATCTATAAATGACCACTGAGCAGCGCTGTATGGGCATTTAAAGATGTTAATGTCACTGTTGTGGGCCCAACTACATTAGCTTCAGCCCACACTTGTTAGACAATCCTGGCTATGCCTCTGCCCACCCTGTTATATCTTGAGGCAATAGGTCCAGAACAGTTACAGGCAAGACTGGACACACGATTTCAGGCTTTTGTGGGCTCACCCTCCAAGATACCAGGAATTGCTTTGAAAAGAAGAAGTGGATATGAAGATATGTTTAGCAATTAGGAGAGTACATCTACAGAGATCAGATCTCTGAACTTTCTTTAGTGTGTTGGTAACCAGAGAAGGACAGAGTCCTCTGTCATAAGAAAACAGTGAACACACTGTTAAAGGATGCACATTAAGAAGACTTCTTACCTTAATTGAATGGATTGATTATACGGTTAACAATCAAACATCCAGATAGTATGCAGTAGTGTTTATTAGATAAAAGGCGTCTCCAGGTCTGGTGTTGTTACACCAGAGCAGAAGTTCGTATTGTGATGTCACGTGTCCCGAAAGCAGGGTCACGTGACATGCCACCGCCGGAAGTGATTAATAAAGGTATCACCGGAACTGGCGTCTAAACGGCAGTCCGGGTTTACGCAACCACAGAGGTAGTCGTGTGAATTATTGCTGCGCCGCCCCCGCGCATCGCGACTCGCAACAGGCCCCCGCGCGCAGGCCGCGCCTCCCAGCTGGCCTCCCTGCAGAGGCCTGCAGGTCAACATCACACTGGCGACGAGGCGGAAAGTGGATCGCGAGCCCCGAAAACAACGGCGGTTTTCGCGCCCACGGACCCGCGCTTACATACTCGCGGAGCCGGCAAGATAACAACGCCG
This sequence comes from Ambystoma mexicanum, assembly GCF_040938575.1. Lineage (NCBI taxonomy): Eukaryota > Metazoa > Chordata > Amphibia > Caudata > Ambystomatidae > Ambystoma > Ambystoma mexicanum. The sequence continues at coordinate 1,087,022,020 of NC_090932.1, forward strand.
GCCCCGCCCACGATCTGGAAAGCGGCCCCGGCAGCAGCGGAAAGCGGCCCCAGCACCCCGGGGCCCCTACGAAAAAAAAAAAAAAGAAAAAAAAAAAAAAACAATTTTTTTTTTTTCTTCTTCTCTATCTCGCCCAACTCAACTACAACCCGGGGGAACAGCCTCCCTATTCCTGGCAGCTACGCCCAGCATCAGATCACGACCTCACGACAGGAGAGAAGCAGGGACGCAGGCCTGCCGAACCAAAGCGCCACACGTGCGACCGCACGCTGCAGGCCCTCGCAGGCCCAACCACCACCAGACAGTAAGCTGAAACTCAACGCCGCAACGCCGCGGAACACAACATGTCCGACCCGACATTCAGCCCGTCCGAGTCCGGCGCTAGGTCCACGTCGAGGAGGAGCCTCACCGAAGACCGTTCAGACCCCTCGCTTACCACGTTCATGCCACCCTTTGACCCGTTCACCAACGGAGCGGCCATCAGGTGGGAAATTTGGATACAACAATTCGAGATGCACCTCGACGAGAGAGACATCATTACGCCCAAGAAAATGCGCACCTTCCTCCTCCTCAACATAGGATCTGCCGCCCTGCGCCTGTTCAACGCCACACCGAACAGAGGCGGCGACGCCAACTACACAGCAGCAAAAGCCGCCCTTTCTAACATGTTCAAACCAGACCTCAACCCCGACTACGAGCGGTTCCATTTCTGCATGGCGAGACAACGGGAGAAAGAGACAGTGGACAAGTTTCACGCTCGCCTCCGCGAAATGGCCGTAGGATGCGAATTTCCGGACGAGGAGTTCGCCATACGCCTCCAAATCATTAACGGCATCTCCTCTGAGAAACTGAGGAGAGCAATATTATCAGAGAAGAATGTAAGACTATCACGCATCCTCGAGATGGCAAGACTCCGCGAGCAAACAGAAGAACAAGTGGCAGTCATGGAAGCCGCCATCCAGAGGCTTCCGATAGACAACACAGGACCAACAGAAGACATAGCAGCAATTTCCCGACACCAGGGCACCCGCCCGAAGCAGAACCCGAGAGGGCAACCACCACAAAGGCGTGACCAATCGTGCAAGTGGTGCGGAGGCCCATGGCATAAAGGAGACTCCTGCCCTGCATGGGGATCAACGTGCAAGAAATGCAACCGCCTGAATCACTACGCGGCGGTCTGCCTAAACCCACCGAACAAAAATGACCGTGATGCAGACCCGCGGCCATCTCAAGAACCACGCAGGAGATTCGCACCCAATGAAACACGCCAAACACCGCGGAGAGGAAAAGCCAGAGCAGTCGACGAATCACAAAGATCCCAGACCACGAGTGATAGCGACGAAAGCGACAGCGACTCATCCCCCGAAAGACAAGGCAAAGAAAGGAGGAAGAAAGGGAAAAGACGCACACACCGAGTGCACTTAATATCGGCAGTGGACCCACGGAAAGCACGACGAAAGAGGAGACCAACATGCACCATCCTCTCTGACGGAAGCCCACTGAAAGTTATCATCGACACCGGAGCCACAGTAAATGTCATGCCCGTGACAGAATTCAACAGTCTCAACCCCAAGCCAACACTCCTCAAGAGGAAAGTCAGGCTATACGCCTATGGATCAAAGAAACCCCTGCCTGTGCGAGGATCATTCAAATCCGACTTTGCCCACAATAACACCAGCTGCAGAGCCCGTATATACGTAGTAGATGCCGGGTGTGAGACTCTCCTTAGCTGCAAGACAGCCGAAAAGTTAGAACTGATTCACTTCGCATTCAATACACAACACGATGAACTACACGACCTGTTGGGGCGACACAAAAAGCTTTTCCAAGGCATCGGACGCCTAAAAGGGAGAACAGTTAAGCTACACATAGACCCGACCATCGAACCCAAAGCAGTACGGCACAGGCGAATACCTTTCCACCTGAGAGAGGCCGTGGAGAAGGAGTTACTCAAACTCGAAGACGCAGGGATCATCGAAAAGACGTCTGGACCAACCCCGTGGGTTTCACCGATGGTAGTAGCCCAGAAGCCAAAACAACCGGGCGCCGTAAGGATATGTATCGACATGCGTCTCCCCAACATAGCCATCGGCCGTGAGCGCCATGTCACTCCCACCATTGACGAACTCATTGTAGACCTAACGGGCGCGACAATCTTTAGCAAGCTCGACCTCCGGTCCGGCTATCATCAACTAAAACTATCAAAAGAATCCAGATATATCACGACATTTTCATCCCATCTTGGCCTGATGCGATACAAAAGACTCAATTTTGGAATATCATCAGCGGCAGAAGTATTCCAGCATGAGATCAGGAAAGTCATTACAGGCCTCGAAGGAACCACTAACATCAGTGACGACATCCTCGTATATGCATCGAACAAGGACGACCATCACCAACGCCTCGCAGCAGTCCTAAGGAGACTCGAGGATGCCGGACTGACCCTCAACGCAGACAAGTGCGAATTCAACAAAAAGGAACTCTGTTTCTTCGGATACATTTTCAGCGCAGCAGGAGTATCCCCAGACCCATCAAAAGTACAAGACATAAAAGAATTCGAACCACCAAAGTCAGCCTCGGAGGTGAGAAGTTTTATGGGGATGGCCACCTACTGTGCCCGGTTCATCCCTGATCTCGCAAGCATCGCCAATCCACTCAGGGACCTAACCAAGAAAGATCGACAGTGGGAGTGGACGGAAGTCCACCAACAAGCCTTTCAACTGATAAAAGACTCCCTATCCGCCTCCACCACCATGGCGTTTTTCAACGTGGACCGACAGACCGAACTCCTTGTCGACGCCAGCCCAGTTGGCCTGGGGGCCGTGCTGACCCAAACAGACAAAGACGGCACGGTATTTCCAATCGCGTTTGCCAGCAGAGCTCTCACCAAACCGGAATTAAACTACGCACACATCGAGAAGGAAGCGTTGGCCATTCTGTGGGGATGTCGCCATTTTAAAGTCTACCTACTAGGGAAGCAAGCTAAAGTCTTCACCGACCACAAGCCTCTGGTCCCGATATTCCGAGGCTCCGCACCACACCCTCCCGCCCGCATTGAAAAGTGGATGTTGCAGCTGCAACCCTACAACATCGCAGTAGAGTACCGCCCAGGATCAGACAACCCGGCAGACTACCTGTCCCGCCATCCGCGGCCAGCCACTGACAAGGAACAGCACCACGCAACAAAAACAGACGAACACGTCTGCCACGTGATAGCGTGCGCCCGACCACGAGCAATGACACTACAAGAAGTAGTACAAGAAACTGCAGGAGACACAGTCCTGAAGCATACGACAGCGGCTATTCAGTCGGGCAACTGGAAAACATACCTCATGTCAATGTCTCACCGAACAACCGCAGCCCAAGCCAAACTCAGGGCTTTGTTCGGCATCCGGCATGAACTATCCGTAGCACCCGAAGGCGTAATACTGAAAGGACACAGGATCATATTGCCAGAATCCCTCGAGGCCAGAGCACTCAAACTGGCCCACAGTGGACACCAGGGGATCGTCAAGTCAACCGCCTACTTAAAATCCCGGATGTGGATGCCGAACATGCACCAGAGAATCGCAGAAATCGTAGAATCCTGCACAGCATGCCAAGCATCACAGAGACCAGAAAACCCCGAACCCCTCAGCTGCGCCCCCCGAAGCACAAAACGATGGGAGGCAGTCAGTATGGACCACTGCACCATCGCCGGGGAAGGATACCTGCTAGTAGTAATAGACGAATTCAGCAGATACCCAGAAGTCGAGCATGTAGCATCGACAAACACCGAAACCACCATTCTCACACTGGAGAAAATATTCGCAACTCACGGCATTCCCAAGAAAATCAAAAGTGACAACGGCCCGTCGTTTGCCAGTCAAGAACTAAAAGAATTTTTCAAAGAGGTCAATGTCAAACACCAACGCATCACCCCGAGATGGCCTCAGGCAAACGGTGACGCAGAGCGCTTTATGGGATCACTGAACAAGATCATCAGGATCGCCAAGAATCAAGGACACCCCTGGCTGAAAGCTGTATTCCGGTTTCTGAGGACACACCGTCAAACCCCTCACTCAGCCACAGGAGTCAGCCCAGCGGCCCTCATGTTTGGAGTTCCAATCCAGGCAGAGCTCCCGATACACCCAGACTGGGCAGCGCCTGACCCGGACATCACTGAGATGGAAGCAAGACGAGAAAGACACAATGAGCGTGAAAGCATTGCTCGACGAGCACAACACAGAGAAATAAACCCGGGAGACACGGTCCTCGTCAGGAACCGGGCAACACCGAAGAAGATGTCCTTAAATTTCGAAGCCCGCCCGTGGACCGTCACGACCACCAACCACAGCATGATCACAGCAACCCGAGGGAAAGAGACGGTGACCAGAAATATCTCCCACTTCAGGAAAGTACCTCAAGAACTATGGGAAGAACAACAATCGCCCCAGAGATGTGAAGTGGCGCGTTCACCCCAAGCGCACACGCCACAGCAGACCACAGAAGCACCGGAAGAAACTAACGATGCAGAAGAAGCCGCCACAGGAGACGCGCCACCAGAAAGGAGCACCCGTTACTGCCTGAGAGACAGACCCAGACCGTCCTCCCGCCTTCAAGGATATGTCGTGAATGAGATACACCAAGGAAGACGGCCGCAAAGACTGGGATTCCCACACATTCAGAAGTAAGACTCAAAGTAAAATAGCTGGGACTAAAATGGAGGGGGGGGGGACATTTTGCCTCTAACTTGGGGAGGAATGTGATGTCACGTGTCCCGAAAGCAGGGTCACGTGACATGCCACCGCCGGAAGTGATTAATAAAGGTATCACCGGAACTGGCGTCTAAACGGCAGTCCGGGTTTACGCAACCACAGAGGTAGTCGTGTGAATTATTGCTGCGCCGCCCCCGCGCATCGCGACTCGCAACAGGCCCCCGCGCGCAGGCCGCGCCTCCCAGCTGGCCTCCCTGCAGAGGCCTGCAGGTCAACATCACACGTATGATACACCCACGCCAAGAAGGTGAGGAGTGAGGTTGATTTCACGTTCCCAGGCCAAATCTGTCAGGTTTTGCTCCCACATGGAGGTGAGCGGAACTGCCAGGGTCCCTAATCAGGTAAACTGGGGAGAAGGGGAGGATTTAAATTGCCCATGCTGCCCAATCAGATGCAGCCAGGGCAAGAAGGAGAGCCGCGCTGGCAGTGTGGCTGTCAGCGCGGCTCTCCTGTCAGAGAGGGAGCCATGGCCACATGGCATGACTCTCAGTGTGGTGCTCCCTCTCATCACGGGAGTGCCACGTTGAGAGCCATGGCTGCTTTCAGCGTGGCATTACATGATGAGAGGGAGCCCATGCTGATAACAGTACAGCACTGGGAGCATTGAGAGCCACGCGGCTGGCAACATGGCACTACGATGATTAGAGGGGGCCTGGACAGCCATGCCACCAGCGAGCCTGGGGGAATGGTCAGGCGTTCCTTAATTGGCTAATTTGCAGGCTATATGGATTTTCAGAGCTATACCGGCTCATGTAGCCCCAAATCTGGCCAATGGGAGAGTGCCATGTCACTCCCCGCAAATAAAAGGTGTTATTTCCCTATATATTGATACTCACTTTTATCAACCAAGGTGGGATGAAAGGCGGTTCGGGCAGGATTCAATCCTGTTAAACTTCAGGGCTCTGCTAAACTCACAGAGATCTTTCCTGTTACATTTCCAATGCTACCCCTCCTCTACACACTTGGATGGACAGGCAACATTTATAGTAGATAATGAAGTAGGGTGGGCATGTTTAATTGTTTAGAATTCTTTGCCAATACAACAATATTTAATCTTGCAATGGTCTGTTTTTTGTAACACATTCTCACTCATTTCACTGCTATGATTTCCCTTCTTTTAATGAATCACGTTCCGTGTGCTGCTCCTAAGTGATGTCACTTAACATGACGTCCCTTTCCGTGACTCTCTTCCATGGGTGTCATTTCCAAAGAAGTTGCCACACTGCAAACTAAGCAGAATCACACGTCATTTGCCACAAGGGGCCTCACAGAATCTATCCCAAGCATCAACAATAAAAAGCTGCTAGGACTGAGAAGCAGTTAGTGCTATCCAGTGCTTTAAGTGGGAGGCAGAATTGAGCGGTGGGGTCTCTAGTTAGGGGGTGGGGATAAAGCCATGTCCCCTAACTAGAGCCCCCCCTCACATATGAGGAGGGACCTGGTAATTGCTTAGCACTCAGGCAGTGGGCGCCAAGTGGGAGAGCTGGGGCGCTCTTTATATTATGCCTTTGGTACCCCCAGCCACTCCTTTTTGTTCCAAATCACGGTCTCTGAGCTCCGCTGGCAGGCTGGATACCTTTCTCCTTCATGCCACAGATGAAATGCCTCATTCATTTCATCAAGAGGCAGGGTGGGTGTCACAAATTGCTCAACTTTGATTTCTTTTGCCATGTACTTACTCACAAGCAATGGGAGACTCTCCACGCTGCCTCAAGGGGCCTCACAAAACCTAGCCCAAAACTCGAAAAAGCTGCGAGACTGAGGAGCATTTAGTGCCATCCAGTGCTTTAAGTGGAATTCATAATCGGAGGATGGTGGGGGCGGGTGGGGGCTCTAGTTAGGGGATGTGGCCGTAGAACAGGTGGGTATACATAGGCCACGTCTCCTAAATAGAGCCCCATTTCAGGGGGACCTGGTAATTGCTTGGCTACCAGTCACTGGGAGCCAAACAGGAGAGCTGGGGTGCACTGGTATCATACATTTTGTGCACCAGGCCTTTCGTTTTTGTTCCAAATCACAGGCTCCAAGCCCCAATGGCAGGCTGCCTGTGAGTGGGTCTGTGATTAAGAAACAAAAGCAGAGTCAGGGCGCACAAAAGGTTTCATACCAGTATGCCCCAGCTTTCCTTCTGTTTCTTAATGAGAGGAGCTAACCCCCTGCAGGCAGAACATTCATTCAGGGAGCCGTGTGGTTGAAGGGCTGACCCCCAGTGAGGAATTCGACCATCCACACGGGCAGAGAGCACTCACCTGGGCTTTTTCATTTTTTGATAAATGACAATGAATGATGGGAGATCACCTCCGAGATATGTGTGAGCCCATTCTGCACACATTTCATCTGCTTCCCGTATGAAACAGATGGTCATGTGTACTCCAGGAAGACACAGTCTACAGGTGCGGTCTTACCCTACATATTCAGCTGGAATGTGACAGCCACGGGAACATCAAAGCATCTCAAGAATGGGTAAGGCACACCTTCCCCAGCCATAGACAGCCTAATTTAAATATCAAAGGCTCTGTGGATCCTGTTTCCTATTGTGGTAGTTCAGCTGGTGGCAGAGCATACTAACGACAGATAATTGAGACAAGCCTGGAGGAGAGGCTTGGTTGCCGAACAGACAACAGGAAGGCGGGGCTAATGCCCCTTTGATATGCAATGTGTCAGCTTGAAGCTAGATCCCACCTCTCTGTATGAAAGGCAGTGAATGGCCTGTCTGAGTCCATCAGTTACTGCAGATATCCCTGCAGAGCAGACCCCTTTCATAGGTACAAAGGATGTGATTTGGGGGAGACAGGAAGTTTGCTCCCATCAAAAACTCCAAGGGAGACCTGCACTTTAATCAAGAGTCACAGAGAGCTCAGTTAACCAGAGAGACACTTTGATCTAAAGCAGCCAGGAAGATGGGTAGGATTTAGGTATGTGTTGTCTGTCCTGCCCTCATGCATAACAGAAGATTATTGGTGGGGACACAGTATTGGTTTATTAAGGTGGGCCTAGCCTGCACCAATCACTGGTGCCCATTTGCCTTTGAGAGGGGGCTGAAACCCTCACTTGGCAGATCATCTGGCGACTTTGAAAGGAGTAAGAAGAAGGACTCATTTGGACCCAGCCTGAAGGTACAGTCTACCTTACATTTTCTGCCAGTGAAGGAAGGCCAGGTGTTCCAAGAGGGAAGCAAAATCCCTCACCTAAACATCTCGTCGGACCTGGCAGGCAGAAAGGCACCCGCAATCACAGCATGTCGGATGCATCGGCACCGTTATAAAAGGTGCTGGTGCATCCGACCTCCCAATTCCCATTGAGCCCTATGGGGCCCTATGGGGCCCTATGGGGCTCAAATGGTAATGGGGAGTAATGGATTCTGGCCCCTGGCAATGGGGACATAGAGGGTCTGCCAAGGTCGGAATGGCCCTGTACATCCCCATTGCCCGGGGCCGGAAAAAATGCAACTCCGGCATCAGCCGTGCCTGTCTTGGGTTGTAATGAGGCCCAATGATTCTTGGCACTGAGGGACCACGCTGGCCCACTTGCAGACGTCCATCCAGCCTCGCTTGCTGAACTGCCTGCCGCCTGATACCTGCATCTGTCTCTCACCTATAACTCTGTCTCAAGGGCTGCAAAGAACCCTGAAACTGTCTCAACATTTTAGAGCACCAAAACTTCTTCAGCACCAGGTACATTGTAGGTCTGCCTGCCTGGTCCTTCTCCGAAGACCCCTAGAGACAGTTACAACCCTTTGCCTCATAGGTGCTGGAACCGAATAACATTCTACAGTAAGACTGATTGCTTTAATAAACTACCCTCCTGTCAGTATCCATAGTGCATCCCTTTCCTTTGTGAAACTGTCAGTCCTATGTCTTCCTTTACAGGGTGAGTTGTATTTGTAGTATGCTCGACCTGTCTGCTGTAGTAATAATAAAGTAAATATGTTTATACAATCTTGCTGGACAGTCCCTTTTATCATTGGGTAATAATTGTATTCTCCCTGTGCTGCAACTACCCAACAATCCACAACCTTGCTGAGATAAGCCTGCCGTTCCGTCCATGTTACCAAAATTGGACAAGGAGGTCTTAAAATTCACTTGTATTCCAATATGTTTGTATCCCTTCTGGTGCACTAGAGGTGTGGGGTTGATTGATGGTTTAGAAACTGGTATTCATCCCTGGACCACTGGTGCCCCGGAAGTTGATTCATCACATTGGTGGCAAGCGGTCAGATCAGTTGGAACCTTGCGCACAGCTTAGTCACCCAAAGATAAAAGTACTGTTGTGGGCAACGTTTAGTCACTTCTAGGTAATAGTAATTGTCATGGAGATTGACATGGAGACTATAAAAGGCATGACCAAGGATGTCCAGCGCATCTCATGTCAAGAGAGGGGACTTCCCCACAGTACCAAGGTTAACAAACCTGACCAGCCTCCAAGCTTGGGGAGAAGCGAGAGTGGTTGGGGAGAAAACCGAGGGGACGGGTTAGGCCTTATGTACCCGAGCGGACAAGACCTTTTGGAGGGGAAAAATTATGAGGACGACATAATGAGCAGTGTCTCTCGCCAATCATCACACCGGGGGGGCAAGTGTGATTTCTCTACACTCGAGAGTGTCAGTGAGGACGGGGGCTAGTGCAGCATCCTGTAGGTCCCAGGCCTCAGCACAGTCTCTAAATGGCCCAGTAACTGTCCCGGCTGTTAATGAGGTAGCGGCTAGAAAGCTCCTGCTCGAGGAGAGGAAACTAGCTCTAGAGGAACAGAAACAGTGGGACAAGGTTGCCATAGAGCGGGACAGGGCCACCATAGAGCTGCACAAGATGGCGCTTGAAGAGAAGAAGGAGGTCAACAGATCCACCTCTAGCGAATGCAGCAGTAGTGGCTCAAACCAGAGTGCCAGGGATAAGCCCCGACGGCTGCCCCAAAGATTTAGTGCAGGCTTATGACGTGTTTGAAGCTCTCAAGCTGGCATTCTAGCAGCAGGAGATGGATGAGGTACTGTTGGGTGCAGCTCTGATGAGTCGCTTGCCGACAACAGTGACTGATGCAATTCTTCAGTTTAATCCTGAGGAAAGGCCTCTTTATGAGAGCATGAAGGCATACCTACTCAGGAATTTCTGTAAAACCCCAGAACAGTCTCTCAAGAGCTTCAGAGAGCTCAGAAAGAAAAGTGGGCACACATTTGAAGCTGTCACACACTTATCGCTGAAATATCTGAGCGGGTGAGTAACTGGTAACAAAGTTGACACATTTAAAGGGATGTACAATTTGATTGCATGTGAGCATGTGTTGAAAAATTGTGAGGTTGACCTACACCAGCATTTTGTGGACAAGACGATCACAGACCATAGGGAGCTTGCAAAGGCTGCCAACAGGTTTGTGACTACTCAAGTTCAGAAAAAGGCTCAGGTGAGCACACCCAAACTGGAAGAGAAATCGGCGGATACAAAAGTAAACATGCATGGGAGGACAAAGGTCCAACTAAATCCTATTCAAAGTCAGGTCCCCCAAAAGAACGAAGGGAAACCCCCAAACTCTAGTCCAGCTGTGCACACCAAAAAGAAGAGCGCAGGCACCCCTAACAATGGAACACCTGCGTTCTTACCACCCAGAGGTGTGTAAAGAGCTGGGCCATAGGAAAGGGGATCCTGCTTGCAAGGGCTTACCGAAGCAAACCATACTGAATGTTGGACTCGTGGAAGAGGCCATCATTAGTGTGGGCCAATCAGAGCAGGATTTCCCACTAGGCAAGGGAGTGGTCGAATGTGGATTGGATACACTGAGTGGAAATGGTACCGGATCTCCAGAGGAGACCCCAGTTCCCAATAATACTCAACCCTATCTAGAGGATATGTACATCAATGGACACAAAACTCCTCCAGTACGAGACACCATGGCTAGCGTCACTGCTGTCACCCGGCTGTGGGTACAGCCAGGCCAGTATATAGCTGGGCCTGATTTGTGCGTAAGTGGGTTTGATGGTAAGAGTAAGTCTCCATTGGCAATAGTAGAGTTCAGCTGGTGAGGTAAAACGACCCAGAACCATGTAACAGTGAAATAATCCATCCCTGTCCTTGTCTGTTGAGTAATGATCTTCCTGATCCCAAAATAGTTGCAGCAGCTACACGATTGAGGCCGAAGAGAAGGCCAGTTTGAACGCTCTGAGAGCCATAGGGCCAGGAGTGCTTCCAGAGGGCTTGTTGGAAGGACCGCTTAGCCGGTAGCTCCTACTCCAGTTCCACAGACTACTGAGTCGCCTACTCCTGTGGGAGAGGGGCTTGTAGCCATGGAAGACCCTACTTTGGTAGCAGGGGACCCCAGGACTTCAGGGTTGCCTGGCACAGTGCAGGAACCTGAGGTGGAGGACCAGGTGGGCGCAGATCTGAATGGCTGCCCAAGCTGGATGAGTTTGCATCAGCAGGGGGCCCAGATCAGACCGACTTCTACACACCCCAGAAAGAGCGTCCCACTCTGGTGGGTCTGTGGAAGCAGGCAGAGGAGTAGGCTAAGGGCGAAAGCCCTGGACTGTTCACAGTGTACTGGGAGGATGGACTCCTGTACAGTAACTGGAACATTCTGGAGAAAGGTGACTCCCCTATACCAAGGCCTGTAGTAGCATTCAGATGGAAACATCTAAGAACATTTAACACAAAATGATGTAAGCCTTAAACCAGCTAAACAGACAACCCTGCCTGAACAATGGGGACTTCCATGCATCACTGGTCACTTCCCTTGTGGAAAGTGCATGTACTGTAACTTCACATCTAAAAGTACAGAAGTAGATGTGGGACTACAATATCTGTGGAAACAGATGTCACATTCAAACTGTAACTCTGTAACTCGTCCATTGTCATATACATAATATGGTGTCCATGTAGAAAATTCATAATAAAGTCAAGATAGGGCAAAAAAGGGCCTTCTTTTTTGTCATAGGGGGGCTTGACTTGAAAAGACAATTAACATAAAGGAAACAAAGAGAAGTCGACAGCTACCCCTTTTCAACCGTGCACAAATAGGTAGGCCTAAAGAGCAGTTAGCTAGTTTGTACAAATACGTCTCAGGCGCAACTGCACTACACGAGAAGACTACGACACAACCAGTTGAGACCTGTCGACCAGACTAAAAGAAAGAGGGTACCCAAGCCACATCATCCGCAGAGTCAAAAAAAGAGCAAAAAACATAAGTAGAGAGTCATGCCTTTCTCTGACACCACGGGAAGTCTGTAAAGATGAGATCACCTGCGTTACTACTTTCACCCCTTTGAGCAATCTGATCAAGAAAAGCATCCTACGACTCTGGAATATCCTTCACACTGAATCCTTCAAACCAACAAAACCCTGGTTGGCGTTTAAACGTCATAGGAATTTAAAAGATTGCTTAGTCAACACCTACACTGAACCCTCTGCACCACTGGACCGACAGCTCACTCTGTGTAATCTACAAGCTGTTAAAGGCCACTACAAATGTGGTTCCTGCTGGGTATGCTGCTTGCCCAAGGACATGAAATCCATCGATCTAAATGGAAAAATTTGGAACTACAACACGTTCACAAACTGTAAAAGCAAATGGACGTTGTACGCCATCCAGTGCCCGTTCAAGTTATTATACATAGGAAAAAGCAAAAGGGAAATAAGGCAACGCATATGCGAACATCGTTCGTGCATCAAAAATGGCATACCAGAAAAGCCAATGGTGGCACACTTTCAAGAGAAGAATCACAACCACAACAACATGTTCTGGTTTATCCTCCAAACAGCTAAAAATCCATTCAGAGGTGACGAAAGAGACCTATCGCTCCGAAAACTGGAACAACAATGGATTTTACGTCTCAACTCGGTAAAACAAGGTCTAAACATAGCGATTGAATGGAACCTTTTCTTCAGATAAACCATAGACACTAACTCTCTAAGGCTAATGATAATGGCAAACTAACAATATTGCCACTTCCCAGTGTCCGCTTTCTCGTGATTTGAACCAACAATGCTATGATGTACATTTATCCTCTCAGACCCATTGCCATGTCATAACTCACCTTGCACCTTAATATTGACCTGTTTTTCCCCTAAGTATGTCTTACTTACCTTGTCAAGCTTGCTTTTGCTTTTTCAAACACCTAGCTTGTACACTCCTCAATGTTCAATGCTAATCATGTCTTCAAGGCAAAGTAACAACAGTGGAACTTCCTAGTGCCTATTCCTTTTTTGAACTAACATCTTTTTTGAACCAACATTGTTATAAGGCACACCTGTTGCCATAGTTCTGACACCATGCAAAACCACCATGTAATTCTCAGTATATTGTGATTTTTACCCATCATCCTTAACACATTTTAATTGGTTTTACCATAATTATGTGATCTGTGTAAATAAGTTGTTTATCTTGTGCTCCTGATGTTCAATGATAACCATGTCTTCATGGCAAAGTAATAACAGTGAAACTTCCTAGTGCCTACATCTATGTGTATTTCTAATTATACTGTGGGTTTTCACGACCTTCCTTTACAAATATTAATGTGAAAAAATAGTATGCGGTCTGTGTAGAAAAGTTGGTTATCATGCACATTAGTCTCTAAAAATATTAGCACAATTTGCCCTTTTACAATCCGTTGGTTTCAATTATTTCCATTCCAACCATCCTGGAAGCCTCCACCATCCATGTGGTCCTTTCATCATTTTTTACCACAGACTTGCTCTCCAATTAACACAGATCTGGACCGCGAGGGAGCTCTTTACAAGACATGCGCCCTGTAGCACTGGCGTGAGCACACGTTCGCTAATACACAAAGCGCATGCACAAGCAATTATTTGTGTAGTGTCCCAGTCTACACACCCACCACGCATGCGCTGAAGATCCTTTTACTATCATTTATCTGCTACACAGCTCACATCCTCTGTGCACAGCTCCTGACACCGGGCAATCCACTCGACTGGAATCCACTCGATTGAGATGCAGTACCCCAGGTAAGATTGCTCATCCGCTCTCAATTCAACAGCCACTACGAAACCTAGCACGTGTTTCTATTCTCTCCACACTAGTGCGTGGCATTATTAAAATTTCATTCACCAATCCTGAGCTGGTCACATCCGTATTTTAAATCTAGTCCTGGCTCTGCATGCTATTGCCTTTGTATAATTCAGCCAGCAGCTTACGCCCTCGCACAATACCCATATGGGCTCCATCTGCCAGACCAACACTCACCAGGCACCATTGAGCGGCTCTTCACCATACTGAATACTACTGTGCTTCACCTGCACTACGCGCTCACACCTTAGTGCCTTTTAACAATTTGCACCGTCCTGCCTGGGCCCATAGCTTTTCTAAGCAATATTTAGCGGCAATTCATAGCCCCTTAGTTTTTACTACACGGTGCTCCTTTCGTCACTCCCATAGAAGCACCATGATTGGCATGCTTATCAGAGAAGAAACTTATTAGTCCTTCTCCCTCTCTCTCCGCTCATCCAGAGACCACGGCATTAAATTCCTCACTGCAAATTCAGATCCTGTGACTACGGTTTCTCCATTACCGTATCTACTCCAGCCTCCATCGCTGGACCTGGTACACTAACAGCCAGAGGTACACTCTTTCTGTTAAAAATTACCCTTCTCTTTATGAATGAACATTAGATCTAGGTAACCAATTGGTACCCTTTCCCTGTAGACACTGCTACGGATCCTCTGCCAGCATACTGAACAGGCTGTACCTAATAACCCTCAAGTTCACCGTTGATACTATAAAGGTAAACCCTTTGTATGCAGCTCCCTATCACAGCTAATTACTGTGAGGTCACCCTTTCTCTGACACACACTCTTCTATTTTGTCATCTGTCCCTTTAGGTGTTCACATTGTTTTGGTCAACATTTAACCACGTCCTGATGACAGTTCGGACCCTTCATCTACTAACAATTAGATCTCAATGAAGGCTGACTCGATCCCGAACCCGAAACACGAACATGATTATGTGTCGACAACAACATACTACTATTCTGAAGGTAGTATATGAACTCGCACTAAAAAATCTATGTTACTAACCCTCACTTGACTGTGGAGTGTAAATATTTGGTATTACTTTGTTTGCCTGCTAGGGCTTACATGTGTTTTGTAAGGTTCAATTGTGTATCTGTGAACTTACAGATTTTAGATGTGTGTCTAAACTATGAATAAATTGAAGTATATATTTTTTCCTTAACAATTTTCCAGCCCTTTTGTGACCACCAACAGCTAGTATTTGTACAAACTAGCTAAATGCTCTTTAGGCCTACCTATTTGTGCACGGTTGAAAAGGGGTAGCTGTCGACTCTTCTTTGTTTCCTTCATGCAGACAATTCTACATAGGAAAGACGGATAGAAAAGTAAAGTTATGAATTGTTGAGCATAAAAGCTGCTTAAAAAACTGGATAAACAATGCCTCAATGGTAGACCATTGGGTAGAGAAAATACATGCCCCAGAGGACTTCAAATGGTCAGTATTGTACAAATTAAACCCCAGTATGGATGCCAATAGGGATATGGTAACATTGCTCCGTAAAGAACAACAAATCATCATCTTTCTGTCCAAAAGTGCGGTCACCGGCCTCAATGATACAATTGATTGTACTACAAATTGAATATACATATGCACAGAGTTTCCCCATCATATGCATATGAAGCATCGTATATTTTGCCATCGGGTTACTTAGCTGCCATCAAAAATGCACCCACCTGGCGAATATCGTAAGAGATTAGAATGTCATCCTTATGTTAATGTAAAAGGACATTTTTACCGTGCACTATCACCACCGAAGTGGTCCCCTGGCGCTCTGGCGACTCTGAAAAAGGAGGAGAGGGGGTGGGTTAGTGGGACTAAGCTGGAAAAGTGCAAGAGAGCAGTGATGTGCTGTTGACAGCCTCAGCCCGGTGGGTCCGTTGGCTGGGCTTGGGGTGGTTTGTGGTCCGTAGTCGTCCTGTGCTGTTGTGCAAGTCTATGTGTGGTTTGTTTTGCTGTTGCATTGTTGTGATTTTGTGCGGATTGCTGCGTTTTAGGTTTGTGGTTGTGTTTGGTTATAGTTTGAGAGGTGTATGCAGAGGGATGGAATTGTTAGTTGGTTGTTTAGTTGGCATTGCTGTCCTTGCAATTGTGGGATTCCATCTAGGTGCGGCACATGATGACAGTCACATTTCTATCTAGATTTGACGCAAGCTAGGTTCATAATTCTAAGTGTGGCACGTGCTAACAGTCACATTTCTATCTAGATGTGACGCAAGCTAGGTTCAGAATTCTAAGTGTGGTGCATGCTGAGAATCATATATGCTAACAGTCACATTTCTGAAATTCCATCTAAGTGTGGCATATGCTAACAATCACATTTCTGCCTAGATGCGACGCAGGCTAGGTTAAGAATTCTAAGTGTGGTGCATGTTGAGAATCATATATGCTAATAATCACATTTCTGTCTCGATCTGGCGCAGACTAAACTTGAGAAATTCCATCTAAGTGTGGCATATGCTAATATTGCAATTATGGGATTCCATCTAGGTGCGGCCCATGCTGACACTCACACTTCCATCCAGAAGCGACGGAAGCCAAAGTTCAGAATTCCATACGAGTGTGGCACATGCTAACAGTCACGTTTCTATCTAGATGTGGCGCAAGCTAGGGTTCAGTTCCATACATGTGTGGCACTAGCATATTCATCTCATGGCAACATTTACATTCCATTTACAGTGGTCACAAGTCTTCATACGTATATATTATTAAAGTCTATGGCAGTCTATGCTATGGAAGGTAAGGTAGAGTGACAGGGGCTTTGTGGAGTAGAGTGATTGCTCTACACCCCACCCCTGCCACACTCACAGTTTTGTTGGTGTCTGCTGGCTTCCCCTGCTGACACCTGCAGGCACTTCGTGTATCCGTCCTTCGCCTCGGGGTCCTTAGCTGCAGGGGCTGCTCTGGGAAGGTGGCTTAAGAGCCTTGATGGACCAATAAGGGGGAGGGGGTGGGCAGAGAGGCAGGGGGAGGGAAGGGGATCCGCAGGAGAGGGACGCTTCGGGGCATGGCGTGGGCTTGCCGGGGCCACTGCTGGCCAAAATGGAGGCAGCCCATGCCCAGCCTTACCTGGAGTGCCGCGCTCACCTGCAACGCCGAGATGGAATCAGAATTAGAATGTCATCCTTATCCACATTGACATGCTCGTTTTGTGGCAACAGCACTTGGTGGGCCCACATTTATATTCCATTGTAAATGTACTCGTTAAACCATCAATGGAGAGTCATAGTGCTCAAAATTCCTGATGTTCGGGCACATACAAGTAATCCAAACTAGTGACGCTGAACCAAATACCATGCACGCTAGACGTAACAGTGCAAAGACACACAATCAGATGACACTTGACTTTCGAAGACCGTAGGACCGTTGTTCCCAGACTGTTCATGGGACCACTGAATGACCGGTAAGCGCTTTTTGTATTGTAACACGAACTCTGTAACTAGCATTTTCCACACCTAGTAATATGAAAGGAACATCGTTTACAACGCTGCTTTTTGCACATTTATTGCAGTAACACGTTCTACGGCAACAACAGGGTGAGCGAAAGGGCACGGACTAGCACTGCCCGCATCCACTGGAAGCAGTGACCATTTTACGTACTCCGGTCGAAAACCTCGTTTTGTCCTGCACGGACACCGTGAGGCATTTAATCTCAGAGGTCAGCATAAATCAGGTACTTAAAACTGATGCATATTTGTCATATCCCGCACTAATAATCCTGTTTTTTCCATATGGGTGTTCACGTAATGGTAATGAAAACGGGAAATAGCATGCTTTTAGAGACACCTTTTTCCTTGTGTATGCGTTTTGACGCTAGGACGAACGTTGGCTGAGGCCAATTAACCACAATGATTTACGTAATCTATTAAGAGATGTGGCCCCTCCTGGGTTTCTACATCTCAAACAGCCATTTTTTGGAGCATAGACTGGGAATAACAAACGGATATGAGGAATTCTTTTCTACATAGTATAGTTTGCCCAGAGTATTTTTGCCTTACACCCAGTTTAGACACACCCGTTCAGAATGAGTTGGTGGCATTTTGGCATTAAATACAAAGACTGAAGTTATGCACTGACCTGTTTTGTTGGCATTACATTACGAATGAAGCTCATGAAGTTTGTGCCAAACTTCTATGTTTTACAGAACGGCAATAGTTTAGAAAACGAACACGACAACTGCTGTTGCGAAAATAAGCAGTTCTGATAGAATCCAGCTTCCACTGATGTGGATTTGCAGAATGTTTTTCGTAAACAATTGAGTATTTAAGTCACCAATCACGATTAGCTTGGAAAGTGTCTGGTGAACTCTATTTACTGTTGGAAAAGCTAAACCCGAATTTCTGTGTTCCATCCTGTGTAGAATCCAAGATCCAGAAAGAGCAATATTGGACCTGTATGTGTAGTCCTTTGCCCCAGGTTATCTTTTGGGCCGTAAAGACTATTTGGCCTATAAACCATGATTTTTTTAACCAAACACACATGAAATAATACACTATTATGATGTTTGCCAACACCACTGCCGTGAACCAGCATGTTAGAGATTATGTATCTCCATGACTCTGCCATCAATAAATTATATATAAGTGTGCGGAATGTAATGTAGTTAAATATGCTTATTATTACGACCACCAACCAGAAACAGAACTTTGAGAGATACCACTACTACTAGCACTGATCCTAAGAGTGCAATTCAAGAAATATAGACACATTTCTGGTGCCAATTGTATTACGATTGAATTCAATGCTGTTACAATTGTTTCGCTTCTTGTATTTTTTTAATGAATCACAGTGTTTTTTAGATTGCAGACAGTTCCCTGATGAATTTCTGATTTATTTTTCATACACATTTTTGGAAAGAAACATGTTGGAATGAAAGAATGATGATGAATGAATGAGCTTCAGTGAGTCTAGAGTGTTGATGCGATTGAATGGTGAAAATGTATAACACATGACACTTTATGTACACTAACTTTCGTGAGGGCTGTACAACGGTAGCCCCTGAAATTGTATTTTCTGTTTGCCATTTATATAGATAAAAATTCATTTGCACTGTGCATCTTCTTTTTAGTCAATGAATTAAGAGTTGTTAAGCATTACAGCGAGATTGAGATTGAATTCGATTTCGTGTTTTTTCAAACTTGTTTCTTACTTTGCGATACTAATAAACTGATATTTATTTTGTATAAATTTGGCTTCATAGGGTCGATTGAAGCAGTTGAGTTGCTGGTTTTGGTCTAGCGTGGCACACTGCTGCATTGGAACCCATGGCCTCCCAACATTGTTTTTTTGCATCTTAAGGTTACTGAACCTTAATAAGGGATTGTCGGGTAGAGGTCTGAATTTCCCTTTGCCTCTTTGTGTTTTTTATGGCTCCTGTAAAGTAAGCCAAAGGATTCAGAGGGTGACAGCACCAGAAGGTTGGTGGTTCCCCAATGCCCCAGAAATTTCCTTTTGGATTTGGCTCACTAAATTCTTTTAGCAGGTCACTTGGGAGTGACTAAGACATAAGACCGGTGGTCTGCGCAATTCGGAGTAAATGTTCAAGAATTTGTCCGGTCCTGGCCGACTTGTCAAGCTCCTAGGAAGTCATGTGGTGCCAAAAAAGGACCCCTTTATTCATCTACCTGTAGTTGGGCAGCCTTTTGAGTAAATAGGCATAGATATTGTGGGTCCTTTGAATCCTCAAACCAACTCAGGGAACAGGTATATCCAGGTGGGGGTAGACGACGCCTGAAGATACTGTTAGGCTGTCCCTTGGAGGAGCATGAAAGCCCCCGTCGTTGTGAAGGCTCTGATTGGGATATTCTCCTGTGTTGGATTACCCAAGTAAGTCACTTCTGACAGGGGATTGAACTTCATATCAGAGTATATGAAGGCTATGTGGGAAGAGTGTGGAGTCAAGCACCGGTTCTCTACATCCTTCCATCCACAAACCAAAGGACTTGTTGAGAGGTTCAACAAGACCCTGAAAGGCATGATAGGTGGTTTGGAAGAGCACCTGAGGAGAATGTGGGATATTCTCCTGTCATGTCTTCTGCTCGCCTACAGGGAGGTGTCACAGAATGGAGTAGGGTGTAGCCCAGTTGAGCTTCTGTTTGGACACCCTGTTCGAGGTCCCCTCATTCTAGTGAAGAAGGGATGGGAAAGCAAACCCTCAGCCCCGTCACGAGATGTGGTGGACTATGTACTCAGCCTTCAGTCTAGAATGGCAAAGTACATGGAACAGTCAATAAATAATCTAAAGGCCAGTCAGGAGCTGATGAAACACTAGCACGACCAGAAGGCCACAATAACAGTCTATTCTCCAGGCCAGTGGGTGTGGATTATGGAGCCTGTCAAACCCATTGCCTTTCAGGACAAGTGGACTGGGCCTTACTGTGTGATGGAAAAGGTCAGTCAGGTGAACTATCTCATTGACGTGAAAGGACCTAAAGAGATGTGCAGGGTCTTTCACATCAACCGGCTAGAGCTCCATTATAGCCGGGATGCCTTGGTCATGGTGTTAGAGACTGATGGAGAGACTGAGGAGGAGACCGATCCCCTCTCAGACCTCATGCACGCTGATGGGTCAGTTGAAGGTGTCAACATTGCAACGGACCTGCCAGAACAGTAACTGACAAACTATCGCCAGTGATTGGGACAGATTGCCGGTCTGTTTTCGCTGACTCCCGGTCGCACAGATTGGTGCACTCATGATGTGGACACTGGAGACAGTAATCTGGTGAAGATTAGGATTCACTGGATGTCCAATAAGGTCAGGGATACCATTAAGGAGGACGTTTTGAAGGTGCTGTCTCTTGGAGTGATAAAGCCATCCCACAGCCCCTAAAAAGACCAGTAGTGGGAAAACTGAAGTTTGCCTTTGTGTGGACTACAGGGGGCTCAATTCTGTCACAAAGACAGATGCTCACCCCATTCCTAAGGGCAGATGAGCTCTTTTACAAGCTTGGCGCTGCCAAGTACATGAGTACTTTTGACCTCACAGCAGGGTATTGGCAGGCCAGCTTGACAGATGGAGAATAGTAGAGGTCTGCATTGTCAACCCCGGAAGGACATTATCAATTCACAGTGATGCCCTTTGGATTGAAGAATGCCCCTGTCACTTTTCAGAGAATGGTTAATCAGGTTTTGTCTGGACCTATTTAGATGACATTGCTGTGTTTAGCCACACCTGGGAGGATCATGTATCCCACCCGAAAAACAAGTGCTTCAGGCGCTGCAGAATGAATTAAGAAACAACCTTTCGAAGCAAAGGTACAGACTGTGAAGAAGAGGGACATCCCCACCGCAAAGATGCAGGTGAGAGCCTTTCTAGGTCTCACCGAGTACCACCGGTCGTTCATCGGAGGGTCTGTGACCAATGACATGCCCCTGAATGATGTAACATCCAACAAGATGCCAAAGAAGGTAACTTAGACCCGAGCCTGTCAAACCGTCTTTCAGGATTTAAAGGATGTATTGTGCAGGGCCCCAGTAATGAAAGTTCCAGACAATGGTCAGACTATGGTCAGGAATTCATTATCCAGACAGACGCTTGTGATTTTGGGATGGGAGCAGTGTTAGCGCAGCTGAGCTCTGAAAGGGTACAGCAGACTGTTACCTACATTATCAGGCGGTTGACAAAAAGGGAAAGGAACTGGGCTGTTGTAGAAAAAGAAACCTATGCAGTCATATAGGCCATTAAGAAGCTGAAACCCTACATCTTTGGGTCTCACTTTATGATCCAGACAGATTACAGGCTTCTGCAATGGTTAATGGCCATGAAAACAGAGAACCCTAAGCTTTTGGGTTGGGCCACATCCCTACAGGTATTAGATATGGACTTCCAGCTCAAGCCAGGATGCCAGCATGGAAATGCAGATGGCCTCAGCCGGTACTTTCACCTTAATGATGAACCAGACCCTCAGTAGGGTGGTGGTTCACATGTTGAGGCTGGTGGGCATTTGAGGAATTCAACCATCCAAATGGAGAGAGTGCACTCACCTGGGCCTTTGGATTTTTTGATAAAATGCAAATGAAAGATGGGAGATCAACCTCCGAGAAATGTCTGAGGCCATTCCGCACACATTCATGTGCTTCCCACATTGAATGCATAGACATGTGTACTCTGGGAAGACCCAACCTACAGGCACTGTCTTCCTCTGTCATAATCAGCTGGACTGTGACAGCCATGGGTACATCAAATCATCTCAAGAAAAGGTAAGGCACACCTTCCTCCAGACATGGGCAGCCTAATTTAAATATCAAAGGCTCCATGGATCTGTCTTCCTATTGTGGTAGTTTGGCTGGTGGCAGTGCATACTAACGAGAGATAATTGAGGCAAGCCTTGAGGAGAGTCTTGGTGGCTGAAAAGACAACAGGAAGGAGGGGCTAACACCCCTTTGGGGAAACAGGAAGTGTGCTCCCATCACAAACTTCAAGAGAGTCCTGCGCTTTAAACAAGAGTCACAGATGGCTCAGTTATCCAGATAGACACTTTGATCTACAGCAGACAGGAAGATGGGTGGGACTTAGGCATATGGTGTCACCCCTTGTCTGTCCTGTTACAGAGCACTCTGATCCTGCCCTCATGCATAAAAGAAGATTGTTGGTGGGGATGCAGGATTGGTTCATTAAGGTGGGCTTAGCCTGCACCAATCACTGGGACCCATTTGGCTTAGAAGGTTGAACCCCTCACTTGGCAGATCATCCAACAACATGAAAAGGAGTAAGAAGAGGGACTCATTTGGACCCAGGCTGAAGGTACGGTCTTCCTTACATCTTCCGACAGTGAAGGAAGCCCAGGTATTCCAAGAGAGAAGAAAAATCCCTCCCCTAAACATCTCCCATGGAACAGAGGGAGATACCGGATTCAGAGGACCCGTCCAGCAGCTCCAGAACCCCATTGGTGCTGGAACCGAATAACCTTGAACAGTAAGACTGATAGCTTTACCAACTACTCTCCTGCCAGTATCCAGAGTGCATCTCTTTCCTTTGTGAAACTGTCTGTCCTCTGTGTCCCTTTACAGGGTGGGTCGTATTTGTAGTGTGCTAGAACTGTCTGTTGTATTAATAATAAAGTAGATATTTTCATACAATCCTGACTGGACAGTCCGTTTTATCATTGGGTAATAATTGTATTTTCGCTGTGTTGCAACTAACCAACGATACACGAACATGCTAGGATAAGCCTGCCATTCCGTCTACATTCCCAAAATTGGACACGGAGGTCTTATAATTCACTTTTATTCTAATCTGTTCGGGTCCCTTCTGTTGTACTAGAGGTGTGGGGTTGATTGATGCTTTAGAAACCGATATTCATCCCATAAACACTGGTGCCCTGGAAGTTGATTCATCACACCCCTGCATGCAACCCTTTAAGCAAGGGAGATAGCTCCTCTCGCTAAGAAACAGAAGGAAGGCTCTCCTTTTGTTTCTTAGTGAGGAGCCAACACCCAGCGGACAGCCCAGCTATTTACAATATGGAGTTCATTTTACTCTCCATCCCACGCTGAATCAATAAGAAATGTGCCGGGCCAAAAATATGACATCTGCCGCGTTCCCTCCAATTCAGTTAAACTGCCTGTAGAGGAACATGTCTAGTGTGCCGTAAATGAATGCAGCTCGAATAAGGCAATTCTTTACTCCCCTCTGGCCCAACGGGCTCACCCATCTGTCGGCATGCCGTCGCTGTGCAAGGATGCACACATTCCGCACTCGCTGTTCCTTGCTGCACTGCAATACGTGCCTTCTCTGTTGTATTGTTTCCAACCAAATAGCAATAGCGCCAACTTGGCAACCTGTTGTAAGCATCATTTCAGAGGCCAAGGCATGAACTCGCATGCCGTTGGAGCTTCCCTCTCACACTTCTGAGCAGTTATGAACAAGTGTGAGAAGGTTGCCAAAATCCACCGTTTTCTGCCACCTCTGTGAGAATGCGAGTGGATATGTGTTCAAGGGTGGACTGGCCTGTAGGGGACCCGGGAGGCCTCTGCATCCTGGGCCAGTTTTGTATGGTAACCTATTTTATTTCCAACATTTCACATAGGGAAAGGGTTGGGCTTGTGTAATAGGGGTCCATATCATTTCCAGAGCCTTTTTTGGCCCCAGTCAGTCCACTGCTGTCTTTGTGGCAGCCAGTGTTCTCATCTTCATCACTTCTATTCTATCAACTCTTCTGGGGGGGATCTCCTCAACCAAGGTGCTTTGCCTCGCCTTCCCTCTATGAATCGTCCAATGCTTCTGCTCCAAGTGCCCCCATGATTTACCATGTATTGATCCCCACTACTGGCTGCTGCAGCTTTTACACTGGCGGCAGAATGACACCAGCACAAAGTGCTGACAGAGTTTCCCTGCTAACAGAGTCATCCACTATGCATGCATTTCCTTAGAATAATGCATGGCACCCCAGCTGACTGTGTTTCAGACATGAGCCCTTGCCCATGGAATTACAGGATACCCACTTAGCAGAATTTAGCCCCATGTCATGAGAAAGACTTCAACCAAATTAGCTCATTATCACATAATGCAAAGGTATGGTTACTAAATGCTTTCACACACTCAAAAAAAAGATCAAAACAAATAGTAAGTGTAGCCCACGCAAAACAAATATACACTACTAAATGTTCAATAAGAATTATTTGCATGCTAATACTCAAATTCATGATTATTAAGCATTTCTTAATTATAACTTCAGCACTTGTGTGTAGCGCCTAATGTCACAGAGCAGTGCACAATAAGCAGTAAGCAATTAGCACTATGTGCAAATATCTCCTTAAAGTAGAAAAAAGAATATGAACAACATGCAGAACTCTCCAGAAATAAGTGAGACACAGGGCAAACTGCATACAGAACACCACAAAAGACTGCAGCAGGTGTCTGAAACCTGTAGCTCTCCAAATGTGTTGGACTATAACTCCCAAGATCACTCACCATTAACTATGATGGCTAAGCCCGATTGAAGTTGTAGTCCAACACATACAGCGAGACAAAGATTTAAGATCCTTGGGCTCCTGTGATGAAATGCTTGAACAAGTACAGGTATGTGATATCATATCAAGGATCGTGTGATGTCACTTCCGTTACCCATGGCATTTTGGTGAAATTACGTCCCTGATTGGAAGGCATGTGGTGTGAGGGGTAGAGCGTGCTAGAGGTGTAGTCATGCCAGTCAAGCACTAGGTCAACTGGCCTATCATACCGTACCGACCGTGGCAGTAGAGGGAGCAGCTTGATCATGCAAAGTGCTCCACACTGCTAAATATTGAACATTTCGGAGTAGTCTACACTTTATTTCAAGTTGCTACCGAGGACAATTAAAATGAGTTACACAATAAAGCTCTTTATGAAGATTCATTCATATCCAGGATGTCTGCTAGCTTGACATGTTATGCTATCCAATATTTATACTGTGTACATCACCACTGTAGTGGTCTTATGGCACCTGGTGTTGTCTAAAAGTGGCATATTGTGACCCTGTCAGGGTGTTGCCACACCTTAGTCTATGGAAAAGAAAGGGAGATTTGGGGAAGAGGTGATAGGAAAAGGTAACTAGACCACAGAATGACCAAAATCAAAGAGGAACAACAGTTGGACTGAGTGGGAGGGGATATGGTTTCCTAAGTACAGATGCGTGTTTCGCAAATGTTTTAAGTTATTGGTAAGCATGAGGGTAAGACTCAGGAGAGTACAGTTCGTTTTGAGCAGAGTTTTTATTGTGATAGCAATATCTAGACATGAAGGAGTATGGTTCTAGATGTAGTTATATGCAAAAAGGTTTCTTTTACATGGATAATCAAATGTTGCAGAACAGCAAGCTGGATGTTTGTGAAAAAAAATCTATACCCAGGTGACCTTACTACACAATTGGGCCTCATTACAAGATAGCCGGTCCGGATTTAACGGTGCCGGTAAAACCGTACCGGCACCGTTTTCCGGACCGGCTAAGTACGACTTCTGTGGCCATGTGGTGTAACACCCGCCAGGTCTGACCTGGCGGCCGTAATGTCACGGCCGCCGACGGACGTGGAAACACTGGCACCATTACTGCATGGTGCCAGTGTTTCCATGGCCCCCATGGGGAATAATGGAATGCTGGCTCCTGAATTACTGGACCACTGGGGCTGTAATGCCCCGGTAAATCCGCCAAGTCTGGAGCCGATAAATCCCTACAAATACAGAGCAAGCTAGCCCACCATCTTCTTCATATAATTACTCCTACTTCCAGAAGTTTGCATGTAAATCAAACAGCACATTTTCAACACACAATTGTACACATTATGAATAATCCTAAAAACCCCAATTTTCCCTATCTAATATTTATTAATGTACACATGTTACAAATTATCGCTTTTTTTAAGCACATGTCAACACAATGCACAGAAAAAACAATGATGTTACTCACATCAGTGCAACAATGCAGAAAATGATGGCCTTGCCAGACCCGGTATTTGCCCATTCCTGGGCGCCGGGAAAAATTCTTCCCCATTCCCATTTGAGCCCTGTAGGACATAATGGGAATGGGGAGGTCCGATGCACCGGCACCGTTCGTAACGGTGCCGGTGCATCCGACATGCTGTGCTCGCAGGTGCCTTTCATTCCGCCAGGTCAGACCTGTCAGAATGAAAGGCACCCGCAAGTACAACTCAAGAGTTTGCTGGTCCGGATACAACAATACCAGCAAGCTTACTGGTACCGTTGTATCCGGACCGGCAAGTTCGTAATGAGATCCTATGTCCTAGCACCACTGTTTGTACCAGCGTACTACATTAATGCCTGCACTGTATGAGACAAATCTTTAAAACAAAAGAATCAACGTTGATGTACGTAACTACACGTTCCTTCACTCATGCTTAGGTGGGACAGGTGACACACATCAGGAAGTGTCCAGCCAAATGTTAATCGAGCGCCATCTTGAAGTGTCCAAAATTCTGGACACAATAAAGATGTGTGTATTTCAGAAGGGTCCTATGAAAATGGTGCTAATGCAGTAAAGATAAAAAAATTAAAGAGATCAACCCGCTCAAAAATAAGGCTTTAGTTTTAATCACAAATGTGGCTAGATAAACAAGCTCTGCGTGGCGGTGCCCAAGTTCCGCAATGCAAATAAGGGACATTCTTCTCAAAGTGAGGGTGTAATGTAAATGTTCTCTGCGTGAGGTCAACCAGATGGAATGCGTAATGTGGTCGCTTATCACCTTAAGAAGGGACTAGGGGGGTAATCCATAGAAATCAGCACACAAGTGGCGCACGCGGCTGGCGCCCACTGTGCGCGTGCGGCAGCCTGCACCAGCCGTGTGCGCCAAAACCCATTTCAGTGCACATGGTATTCATGGATTTTAAAATCCATAACCAGCCGTGGCGCAGAGTGGCTCAGCGACCCTGCAGCAGCGCCAGTTAAGCCCCCAACCCTGCCCCGTGCGCCATGGGCAGCGCACAAATCCAGTACATGGCGCAAAGCCCAGTGGACCAGCATACAGCCCCCAACCACGAAAACGCATGTAAAACTCCCTGCGCACCCCTCAGAATACATGCATGCAGCTCATCCACGCTCCCCATGCCCCACAGGCAGCCCATCCCCCCAGTCCATGCCCCACAGGCAGCCCATCACCCCAGTGCATGCCCCACAGGCAGCCCACACCACAGGGGGGACAATTCCCACATGATTTCGGTAGCGCGAGAGGGGTACGTATATTCTGAGGGGTGCGCAGGGAGTTTGACACGCGATAGGCCCTGTGCGAGCGGGGTATGTGTATTTGCGGGGTACGTGGGTAGTTTCACACGCGATAGCCCCTGTGCGAGCCGGGTACGTGTATTTGTGGGGTATGTGGGGAGTTTGACACGCGATATGCCCTGTGCCAGTGGGGTACGTGTATTTGTGGGGTACACGGGGAGTTTTACACGTGATTTCGCTAGCGCAAAAGGGATACACGTATTTGGAGGGTTTGCGCAGGGAGTTTTACAAGTGATTTGGCTTTGTGTGCCCTCCCGGGTGTGCGGTTTCCCCCCTCCCCATGCCCTGCAGGCAGCCCACACCACAGGGATCTATCCTACAACCCTCACCATGCCCTGCAGTCAGCCCACATGGCACCATGCACTTGTGAGCACACTTGTGAGCCCAGACTCATGTCCCCCTGCACCACCACCCACCCAGCATTGACGGGCACCTGCCAGCAGGCCCCGACTCATGTCCCCCTGCACCCCTGTCCACCCAGCATTGACGGGCACCTGCCAGGAGGCCCCCACTCATGTCCCCCCCAACACGTCATCGCGATCCACATACATGGCCCTTATGGCCACCCAAATCCCACCCCACGCCACCCAAGTCGTCCAAACACCCAACCAAGTATACCATCCACCCCACATTGAAATCCCCATTACATGATACATCCCAAATGACAAGTATGCACATCAATACATGTCCGTCACACACACACTGGGTGCAAGTTAATGAGAAAACCCACATCGTGACAAGCATGAAACCAATGAGAGAATACCACACAAATGAAGTATTAAACCAAAATGTATTAAAAATAAAAGCAAGGAAATTACAGAAACTCACACAATAATACAAATAATAAACAAAAGGCTGCATGTCCAAAATAAATGAAATAAAATATATGAATGCTGCATCAAAATAAATCCAAATGAAAATGTCTCCAAAGGGTTCATCCATCAAACAAAATCCAAATGAAAAAATAAATCCATTGCCCCATGGTAAAAAATGAAAAAAAAGAAGTCCAATCCAGTATTCAGCTATACACAATTTCCAAATCCAGGGTCCATGAGCCCAACAATCCAAATGAAACCTACAAAAAACCCTACCTAATAAACAACTATATACAAAAATGTGGGGCATAGTCCATGCGCCCCAAATGAAAGAAAAATATAAAGGAAACCTAGCACTATTTAACTATATACAATGGTGGCGGCAAGTCCTACGGCTCACTTGTTGATTTCCCGGGACAGGGCATCATCGAACTCCCGTTCAACGTCCTGGAGGTGGGCCTGTTCCCTGGCCTCGAGGTCTCGCAGGGATAACGCCATGTCCACCTCCAACTCCCTGCGAATTTCCTCGAGCCACTCAGCCCGCCTCAGCGCCCTGCGCATGGAGTTTTCCGCCCTGACCATAGTGAGCCGTGCCTCTTCCGCCCGCCGCCGCCACTCCGCATCTATTTGCTGGCCCAAATGCTGCCACACGGAAGACACTCCCAATCCAGGGTCCTCCTGCCCTCCGGCCAATACCTGCCCCTCTGATGTTGATGGCCCCGAGCCATCATCGCTCCCACCCTGAGCCTGCTGCTGCCGTGCATGTGCCCTGGCTCTTAATGCCTGCACGTTCTCCTCCTGCTGGGGTCCAGTTGTTGGGGTGGCCACCCCTGCTGGATCTCTGACTCCCGACTGTGGCAGGGATGTGTCCTCCACCAGCCTGGCCGCTGGGTCAGAGGCAGCTCCACTGGGTACCCAGGTGATACTTGTCCGGAAGATGGCACGGAGGATGACTGGCGCATAGGGGGTTCAGTTGAGGAGGGGGTCGGTACAAGGTCCAGCTGACGGAGGAATCCAGCACTGGTGACCCGTTCTAGTAGGTCGACGCGGTCAATGAGGCATCCCAAATAACGTGTAGAGTCATCACGAAAACCCTGCATGTCATCTCGGATAGCCCGTTGACACAACGCCACCCCAGACAGGACAGACTCAACATGGTCCCGGATTGCCACGTCTGCAGGGAGAGGAAAGCCAGTTGTTCGCGCATCCCCTTCCTGTGAACGGTCTGGACGAAGGCATCCCTGCTGGTACAAGATGATGCAGTCACAGGATCGGGGACAGGATTAAGCACAGGTACCTCCGCGGCGGCCTGTGCTGCCTCCTGTCCCTGCCCCTGGACTGCACCACTAGCACCAGTGGAATCCCCCCCTCCAAACCCTGTGTGTGTCCCTTCCACGGACTCCTCAACCAAACCCACCACCAACCTGGATGACTCCGTGCCATCTTCCTCCATCGGACCCTGTGGGGTCTCAGCTGCCCCTTCTGTTGCTGAAGAGTCCACCTCCGACCTCCGCCTCTTGGACCTACCCTTGGCAGCTGCGGCCACGGACGCGGCACCAGACTCCTCACTCCCCGACGAGATGACAACCTGGGAGGGGAGCCGGGCTTTGCGTCTCCGGCTTGTGGTGCGATCCCTGCTGCTTTGCTCCCCAGCACTATCCCCGCCCTCTTCATCAGTTGACCCTGCAGACAGGGAGAGATAGAACACAGGCATCAGGGCACTGTACAATGGTCTGATACACACATGACAGTTGCACATGAGTGGCAGTGTCAAACTTCACGAATGGCATCACACTCCCCAACACACATATCATTTAAAATCACACACATGCGCAAATCAACAGGAATGTTGCAGCAGGCAGCACCATCCATACACATACAACAGCATGAGCAGCCGAAGGTTAGCCTGACGTCACATGCAACACGGAGAGTGCAAAACACATGCACACACGCAACCAGACATACATGCATCTGTACATCTCCACCACCTGTTGCAGTGGTATCATCGCCATCCATGTCACATCTGCCAATCAGCCTCCTACATGTCAGTGTCAAATGCATCCATGGTGTATCAAAGTTGCACACTTGTCACATACACACACATGCACATGTACATAGTGCATATACATGCAGGTGGAAACAGCTTCCATGTGTGACACCACAACCATGCCACAGTACGGACACAGAAATTTGAATGTGTGCACCCACACATGCATTCAGCCAGCATGCATTTGAACACATACACCATTGTTGCGTCTCACACATGACAGGACTCACATGTGGCAGGCTCATGTCCCTGTACAAACACATCCATACATGGGCCTACAAAGACATATGTCCAACCTGCACACTCCTGGCACACCTCAACATGCACAGCATCCAATCAGTACGGATGTACACTTACCGCTCAACTCCGGACGGGTCTGCCTCTCATGTACCTGGAGGTGGAGCGCTGGGCGTATACGTTCCAGGACCCTCATCTGGTTGTTCGTAAGACGGACCCGGCACCCCTCAGCATCTGCTGCCTTCAAGAGGCGCCGGGCCTTGTTGAGGGTCCTGGACCTGAAGTCCTCCCAGCGCTTCCGGACGTGTTGAATGTCACAGGCTGCCACCCCCTCCACGTTGATGGCAGCCACAATGTCCATCCAGATCCTCTTCCGTCCTTCATTGTTGGCGCATGAACTTCCAAAGAGGGTATCATACTGCCCCAGGACTTGCTCCACCAGAATACCAACTTCATTGGCACTGAAGCTGGTAGCCCTCTGCCTCTCTGCTGGGGGGTTGCCACTGGTGCCAGATGGTGTTGTGTCTGACATGGCAACCCGCTAGGCAGGTGTGGGTGGGCAACTGGGTCCTGGGGCTGGGCTGTGCAGCGATGGAATCCCAGTCGGGAGTCTTCTGTTCTAGCAGGGGTGGTCTCAGCAACTGGACCCCTGCAGATGGCTGACACTCAGGCACCAAACAGCAGGGCACATGGCCAGCAGGCAGGCAGGCTGCAGCAGATGGCAGGTGGGAGCGTGCTCGGGGCTCTGGGGGGGAGGAAAATGGCCTTCTGGGCAGGAGCGTGGTCTTCCGTGTGTTGTCGCGTGGCCAGCTTGATACGGAGTGATTTGACATGAGAAAAAACTGCACGTCAGCGTGTAATTTGAGGAAAGGCCCTTAGCGCGTAAGCGCGTCTGTGACGTTACGCGCGCAGGCGTTTCCCTCGTGACAGGTGCATAGTAATTCAGCACGTGAAAAAACACGCGTGTAATCCAAGGAAAGGGCCTCAGCGCGTAAGTGATGTGATGCGCGCAGGCGTTTCCCTCAAAACTCCGTCCGGAGTTTCCCTCAAAACGGGTTAAAGGTGATCGGGGCCATCAGTTCGCTGTGCGTGCCTTTCGTGGAGACCGACATGTGTGTTGCTACTTCGTGTTGTTTCGCGCGCCATCACAACTTCACCGCGGATCAAGGATGTATCTCTTCTTTTGGCAGGGGTATTGGTAACACGTGTTTTTCATTATCACGCTAGTCTGACGGTGAGTCGCGCACGCTATTTTTCCCACTGCGGATGCCCCTGTGTATCCGTACCCATTTTGGAGGTCATAGTAGCCTGCGTGTCCCACGCGTACATGTTTTTCTTGTCCCTGGGTGCCACTGCGTACTGTGGGAGGTTAATTCCACACACGTGGGCTACTGGGGATTGCGTGCGCGGTTTTACTGCTGTTTTGGGGTGCCTGAGCGTTGCGTGACCCGTCACTTCATCACCTGGGTCACATACAGCCTTGCAGGTGCAGGGGTGCTGTTAACATCTTGTATCCCACCCCTTCACCCCAATTACCCAGGACAATTGTTGTGTACACCACCCATTGGCACTACTACATCTGTGCTGCCACTACTCCATCTGTGCCATCGCTGGGAGGCCACGAAAGGTGAGGGGTGCCTCAGCTGTGAGTACTCCACGTGGCGGGTGTGGTCAGGGATGTGTCCGGGGTGTCCAGGGAGTAGGGGGACTCCAGGGTGTCCAGAGTGGCTGCAGAGGGGGAAGAGGCAGGGGTGCGCCAGCTCGACACAATGTTGTGCCACGTGTTGGTGCAGTCATGTCACCACCCCCTGTGGCTCGGGAGATGCAGTTCTTGCATCTGGCACTGGCGCCCATGTGACCCGGCAGTCCGTTTCATCGACTGCCACGGGCCCAAGGGTAGTGGTAGCTGCAGGTGCAGCTGTGGACACCACCACCCAGGCTCAGGGTCTGCCAGCGCAGGCTGCGTTGGCACCTGAAGAGTCCATGGAAGATTTCCAAGAGGTCAGGAGGCACACGGTAGGTGCACGCAGGGCTGCCCTAACCGAGGCACGTGTCTCTGGGGCAGTAATGTCATCTGCTGCCCCAACCAACCGGGTGTTGGCAAGTGCATGGGCAGATGCAGCCGACACGACCCCGGTTGTGAGTCTACCATCCAAGACAGTCCCAGTCTATGACCCTGGCACAGCGGATGTTGCTGTGCAGGGTCCATTCCAGGGCACCCAGTAGCCACTGATGCAAGTCAGGGCTTCCGTCCTTGTTCCACCTGCCACTCCCTCAGTTCAATACACCAGTGCCACTGCCCATACTGATCAGGGCAGCATTTGCCAACCAGGGTCCGCACCACTGTCCAAGAGTAGGAAGGTTGCACCTGCAGTAGAGGCTGGGACCCCAGACATAGCTCCTGCCTCTGGCATGTCGAGGAAGAAGCCTTTCTGCAAGCAGGAACTGGACTTCCTTGTATACTACTTGCGGGACCACAACCGTGACATGCTAGTGGGGCCGAATTGTCAAACTACGGCTGCCCATTATATGTCCCACTGGAAGCAAGTTGCGGATCTTGTGAGTACATTCGGCCATGAGGTGCGCACAGCTCAAGAGTGCAAAAAGCGTTGGGATGACCTCAAACGCAGTACTAAGGCGAAGCGTGCCTCTAATTACAACATGACTCTGGTGACGGGCAGTGGGCCACCATCTGAGGAGGAAGACCTCACTTCGCACGAGTCAATTGCTGCGGAGTTCATACCATAAACAATGGTCGAAGGAGTGGGAGAGATGCTGGACTTTGATGCCCCGTTCAGTGAGTGTTGTCGGGTGTTTGTCCAGGCCATGTGTGGTTTGCTTGTGTGATGTTTTGTGCTTGACTGCCACTACATGTCGTGTACATGGTTCTCATGTGCAAGTCATGCAATGCTTCACTGATGCGTGCCTGCTGTGCAGGATAGTGGACATGTACAGCATATGGGGACTGTCCTCATAAGCACACTTGCACCCTACTCACATGCTAGTCACCCAGCTGCCCCTACGGTCCATGTTCCAGCTCACTGGACCTTCTGCATGTAGCCTGGGTTGTCTTTCCTCTCAGCACTGGGACTATGTCATTGCATGACTGACGTGCATGTGACTTCAGCCTGCATGTGGGTACTCCACATAGTCATGCTCCCTTGCCCCTCCCCCCCTGCACCACCATTTCACCATGGCACTGGTGTGCATCATGTTGGCGTACTGTAATGGCCTGTTCAAGGCTCCGGTGTACATGCAAACTTCCACCAGCCAACCTGCCTGACACATGCAGTGGGGTACATCCTCTGCCCTTCATGCAGGGTGTCTCACTTGGACTGTGCAGATGGCAGATGCTCCGCAGGGACATGAGTGCCCATTCATGCTCCATGTGCATTCCATGCATGCCCCTATGATATGCTATGATATGGCATTTGTAACGCGCCTATACACAAGTGTTTCAAGGCTCAAAAATGTGTCCTTGACCGGATTATAATAGTAGTATGTGTCCAGGCTGACCTACATATCATGGCATTTGACCAACAATTCAATGCCTACTCTGGCTCAGGCCAGCATTACACACAGGTTTAGGTTGTCACAGTCTGTGTGGGGCACAGCCCTCACCCTGTTTCTGGCCAACTGACTGTGTTCAACTGGTGTAGTGGCTTCTGCACCCATGGGTGTACTACTGAGGGTTCATCATGTGTCCTGCTTACTGTCCCATCATCATCTGCTTTGTAGTGAGCTGATTCTGATGATTCAATTGACGCTAGTCAACACTGTCTGGCAATACACAGGTCTCTGGTCCCCCTTTTGCTGCCATGCAATGCCTCCCTGCATTTTCACTTAGGTGGGTGGGGGGTTTGCCTGTAACCATGCAACCAATTGCATGCACATTGCACGTGATGCCTGAACTTGCCCTTGCACTGCACTGTAGACTTTATAATGCATTTGTTCATGTAGATAGTGGGGCACGTACACATGTTCTGTACTGCATCAACCCACTCCTGAGCCGGGTTACACCCTTCTACATGACTACTCACTGATGCTAAATCAAAGTCACCTGGCATGTATGGGCAGTTTTTCATCCCTTCTCTGTCATGTATGCGACGGGCACAGGTGCATCCTGTGACACATGTACTCAGTGTTAGGACTACCCAGTTGTTGTTTAGATTAGTTTATTGGTCAATGTGCAGCCTATACCAACTGGCATAGGGCACTGATTGGATGTAGCTGGGCAATTGGGTTGTGATGACTGTGGAGCGTCCTTCACGTGTGTATGTGTGCACTTCCACATACATCTAAGCATGCAGCGTTATAGCTGCTTGCTTTGGTGTATTCGATGCTGGTCATGTTCACAACATAGGTGTATGGGAAAATGTGTGTTTTTGAACGCTTCCACATGTACATATGCAATCAGCTTCAACATTGTGTGGTGCAACATTGCTAGTACTCACTTATGTGTTTGTGAAAGTGTCCATTTACACATGTGTCTTCCGCAGCTTTATTGTTGACTGACTAATATGTAGTTGATAGACGTTCATGCTGGTGGGATTTTGGCATTGCTCACGTTATGTGGAACTGGCATGATCCCGAAGGTTCACTGTTGTGCAGTATGTGTATGCCCAGGACCACTTACCTACTATGTTGGGTCCTGGTCGTGTACTTTTCCACAGGGAATGATGTAGGGCACATTCATAGCCCAATGTGGACAATCAGGCCCTGAGGGGTTTTGTGGAGGCCTCATGTCCTGCAGTTCGGACGGTACAGGGCGTTATGGTCCCTCATGCCTGGTTGCTGGGCCTTGCTTTGCTGTGACATTCACTATTTCCACATGGGCCATGCCACCCGGTACGGGGCGAGCTGCAAATGGATGTAGCTATATTGATGATGATGCCTCATTGACGCTTGGTACATGCATGTTACCTGTGTCATTGTGTGTTTGGATTCACTTGCAGCAGTGGTCAATTTGCAGTTCAGGCATGCTTATGGTGTGTTGCATTTCTTAGTTGCAATCTGTCTTTTCTGCCTGTGACATGTGCCTGACAGAGGTGGTTTCTGATGGAGTTCATATAGTACATATTTTAATAGTGTAGGCTTTGCTATTTACACACACCCATTTCTGCTTTTGGGATGTGTTTGCATATCAAGTCCACTGGATGCATGCCAGGGTCTCATTTGTGTGTGACATGTCTGCTTCATGTGTTGGCTGTCTGTGTGATGTCTATGTGTGTGTATGTTATGTGCTTCTGTCATGTGTTCTAATGTTATTTTCTCTCCACTTTTCAGGTGATGATGCAATGGAGCCAGAGGATGGTGTTGTCATGCCTGACACAGGTTTGCTATCACACCAACAACCTAGCACAAGTGAGGGTCATGGGGTGGTAGACCACAAGACCCCACTTGTGTTACAGACCATCTTGTCTGTGGCTGGCAATGAGTCAAGCCCGGATGATCACTCTGACGACAATGTCGAGTTGGATGTGCATCGGGTCCTTTCGTCAGGGGTGAGTGATTCTGATGTGGATGCTCCTCTGTCTGCGACACCTGCACTGAGGGGCCAGACGGTGGTGGGACCTCCGCCTGTGGTGGATCGGGATGCAGGGTCACCCCCACAGCAGTTGCTGATGTGCCTGGGGCATCATGTCGAATGGTGAATGTAGTCCTGCAGCCGCGGGCGGTGCCAACCCAACAAGGACGTCAGCTCCTTGGGCCCTGCAGGTTTCAGCCCAGCAATACGGTGGCTGCGCGCCACTTGGGTATACTGAGTGGGAGCAAGCCATGGTTGCCAATTCAGAACACCAGGGGCCAGCAATTGATAACATCGCTGAGAGCATGGAGCGTGTGGCCCAATCCGTGATACCCCCTGCTAGGCAGGTGGAACTCCAGCAGCGGGCGGCACAGTCCACGGCCCGCTCGCTCAGGCTGGGCATGTCGGCCTCAGACAAGGCACGCCGGGCTGAAATGGTGTCTTTGCACTCACGCACAGGCACACATGGATGCCATGAGGGTTGAGTGTAATTCTCTCAGATCTACTCTTGGTGTGCTCTTGTTGTCCCAGAGGAAGCGGTCAGAGGAAAGGTTGGAGCAGCTAGAGTACCACCTCGGCTGAGCTACGTGCTTGCCGGGAGGTATACCAGTTGTCCAGCCAGGCCACGGCGGAAGAACTCTGTGTTACACGTGCTACCTGGCAAGAGGAAGCACGCGTATCACGCGAGGTTCTACATGCTGACCTACATGTCATCGCCGCACAGAACCAGGCTCACCCGTCCCGCAGACTTGCTGCCGACGAGGGGCAAACTGCACCTAGGCGTGGTCAGGGTACTGTGCCACGTCAACCTTTTCAGGAAGAGGGTGATGAGGACGACAAGATATCTCCCACACAGGACGGGCTGTGCAGGCGTTGAGCCCATGGAGTTTTTTTTTTTGTCTCACCATCATCGCATGTGGCTGTTGAGGTGCACCCTGTACCTCCGACCTCCTGGGCGTCCCCCCCCCCCGGGTCATATGTGGCCATTTTTGATTTTTCTTCTTAGTTTAGTTAGTTAATATGCTTTTTGATAGTTAGTTTAATTAGGTAATGTAGGTTTTTTATAATTAGTTTAATTAGTTAATATAGTTTAAAATTGCTTGTCTATTGTGCATTCATGTGATGGTGTGGTGCTTTGTGGCTTTTGAAAGTATCCACTGTCTGTTCCAGCTGGGCCCTTCAAGCTGTTTCGTGTATGTGTTTGCAGCTTAGGGTCCTGACTCACATAGGCCACTCCTGCTTCCCTTATCCATGGGCTCGCAAGGATGGTTTGGTGTAACAACATTTTACACAAGGGCTTTAGACTGTCATATCTGTGACCTGTCTGCTGCTCTACTACTTGTGTTAACAACCCTAGTGGGGATTGTGGGGGTTTTATCCACGGCATGCCTCTGATCAATTTGGGTGGGTTCATGATTGATGTGTGCATTAATTGATCTAGATTGTGATTTATGTTATTTTCTTTCATGAATATGTGCTTGATGCACTTCATGCTGCACCCTTTGCCTGTCAAAGTCACACTGATGGTGGGAGGAGTTCTGATGTGGGTCTCTAACATGGCCCAGTGACAACCAGCATGAAGACACACACACATGGAACTTTCAAGCGTTATTTATATGTGTTATGCCCTTTCTGCAGGACAATGAGCCTCCAGACCACCTTTGCCAGCAGACACAGGGCGAAGTGCTACAGAAACCTGGCTAAGTTCGGTGGTGCCGACATGCAAATGTGTGCACAAGCAGTAGCACAGGGCTTGTGCTCAGACATCCAACAGAAGCAGACGTGTTTCCAGGACCTCCAAGCAAGGAGAGCAGCACAAGGGGGCCACAACGCAGCCAACCTTCCACCAGGCCACTTGCACAAGCATGCTAAATAGCGCCACTGATGGGGAGCTTGGCCAGATATTGTTGTAGAAGTGCACAGTACAGCTAAGAAGCGTTGAGGGACAAATGCCAAGTAGCTTGACAAGTTGTCAAGGGCAGACGCCGGGGCCATCACACATATCCTCCAGTCCCCCCTGCTCCATAGAAGCTGAGTTATTCACACAGTAGTGTTTCGAGACAGAAACTTATACAGCGCACAGGGACACCCAGCGAGGCACTGACTCATGTGCAGTGCATGTCATTTGTATGTGCAAATTGCCACTTGCACTACCTATTGTAATCTACGGCTGCCAGAACACGACTTGTAGTGAAGTCGCACCTCGCTATACGCGTCTAACAGTTCACCCAGGGACTTTTATATCATGTGTGATTAGTCTTCCATTTACCGCGTGCCCAGGTGCGCCGGCCTTACTGCATTGACAGTGTATGAAGCATCACGGTGGCAAAGTAACATATATGTACATAGCACCAGACAAGAGTGTTTGTTTGTTTAGGAGTGACTCACTTTGGGGCATGAATGGTGTGTGTGTGTATGTGTTGTAAACCCACACAGGTTAGTGACTCACGCTCTCTCTGCAGCATGGAACTGGTCATGTTACCGGACCTGAGAGTGCGCAGGCAGGAGGCCAGCACTCACCCCAGAGATAAGTCTCTCTTTGTCCTTCATTTAACTCATTTAGTACAATGTTCATGTAGACCATGGTTTCTCTGAATATGTGTTATTGTCAATAGTTTTATTTTGTATTTTGCCTACTTTCCCTTGCTAATCCAACTCCCCCCTCCTGCCCCTCTTTCCGGTTATCCAGAATACCAATGCCTGTTCAACCAACGGATCCCTGACCCTCTTTCCCCACCGGGGTCTCGGAGGCCTGCGTAAGTTTTACCTTGCAGACGCCCAGACAACAGGGGGTGGGGGTGGTTGGTTCGTGCCACTCCTGCACCACGAGACTGGAGCTGTGACACTATCCATCAGTCATTGCATCCTCCTTGTATGTTGTTTCCAGAAGAAGGTACCCATCCTGTTGAACCATTGTTCAACTGTGCCACCTTGGTAGTTATATCATTCTGCTTGTACATGTGTCTGGACTTTTTGCCACTTCAAGTCATCTACTGGAGACTCTTCAAAGGTTTTTTGGTGCCTAGAGCCGTTTGCCCTGGTTTGGGGGTTTGGCTCCTTGGAGTTCTCTGCGATTTGGTATTTTTACCAGTGAAGGAGGCCTCTGAGGGGGCTGGACCCTATTCACATGCAAGGTGGAACATGAAGACCAAGGGTAGGGGGACCCTGTAGCAAGGTAGACTGAAACGGAGAAGGCTACATACCCCAGACACAGCTGTTCAGATGGTCATGGTGATGTGTGAATGAGGGAGTGCCTTTTTTGTCGGAAAGTAAGCCTGGTCTACAGTGTTTGGGCCCTATCTGACAATGTCATTATGGGGTACTATGTACATTATGTGTTCTGCTGGTCAATGGCTGTTCCTGTGTTGTATTTACTTTTCAGGTGTCAGGGGATTGTTGTGGTGTGACATGCTGGGGTGTACACATGGGTTATGTTTCCATGTGGTGTGTACAGGACACTGAGGGTCACTTGATTTTACATGCATATATTGAGTGCATGTCCCTACTGACACACAGTTACACAATGCTCCACCACACGTAAAACCACCCTTCCATGCCCCCGGGTGCACACATATTGCCTTCTCGGGCACGCTGTGTCCCTGCAGTGCATAATCAATTACCAATTGGGGATCCTGTACATGCATACATTTCTTTCTTTGTCCTTTTCATGTGAAGGTGTATCCCCAACACAAAGGATGCTCACTGTGCTGTGTGCTGAGCAGTGTGTAGCAGGAGAGACACACAGCACACGGGTTGGGGAGTAGCAATTTTGCCTTGCATAATGTGCATGCAAACAGGCATTCAGTGCTGTGTTGGAGCTACCACTGGTGGAAGGCAATTGTGTATGACTTGGTATGTGTGGGTAGTTGTTGGTCAGTCATTTCATCTGATTCCGTGCCAGGCGTCATTGTCTCAGGCCACTTTCCTTTTCTCACATGTCACTCCATATCTTGTTGGTCACGTGTTTGGGTTTTGCTGTTGCATGCCATGTCGTGGTGTGGCAGACAAGGGTGATGTGGTTTGGGAGGGTTTGGGTGACATATCAGGGAGTGTCATGGCCAGTATTGTGGGGGAGTGTTATACACACCTTGCATGTGTTCCTTTTGATCACACAGGATGGGTATGTTTAAGTGGCTAGGGATGCACACAATGTAGCACTTCCATGGAAACATCCTCAGGGTGGTAAGGTCGTGACAGTTGACTGTCTGTTTGTCATCATCGGTTGTGACCTGGTATGTGCCAGGCCTGTGTGCACTCCGCAGGGGTGGGAGTTTAAGTGAAAAATATGGCCACAAGCTGAGTCCGGGCTGCCTCGCCACTTGCCATTTCCACTCCCATGGGCAGCACCTGTGCCTGTGGTTAGGGATGTGGGGGCACCACCATGTCCACCGGTACGCCCTGCCGTGTTGCAACATTGTGCAGGACACTTGCTGCCACAATGATCCTGCGCACTACTGGGGGTGCATATAGTAGCTGCCCGCCAGAGCGGTCAAGGGAGCGGAAGCGTGACTTGAGCACTCTGAATGTGCACTCCACTATGGCCCTGGTTGTAATATGGGCAGCGTTGTATCTTACCTGGGATGGTGTGGTGGGGTTCCGGATCGGCGTCATCATGTGGTTGCTCAGAGGGTAGGCACTGTCCCCTGGGGAGGTGATAATGGTTGTGAATAGTTGGGTTTGTGTATTTGTCTCTGTGTGGCATGCATGCATGTGCACAGGCATTTGTACTCACCTAGGAGCCAGGTGTCACCATGCTTCCCAGCTTCCAGGGCCTGGCTGAGGGCGGACATTCTGTATATGAAACTGTCATGGGTTGAGCCAGGGTAGTTTGCATAGACAGAGGTGATGATTCCCTTTGCATTGCATATAACCTGCACGAAATGCCAGTGCTTACGGTTTCGATAGATGTGCTCAGTGGCCCTAGGTGGACATAGGGCCACATGGGTGCAATCTATGGCACTGAGCACTTTGGGGAAGTGTGCCACCCTGTAGAAGTCCTGGACCACAGCCTGCCTTTCTGTGGGTGTTCTGGGCATGTATATGTGCCTGCGGACTGAGGGGCGTGCAGTGATTGACAACACCTGGAGGAGGCAGCGTGACTGTGTGGGCTGTGAGACCCCCCCACCTATGGCAGTTGTCCGCTGAAAAGACCCAGTGGCCAAAAAATGCAGGACATTGAGCACCTTCTCCAAGGGGCTCGATGCTTGGGAGCACAGGGTGGGTGATGTAAGTTCTTCTTCCCACTCACTGACCAGGTCTAGGATGATATGAAGTGGGAACATATACCTGCCATAGACCTGGTCGTCAGGCATCCCAAAAAGGCTGGTCCGGGGCAAAAAAATGTGGGGCCTGGCTATTCTCCTCCTCCTGCGGTGTCCCACGATCAGTGCTGCGACAAATGGGGCATTCATCGTAGCTGTATATACGTGTTTGTTGTTGCGCGTACTTTTATACTGTGCGTGGGGACGCTTCCACCTGCCTTCGTGTGGCAGACGTGTTGACGCCTGTGCGCGTCTTTTAGCATGCACGGGTTTCCCGTATTCGATTCCATGAATACGTGTTGTTCGCGTGCATGTGGGCGTTCCGTGTATTTCCCTGCGGTACTTCCCGAGTTACGCCTTCTTTTTCACATATTGTTTCCCATTCTGCGTGTTACGCCCCGTGTCCCGCCCCCTTTTTGGTGTGTGTGCCGATGTTGTGCGCTATCGCTGTGCGCGTCACGCACGGCGTTCGGGATGCTGGAATGACGTGTGCGCCCGTGTGCGCCCGTGTGCGCCAGGCAAGGAATTGGCGCACATCCCGCAGTAAATACGCGCAGGCACTGCCATGAATCGCACGCGTGCGCTTGCTTTTTCATGCTTGCGCCAACTTGCGCCAAGATTTTCGGTGCACATTTCTTCCATGAATCGGCCCCTTGATGTTATGTATTTATGCTTTGCATTATACCTGCCAGATGGGCAATGTATACTGGCCACCTGCACATTTATGCAGGGAAAATCCCACACAGACAGCTTCCCCCTAGAACATCACATTGTAAACAGGCCCAGTTTGACACTTGTATTGAGATCATTGTTAAGACGCTTTATCCACTTCTGTTTGACCTTTCTAAGGTAGATATCCCTTTGCCCTCTTCTAGGATGGGACTTCACCATCTGAATCACAAACCAAAAGATAAGTTTGTGATTCTTTTCTTTTTAATGCTCCACAAAAGTTTTACCTGGGACCTGGTTCTTTACACAGGATTAGTGCTTACAAATTCTCTGGTTTAGCCAGTTTAGAAGAGGTTGCAAGGGCATTCGATGCCATTAATCAGTGAAGTAGGCCTGCAGTTTGTGAAATCCCTACATTCCCAAGTGAGTTCCTTGTGGTCTATTGTTTTGATGTTCTCAGTCAGTGGGCAAACTGAACAATTGCCACACTTGAAATGGCCGTTGCCGGTTCCAGGGTCTAGAGATTTGTAACAGTGTTGTCTCTCATTCATTTTCTCATATGCGTGGACCGATATCTGACTCAAATTTCTCGACTGTTTGAATGCAAAACAGGGTTTTCCAATGGGGAAATCCAGAGTTTGGAAGCTGTGCCAGTTCTTTAGAATCACTTTTCTCAATGAGTCTGATAGTGCTGTATGTTCTCACACATGTAATCTTATCTATTGCAACCCTATCTCTTTTGGTTAAACACATTTCTCCAGCTGTGTTTTTGGCTCGTAAACGAGGGGACCTCATAATTTTGCGTAATGGGTTTAACGGGTCCGCCTCCATTAGCGGAGCCCGTTAACCCATTACGCAAAAGTCGTAATGAGGCCCATTTTCTTTGACTGATAGCAACTCTGTTTCACAAAGGTCACACAGTGGCTGTACATTGAAAGTCAGTCATTGGATGTATTTCCTATTAAGACAATGCGCTGAATGCAATTTGTTATTCTGAATAGAGTTATGTGTCTTACTTTTTCTAAACACATCACACTTAAATAGTGAAAGCATCTGAGGTGCAAATTTTTTTCTTTCAGTCCTCTTCTGGAATAAATAAGCA
The DNA here is from genome assembly GCF_040938575.1 of Ambystoma mexicanum. Taxonomy (NCBI): domain Eukaryota; kingdom Metazoa; phylum Chordata; class Amphibia; order Caudata; family Ambystomatidae; genus Ambystoma; species Ambystoma mexicanum. Next base: position 1,087,065,155 of record NC_090932.1, read on the forward strand.
TGAAGGTTAGTGTGATTCCAGTACTTCACTGGGAGTTTAACAGCATGTCACATAAGTTGACGCAGTCCTTTTAAATTTCCTATACACAGGGGGTTCTCAATACATGTGAGCAGTTGATTGGGTTAGCTGCGAAGAGAGGTATCCATAGTTGAAGAGATTATCCCTGTCATGCCGCCGGCTCGCAGATGGCACTGGTGGCTGTGGAATGCTTGGTGCTGGCAGCGCCATTAAGTCGTTCCGTTCTGCCTTTTTCACTTCCTGGTTAGCGTTCTAGTCTTTTTGTTTTTGCCTGTCCTCATTTCCGTATTTAACCACGCCTGTTTTTGGGGCTCGGCGCATTGCAACTTTGCTTTCGCTCCAATGATGTGTTTTTTCGCTAGCCCTTTGATTTACCTCTTTGAAGAGACTGTGTTTTTCTCCTTCCCTCTTGTTCCTCTTTCGTTCCTGAGTATTCCGTTACTCTCGTTGACTTGCCTGGATTTCCTCGTTTCCCTCTTTTTCCTCCATTCTTCTTCCTCGCCTTCCCAGTCTTCTGTTTGTTCTTCCTTTTCTTCCGCCGCTGCCCGTTTTCTGTCCGCTCCTCTGAGCTGTTTTCCTACTTTCCCCTGTTTTTCTGCCTTTGTTCATATTCTGTGTTCCGTTATCCCTGCAAGCACGGATTAAAGGTACCCTTCTCAGCCTAGTACTGCCTTTTCCTACGGAGATACTGTACCCTTCAATGTTCAGGACTGCCAATCCATGGAGATCCAGACCATCTTGCTATCTTACATCAAGGATATTCTGTCAAACCATCCACCCGCTACAGCGTCAAAGTTTCAGAGAGGTTTTTTTAAGTGGTTGCTTTTTTCCTCTCCATCTGGTCCCTGCGGGTGGGAGGTCCTCTGCTTCCCTGCATAACAGGGTATCAGTGTGGCTTCTTACTGCGGAAGACCTTACCTCTTCACAAGAAAAAAGACACCAAAGAAGAAGGTACACAAAAACGAGACCTCATCTGAAGAAACAGGTGAGGAGGAAGGGGAGGTGGACACGGATATAACAGATGTACAGCCTTCCATTGCTGAGCTTGATAGTTTGCAACGCCAGGAAAACAGACCAATGGCATCACCTGACAGGTCCAGGAACTTCTTTCTGCGGTGCATAATTTAACCCAGGAATTGCAGGCCGTCAAGGTTGAAAACGTGACTCTTAAACAGAGAGTCGACATTCAGGAATGAACCCGCTGTGAACTCCCTCCTATGCCTTTAGCCTGTGGTAAATATGACAGCTCCCCACATAAATTTAAAGAGTTTATGGAGGTATGCATTATTCACTATACTTTCAGACCCCAAACCTATGCCACTGATCAAGCCCGCATAGGTTTTCTGGTGTCCAATCTGACTGGTAACGCCATAGCCTGGGCTACTCCACTGGTTACTAGTGCCAGCCCTTTCTTGCAAGACTACTCGGGGTTCACAGCCCAATTCAAGTTGGCCTTCGAGAGACAAGAGACCACAATTGTTGCCAGTGAACAGTTGCTGGACATAAGACAGGGTAAGACTGATCTGCTGTCTTACATATCCCACTTCAAACGAGTGGCAGCCGAGACTGGTTGGCAAGAAAATGCTCAGTATGCCATTTTTCGTCGAGGCCTGAGAGAAGACCTAAAAGATGAGCTGGCACAGGTTCCTAGGCCAGCGACCCTCTCCGAACTTTGGTCCACGGTCCTCCAGTTGGATTTTCATCTATCAGAAAGGCGTTCAGAATGTCGAAAGAATAGTGGGTTTTCTGCTCCACCTGAACCTAGTGTGTCCACCTCCACTCCTTCCAACTTGAACAAGGAAGAACCCATGCAAATCGGTACTACCCAAGGGCCCCTTACACCAGATGAACGTAAACGAAGACTGGATAATAACCTGTGCATGTACTGTGGGTCCAACCAACACATATTAAGAGATTGCCCTGATGTGCTACCACGACGGTCGGGAAACGCTCTTCCTCGGAACTAGTAGGGACAAGTTACTGAGGGAGATTTCCTGGTCCCTATGTATCTTTGTCAATAACTCCCACTATCTCTACAGAAGACAACCATCTTATGGTTGTAGCTATCCAATTGTGTCTTCCTCAGCAGAACTTTGATGTACTGGCTTTGCTGTATTGCGGGGCCGCAGGATGTTTTATGGACATCGTCTGGGCCGACAAGACCGGCATTGGCCGGTTGGAGAAGGAAGAAGACCAAAAGGTGGAGGGAGTCGACGGAAAACCCTTAAGCTCAGGCCTGATAACACACACTACTCCCCCGATGGTCATGAAGGTTCTTCAACACACTGAAACTATTCAGTTTGACCTCATCAGAGCAGCACACTTCCCGGTTATACTGGGAGTTTCATGGTTAAGGAAGCACAATCCGATCATAGATTGGAAAAACAATCAGATGTCATTCACCTCTGAGTTTTGCTGACAATCCTGTACTTCAATAACTAATTATGCCACAGTTCAAACACTTCCCGAGCCTTTACAAGGAATCAATATATTGAGAATAAACAGTATTCCTGCAGAGTTCAGTCAGTACATGGAGGTGTTTCAGAACAACGAACCACAAGCGCTGCCTCCCCACTGGCCCGAAGATTGCGCCATCAACTTATTGCCAGATGCCATGGTTCCATTTGGGCCCATGTTTTCGTATTTACTCAAAGAGAAAGAGGTACTCAAGGAGGACTTGGACAAAAACCTACACCACGGTCTCATTCAACATTCCCACTCTCCAGCTGGGGCTTCGCTGTTCTTCGTCCCAAAGAAGGATTCTTGTGAACTAAGACCTTGCATTGACTATCGGGGCCTTAACCAGGTCACCATTAGGGACCGGTATCCTATGCAACTGATCAAAGATATCCTGGATGCAGTACAGGGAGCCAAGATATTCTCAAAAATCGAACTTAGAAGAGCTTACCACCTGCTACGCATACGCTCCGGTGATGAGTGGAAAACCGCATTCAGAACACCTTTCGGGCATTATGAGTACCGAGTAATGCCTTTTGGCTTGGTGAACGCTCCATCATTATTCCAGCGTTTCATGGACCGCACTTTCTCAGACCTCTTGTTCCATTGTATCATTGTATACCTCGATGATCTACTGGTATTTTCCAAGAACCCTCAACTCCACACTACTCATCTTCACCAGGTTTTACGAAGATTAAAGGAGAATCATTTGAAGGCGAATTCTGACAAATGTGTGTTTCAGGCTACTGAAGTTCCCTACCTAGGGTTTATTCTTTCATCCGAGGGTATCCAGATGGATCCCGGCAAGGTGGATGCAATATTGCATTGGCCCACTCCTAGTTCTGTCAAGGACATTCAAAGGTTCTTACGGCTTGCCAACGTTTATCGCAAGTTCATTGCAGGCTTTTCCGATAGAGTGCTACCCATCACCAATTTGTTAAAGAAGTCATCTACACCTTATGTTTGGTCTAAAGAGGCGGACCAGGCATTTCAACGATTAAAGGAGGACTTTTGCTCTGCCCCTGTGCTTCGTCAACCAGACCAAGGACTAAGGTTTATCATAGAAACAGATGCCTCTGCAGCAGCCTTAGGACCTGCACTACTTCAAGAACACGATGGCTTGGAATATCCCGTGGCATACATGTCCAAAACCTTGAATGTCAGTCAGACACACTATTCAGTGATTGAAAAAGAATTACTGGCCATGAAATCAGCTTGCGAGGGGTGACATCACCTTCTACAGGGTGCGCACCATCCATTCGAGGTGAGAACTGACCACAAGAATCTCAAAGTTATCCAGAGTATGGAGTGTGTACACTCACATCAAGCCCGGTGGACGCACTTCTTTTCTCAATACGATTTTGTGTTGACATTCTTACCAGGTACCAAGAATATACTTGCCGATGCTCTCTCAAGAAGACCCATTCCTGGGCAATACCAGAAGGAACAATGAAGTCTTATGTTTCCTGATACTAAGGTCATCCAAATCCTTTTTGGAAGATGTCCGCAGAGCCACACACACTTCTGGGATTCCATCTTCGACTTGTCATCCTGAAGATCTACTTATGCAAGACGGATTATATTTCCACAAACAACATTTATTCCTACCCGACGTCTGAGTCTGACGAAATGCATTAAGGTGGTGTCATGATGACCCTGTGGCAGGGCACAGAGGGGTGGAGAACACTCTTGATCTGCTTAGATGTCAGTTCTGGTGGCCTGGTATGACCAAGGTGGTTACTAATTATGTACAATCCTGTCCGGTATGCTATTGTTCGAAATATAGCACACGGAGACCTGTCAGATATCTTCAGGAGAGAGTGCCCAAGAGACCCTGGAGCATAATATCTACTGACTTCATCGTTGAACTGCTGCCCTCTGAGGGATGTTCTTGCATAATGGTCACAGTGGACTGCTTTACTAAAATGGCACACTTTTCAACCCTGGCTGGTGTACCCACTGCGGCAGAGATGGCTACAATCTTTGCTATAGAGATCATTCATACCATGGTACCCCCGACAAAATAATCTCTGATAGAGGCGCTCAATATGCATCCCATTTTTGGAAAGAACTTTGCAAGAGGTTGGGTATTGAAAGGGCCATGTCTTCAGGATTTCATCCACAAACCAACGGGCAGACGGAAAGGACCAATTCCTCCCTGGAGCAATACCTTCGATGCTTTGTTAACAGTCAGCAGGACAAATGGGTGAGCCTGCTGCCCACCGCAGAGTTTGCCTACAACAATTCTACACATAGTGCTACTAGACTCAGTCCTTTCTTTTCTTCCTATGGTTTTCATCCCAGCTTTATATCATCTTTGTCTTTTCCCCCTTCTGATACTCCTTCTGTGGACCATTTGTTGTCCAGCATTTCAGAGGCACATAAGATTGCTGTTGAAAGTCTGCAGGCCAGTAGGCTTCGTTACAGCTCTCAGAGTAATCTGAAGCGCCTTCCTTCCCCTAATTGGCAGATAGGAACCAAAGTATGGTTAGCTACCAAATACCTTCCCCGCTGTCTACACCCTTCCAAGCTTACCCCTCGGTATATGGGTCCGTTTACCATACTTCGCAGAAATAATCCATTCTTCCTCCTCGCCTTACCAGTCTTCTGTTTGTTCTTTCTTTTCTTCCGCCGCTTCCCATTTTCTGTCCGCTCCTCTGAGCCGTTTTCCTACTTTTCCCTGTTTTTCTGCCTTTGTTTATATTCTGTCTTCCGTTACGTTATCCCTGCAAGCACGGATTAACGGTACCCTTCTTGGCCAAGTACTGACTTCTGGTACGGAGATACTGTACCCTTCACTGTTCAGGACTGACAATCCACAGAGATCCGGACCATCTTCCTATCTTACATCAAGGATATTCTGTCAAACCATGCACCCGATACAGCGTCAAAGTTTCAGAGAGGTTTTTTTAAGTGGTTGCTTTTTTCGTCTCCATCTGGCCCCTGCAGGAGGGAGGTCCTCTGCTTCCCTGCATAACAGAGTATCAGTGTGGCTTCTTACCGCGGAAGACCTTACCTCTTCACAAGAAAAAAGACTCCAACGAAGAAGGTACACAAACACGAGACCTCATCTGAAGAAACAGGTGAGGAGGAAGGGGAGGTGTACACGGATATAACAGACGTACAGCCTTCAATTTCTGAGCTTGATAATCCCATCCTGATGAAGGCCACTCTAGGCATATGAAGAGGACGCATAGGATGGGCGGACCTCCTGGTCACTGGCTGAAACACGTTGTATCAACATATTTCCCATGTTATAATCAGAATGCAGTGGTAGGAAGCCTCAGAACTACCTATTACAGATTGGCTAGGGTGCCGCTTTGAGCCGTATTAATGTATACATGGTATGAGAAGCTTTGTCTAGGTGACACATTCATAATTTTGTTCAGTAGTGGCTCTAGTTTTCAGGGTCACCCCATATTCAAACTGCATTCAAAAATGAAGTTGTGATTTTTAGATTTATTGCTGTTTTGCACACTTACTAACCCCGTTCTGAAGATCATTGGTTTTTCTGTGTGTTGTGTTTACATGTGCTAAAAAAGTCATATATTCATGAATATTAGATATTGAAAATATGGTGTTTTTAACATAGGTCATGATTTGTATAATTGTGTGGTGAAAATGTACTGTTTGAATTAAATGTGAACTTCTGGAATTAAGATTGATTATATGAGGCAGAGAGAGGGGTAGCTTGCTCTGTTTTTCTGATGAGTTTATTATATTTCTATAGTGATTTGCTTACTGTCCAATTGATTTATCATGTGTTTAGTGTATTTTGTAAGTAAGCATTGGAAGGCAGTATTATTGTCGCTCTTTAAAGCCAAAGTGTAACTATTTCTACTAAGTACAGCTCTGAAAGTACGTGGCCAAGTGCCTCAATTGCAGAATGAGTTATAATCACAGCTTCATTACTTAACCAACAGTGTGATCCTGGGCAAATAATGTATTTGCATTATGACTTAACTGCACACATTGGAATCCTTAGAAGAGATTAAGTTTGCACTATTTGAAAAAAGTCGCCCTTACAATTTTGCAGATTCAATGATTAAGGGGCTAAATCGTGTCCTCTTGTGCTTGTCTGTTAGTGGCCACGGGGGCCATCACTTAGAATCGTGGTATTGTTGCACAGGTTCTCCCTCTGTCCCATACGATTAGATTTGACAGACTGATATATAGGGCCCGATTCATGGAATATATGCCCGGTTCAAATTGAATTTGCACTGCTGAAAAGTGACTTTGCACTGCCAGCACAAACCCTGATTCATGGAACCGTGCACGGTTCCATGAATCAGGGTTTGTGCCGGCAGTGCAAAGTCAATTTTCAGCAGTGGAAATTCAGTTTGAACGGGGCAAATATTGCATGAATCAGACCCATAGTGTCACCTGCCAGTCAGTGCACCATACATTCTAGTATATCAAGGAAAAGTTGCTTTGTTGCAATGGGGATGTGCACTGACCTGATTGAGATATTGTGTAAATCCTTTGGAGCAGTGGTTAATGTGTGCTCCAGGTTGCTAATGCAAATTGTTCGTGGTGTTGTCAATGGCACCGGTTAGAATGTTAATTAAAGAGTGGAGAGTTGTGTTGGTCTGTGGGGGGTTAGTGTGGGGTATAGGGACATTTAGTGTAAACATGTGTCTCTAGGTGGTCTATGTTCCATTGTGTGACCTGTGTTGTCTAACAACACAGCAGGTCACGTATTTATTTACATCCATGCAGCACATGTTTCCCCAGCTGTTATGCCTTGTTACGCCATGTTAGTTGATATTAGGCTAAGTGATGTTACTGGTGACACTGATCTATGGCACAACTTCAGTGTCCTCAGTTCATAGGCAGTCGCCCAGGATCTCCACTGAGACCTCAAATGCACGCTAACGCCATACAGCCTTCCGCTGGACTATGGTGCAATGCGAATGGACAGGCACCATAAACTAGCAATTGACAAAGATAACCAAACACTAAATCACAACCACAGTTTATGATGTCAGCAGACAACATAACACATGTTCATTTTAGCCCAGATTCCCAAAAATAAATGCCAATGAAATGCGACGCTTTGGTTTGTGCTCATATAAAAAATGTTCAGGTCACCTTAGGTACAAAGGTAGGCTACGCATTTCAGGTGGGAAAGGCAGCAGCGCAAAAGAGGCGCTAGCCAGCCCGTTTGCATACAATAGTGTTGGAAGAATGCTTCCAAGCCTCCTATATGACACGCTCCCAGCACCCCCCAAGATGCAGGGGGTGCATTTCCCAGTGAAATGCTATAAAAAAGACAATGCACTTTTATCCATGTTTGAAGAAAAGAAATGCTTCAAATAAAACACCTCGGGCAGATTACATTAACTTTGCACTGGTGCAAGTGCAAATGTGCACGATATTAGCACTAGGCCATAGTGTGCCCTATTTATATAACCACTGGGACATGCAAGAAAACTCTTTAACCATGGCAAGTGGAGTTTGATATGGTATAAGCACCAGGGTAAACATTGCCATTGTGCAAAAAAGATACATTTTAAATGTGTTTTTTCACCAGGTCAAAGTTGTCCCTAGTGCTAATACCGTTGCGTATTAGCACCAGGGCATACTTTGCCCTGTTGCAATAATGTATCTTTTTTGCCCAAGGGACATTTTTACCCTGGTTCATATGCCATGCCAAACTGCACTTGACATGGTGCAATAGGTTTCTAATATGTCCCAGTGTTTTTTAAAAATAGGGCAAACATTGCCCTAGTGCTAATACTGCACTTGCGCCAGTGCAAAGTTTCTGTAATCTGGCCCCTGAAAGGTTCAGAAATGAACATCTCATGCATTGCGCCTTTCCCTGGACCCTGTCCAGGGAAAAACAGGAGAATGTCATTGATGTTTGCATGTTTCAAAAACGCATTCCCATTTGTGGATTTGGGTGTGCATTGATATGCTCAAAAATACACCCTTATTTGTGGAAATGTGCAAAAGGAATGAAAAATATTACCTGATTGTGTGCATCGCAGACGCGCACATTCTGATGCCCTTTGTAGATTGCACTGCACCTTTTTGTGGTGCAAGTGATGAGAGGCACTAGGGCATGTTATCACTTGCACCAAGAATAATTTTGAGAATCTGGCCCTATGTCTTTAAATCCTATCATGTTTTTGAGCAATGTCACTGGCCGAATGTGCTTTAAATTTCCCTTGTGCAGCCAATTAGTCACGTCTTCCCAAAAATATTATTTGCTTCCAACGGGAAGTAGGCCATGTACAATTACGTTTGTCGCGCCTACACAAAGTCTCTTGTGGTAGCCCATTTCTGCCATTTGAATCGTTAGTCCCGCCTGCCCCCCAAAGTGTCGTTCCTCTTGCAGAAGACACAGCAAACAATGCAGGAGTAGTCTTTCCACTCAAAATTCTCAGCATTCCGTGGTGTTACAGCTGATTGTATGTTGTGCAATGTTTTGTACATGGGAAATGCCTTTGTCAAACAATCACTACAAGCAAATAGATTTATCACATAGACTCTTGGGGGGTTCTTGATCTTTTTATAATTATTATTTACAACAGTTTTAGATCTCATGTTTTCCATTCTCATTTGTGAAATAATTCTCCATTCAAAAATGTATGTTTGAACAATGTTTAACTTTGCATGCATTTGCATGAATATGTATGCAGGTGTGTGTGCGTGTACATATCTGAATGTGTGTCTGGGGCAAAGGTACCATTTGTGGGCACTGAGAGCGACACAATGATTGTAAAGCACTCCATTGCTTCCCGAAGCTGGTTCTGTGCTCAATAAGTACCCTGATAAAATACACTAATAAAATAACCTGATAATATAAAAATGCAAAATATGGGGCAGCATAGCCAAATATTGAGTGACTGCAGGATTTTCTGTGGGGCTAGCAGGCTGAAAGGTGTGGAGCGCAAGCATACATTGTTGACACAGGCCTCATGGTTTCTTTGAGTACTAGCAGCGCGAGCATGTGTTTTACAGCTGCAGTGCTGGCATATATTGCTGGCATGAGCCTCATTACTTTCTTTGGACACAAAAAGCATGAGAGGACGGCACACGTCAGAATCTGATTTGGACAGAACCTTCTTGATAGTGGGGCAATGCTGCCATATAATATTGAGAGGGGCCTCATGTGTTTTCTTTGGGGACAAGTGTTGCAAACTACTCCTGTGTATTGTTGATGACCTTGAATCTATTGGAGTGTTTCAAGTGCTGCCTCGCAGAGCGTGGTGTAAATTCCAGATTGTTACACAATTGTTCTGAATTTTTCACTGACAAATGCATGATTGCAACCCATTATTTTAAAAACAATCTAAGTGAATGCACTCCCAAAACGAGTACTGGATTAGTTCAGATGTGTTCTCGCTCATGCCAATTCAGGGAAAACCTTTGCACCCCACCACTTTACAAATTCCCATCTGCAGCTGCTTTAGACTGCAGCTCTATTTTTGGAGTCGGGCCTGGAAGCCCATGAAAATGGCTGGGTAGGTTTTGCTCCTTTCTATGACCATACATTAAAGAGCCTGAAAACCTGATTCCCTCATAAAATAACAGGACTTTGTTCATAGTTCAGCCCCCGCCACCCCTCTTCTGCCATGATGGATCCTACCCAGGGCTCTAACCTCTCACCCTGGCTCTTCAACGATTACTTGGAACCTCTGGCCCGCCTCATCTCTACCTTCTGTTCCAACTTTCAGTGTTATGCAGATGACACTCAGCTCTTCTTCAGGCTCCCATCAGCCTCCTCTACTCTCTCGCTGATACCTGACTGTCTAACCGTTGTACTCAGGAGACCCCCGGCCGGCCCATAGAACCGAGGTTTGCTCCGAAGTACTTTAAGACGAGATAGCTGCACCTTGAGATGTATGGGAGTGCAGATTTATTACTCCAACACCAATCAATAAGGACAACTCAATGGTTTGGCAAAAGGAGTCCGTTTAATGACAAGTACAAAAAATGGGGAGTCATGGCAATCAGCAGTAATGTGATAGTCCGTCTCGCTTCATCTCCAATGAACTTCAAACAAACAGTGACATTTATACTTAAAAGTTAACATGCAATTGTATTGGCTAGGAAAAGGTAACTTTAATATAGGTAATATATCTGTATATGGTAAGGGAGTGAGGGGATTGGGTAAGCACTGTCAGATGGGCGTCTAAGCCCTTCCTTCAAAATTGACTACTGTAGATGTCACTAAAAGTACGACGTCACATTGGTTCTACTACTATAGGACCCTAGATTATGTGGTCCATTGTGATTGGGGTGGCACTAACCCCACGCATAAATTTCCACTTTACTTAGCAGCACGCAGAACAGTCAGCCAGGTGCAGGGTGCCCCCTCAGATACCTGGACTTTCTCCAATTAAGCTTACAATCAATCATCACGTCAACAACTATGTGTCAATTATGTTACTGTGGTAGGCCTCGAAACTGCATCTTCTGCCTGGGAAGGTTCCGATATCTCTTCCTGGGCAGATGCCAAGCATAGGTGTGAACTCGTGCTTCTCCTCGCTCGGATGGCCACGTGATGCAGACACCGTAAATTTGCCTAGGTTCTCTCAATTTCTGCATTTAATTATTATTCGGCTTGCCACCTGCCTATGCTTCCTTATCTTGACCTTTCAGAGACAGGATATTCTGTTCTTAAGTTTCAATAAGATGTAGCTACTGTTCATTCCTTCTCTTGGTATGACCTTTGCTCTCTTGGCACGAGTTGCATCTGCTGAGTTTCGATTCAGCCGTCTCTTCTCATTTTGCTAGAATATGAATCTTGTCTTGTTTAGCCTCTAGTAAGTTGATTCTGCTTTACGTGCAAAGTGGAATCGCACATATAATAATGTGCTTCGTTTTGAGGTAGATTATCTATAATGGTGCTTGCCGTGCTATTCTTCTACTTAGCATAGCTAGCAAGCCACACTGTTTTCTTAGCTTTCTTGCGTTTCCAAGCATATGTACAGGCATTAGCTGGTTGAATATCTTCATCCTACTTACAGCTTAAGCTTCTTTGTGTTTCAACATCGTTCTCTTCCTTTGGGTTCACAATATCTTTATTCATGTTGTTTCGTCTCTGTGTGTCATTTTTTGTTTGTCATTTCTTCTATCTGTGAGTCTGTCCAGGCTCTCGTGACGTCACCATTTGTCTTCCATTAAGGCCTTTTTGGTTTCTTCCGGGACTCTACTTAGGCAATCTTCATTTTGTCTCATTTGTTGGTAGGGTTTTCTCAATGGATATCTTACTGTCCATGGTTGTCTGGGTATTGGTACTTCATTAGATGTTGCTCTTCTGATGGGTACTTGGGCAGAGCCCTACTGTGGCTCTCTGCTGATTTATTTGCTCATCATACGTCACACATTTTGATGTGAACGTTCCTGGTACTTCAAAATGGGCGATTGGAGTGCAGACTTTATTTGGGACTTCCTCTACACCCTGATTCAGGAATGGTGTGCCTCCAACGATCTCCGCCTTAATGCCAGTAAGAATGAGAGTCATCTGATTGGGGCCACTGCTCCCGCTTTCCCTCTTTAGCCCTGGCCGCCCACACTGGGCCCTCTACCCTCACCTTTCTGTGAGGCGAAGAACCTTGGGGTCATCTTTACTCCACCCTCTCCTTCTCTCCTCACGTCTCTCACATCTCCAAGAAGTCAAACTACCAGCTGCACCTCCTCAGAGCTATTCTTCCTTTTCTCATTTTCCCTCGAAGCTCACTGTCACTAGAGCCCTGGTTCCCTCTAGGTTGGACTACTGCAACAGCCTCTTTCTAAATCTGCCTGCCTCTACTCTCCGCCCTTTGCAACTAATCCAGAACAGGACAGTGAGAGTTGTCCGTGGCCTGAAGGCCAGGGATCGTATCTCTCCAGCCCTGAAATCTCTCCACTGGCTCCCAGTGGCTGCAAGGATCAAGTTCTGACCCTTTGCATCATCCACAAGGCTTTCACGAGCCAGGGACCTCACTACATCCAACTCTCTCTTCCTAAGTGTCTTCCTTCTTAAGCCCTCCCCTCATCCACCTCCCATTATCTGAGGGTCAGACGCCTCTCCAAGCAGAGAGTGGGGGGTGTATCTCTGTTCTCGGCTGGGGCATCCCTCTGGAACAGCGTCATTGCCTCTCTCAAACTTGAGCAGAACCACATAAGGTTCCCGAAGCACCTCAAGACCTTCCACTTCGCTTCCACTTTCTCTCTCTCTCTCTCTCTCCCCTGCTGATGCTCCTGTGTGCTGCGCTACCTGGTTACCTGGCCATCCACTGAACATCATGGGTACCAGGCTCCTGCACGACGAGTAGCCCATGCACTGCCTCCGGATCTCCCACCCACTTAGGCAGGTATCCAGTCATAATGTCGAATACAATAATGTCGAAAGACAAAATGTCGAAAATATTTAATCGAAAATAAAAATGTCGAATTACAAAAATGTCGAATTCTTTTCGATTTTTTTTCGAATTAATGTTTAAATAAATAATTAATTAATTATAGTTTATAAAACATAATTTTTTAAATGGTTAAAGGTATATCCATGGTGGGTGGGGGGGATGGGGAGGAGGGGGGGTTGGATGTAGGGGTTTGGGATGGGTTTCTTAAATAATTAATTAATTATTTAATATTATATTAAAGATTTTTTAAAAATAATTAAAGGTATATCTATGGGGGGTGGGGGGGATGGGGAGGAGGGGGGGGTTGGGGTAGGGGTTTGGGATGGGGGGGTTAGGGGGGGGACCCCCCCCCATAAAAAATGTTAGTATTTGTGTAAAAAAAAAAAAAAAAAGTGTTTTGGGTTTTCGATTTTTTTTTCGACATTTTTTTTTCGAAATTATGACTTTTCCTATTATATGTATGTGTTTTCGACTTTTTTGCATTCGACATTTTTTTTTCGACATTTTTGCTTTTCGACATTAAGTTTTCGACTTTTTGTCTATGAACCCTTAGGCACTGTATCTGCAACCCTACAGTCCCCTGTCTCCCTGCACCTAATTTAGCCACCACCCTGGCAGCACTTACTGCTTTTTTTGCCACTGCACTTTCCTCCCCCCTCTCCCTGGCACTTCTCTTCCCTCCCCCTCGCCCAATCTGAATGACACAAGGCCTAGTAATATGGTTGTTTTGTCCTCCCTCTGTCTACCTTTCCTTATCTTGTTGCGCCTGGAAACACGTGTGTATATGCACTTTATAAATTACATATCATATCAAATCATATCTTGGCAGCATCCTGCTTTTCCAGATGATCCTCTGTGCCATCTGAAGGTCCTCCCTGCAAAATGAAGCTTCCTGGGCCTACAACTCCCAGGACTCTACCTGCCAGCGTGGAGGCCACCCAGAGCACTATGATTGGCTTCTGGAGGAACATGCAACACTCTCACCCCCTTATTCATGCTCACCTGGGAGTCCAGCTTGGGTGTCTGGAGACAAGTACCAAAAGCAGCATAGAGTGACTCCATGTTTGGGCATATTGGTGCTTGAAAGGGACTATGCTCAGAATGACTGCTCCAGCCAGACCTTCACCAAGCTCACCACTTTCCTGACTTCTGTTTCCATGCATATGATCCTTCAACCCATTGAATATCCATTCACTACAGAGCTTTGGTTATGCCACAGCACCAAGGAACCCTGCTGTTCTGTACCTGTCAACTGTCTTTTTGGTTTCTTATTGCCCCATTCTAGCCCAACTCAGAACTTAAACTTGCTCCTATTCAGCCAACCATCCACCCCTTCCCTTGCCACTCACCGATCTACCCTCTCTATCTCTTGGGCTGCACCCTTTCTTCATTGTCTTCACTTGCCTATTTATTCTACACTTTATCATGCATCTTGACTATGCTCCATTCCTCCATCTACTTACCCCTCTCCACTTCTCTCATAGCCTTCAGCCTCAACTTGGTGTAACTTCTACATCACTCTCTAGCCTCTCCTTCTTCCTCATTTCCTCCTGAACCAGCATCCCTCAAATAAGATCTCCTGTGTCCCTAGGATCCCCTACTTCAACTATTCCCCTCACCTACTGCACAAAACCTGCTCCACTATCCCACCTCATGTCACCCTTTGACTTGGCCTCTGGAATGCACAATCCCTCTGCAACAAGTCTTGCTACATTACTGACCACTTCGACTCTTATCACCTTCAACTTTTACTTCACTTCTTTCAGAGAAACCTGGACCCCCCCTCATGACTATGCTATACTAGCATGTCTGAACACTGATTCTGCTAACCTCTCCCACTCTCCTTGACCAATTGGGAAGGGCAGCGGTGTGGGGTTCCTTATGAATAAGTCCCTCTACATTGCCACTCTGCCCCGCCTGACAACTCTTCTTCTTTTGAATATGCCACTAGTCAACTCCTCCCTTCTTCTCCTCTCACTGTTCCAGCTCTTTATCATACACCTGGTCCTCTCGTCTCTCTATTCCCTGATCTGATCCTTCTTTTTGAATCACTTTGTACTGCATCCCTATCATCATGCTAGGGGACTTTAACCTCCCAAGCCCTCTACAGCCACCTGCCTTGAACTTAACTCCCTCCAATCTGACCACACCCTTTGCTCCCTCCACGACCAGCCTACCCACTCTGGTGGGATCTCTCTTGACCATTCATTTCTCTTTTATTCTCTCTCTTCATCTGACCTCTTCATTGAACTCTCACCCTCAGATTACTCAATTCTTCACTTAAACAACTCGGACCCTCGAACTTTTCGGTCACTCCGAACTGCTTGGTCCCATCTCGGTCCCTCCACCTATCTCCCTTCTTCAATGACTAAGAGGAAATTCAGCAGGGCTCTCTTGCCCCTTACCTTGATAATTTGAGGAACTATTTCCTGTCTCTTTCCGCTATTCATTCTTCTTCTATTCACTGGGACTACTCTGACTTTCAATATGCACTTATGACCGGATTAGCCCAACACTATCATGCTAGCACATTCACACCTCCCCATCCCCGTCCTCAGCCTTGGATCACCTCTGAAATCCAGACCCTCTAAACAAACATGCGTTGTGACCTACAACAGTGGTGCAAATTACAGCCACCTACCATACTCTTAGCCTACAAAAATGCCCTTGCTGCCCTAATCTTTTCACTGGACTCTGCAAAATCATCATACTTTACAAACCTAATCTTGTCCCTTTGCAATCACCCAGGCAAACTTTCGCATAGGGGATGGGTTGTTTGGCAAACCTTGTTATATAGCTGTGCTGGTGGGTGGTTTTAACCAATGGTTGTAGATATGGATCACTCGATTTCTGTTTGTTGAAATAATGGAGCATCTTGTGACGGGTTGTCATAGATGAAGGTTTTAATGTTGGTACACAATTAAAACAAGAAGCCTAGCAGGAGATGCTAGGTGCATGGTCAAGGGGGATCCAACACGTGTTTCGACCGTAGTCTTTGTCAAGGCAGTGCAATAGTTGTAGGTCCTATATAAGGATTGATTGAGCCAGGTGAGTAGTTCCCAATTTCAATGGGCGGTGGGCTGGTTAGCCAATCTGATTGCGCGCTCCTAGTGTGTCGTAGTTCAGTGTTCCGACAAGCTGTACTATTATTTATCACCAATGAGAGCAGACCCTTCAAACTTCAACCAACCACATAAACTTTCATATAGCCTCCAATATTTGCTCACACATCCCTATCCATCACCTCCTCCTTTTCTGCTAATGACTCTGCTCACTACTTTTCCTCTAGAATTTCTACAATTCTTGACACTTCTTCATCACTACCCTCTCTCCTTCCCCAATCCTTCTTCTGTCCACCGCCTCTCCCATCCATCTCTTCTAATCTCAACTACTTTCCCCTTGCCTCCTCAATTATATTATTACATTTGGACTTTTCAGACGGTTTCAACATGGTTGACCACTCCTCCTTACTCTCCAGGAGCTTGTGTTTGCAGATCTGCTCTTGCATGGATTGCCGCCCACCTGGAAGATTGATCCTTTAAAATCTTTTTGAACTCACTAACCTCTGACCTGCACCGTGCCCTGTCAGAATCCCCCAAGGACCTGTCCATGTACCTCTGTTCTTCACCCTCTATACCTCTACCATAGGAAGACTTATCTCATCCTTTGGTGTTCACTATACCCTTTTAGCTCATAATACTCAAAAAGGTTTTTTCTTTCCTTTCTTCAACCCAGCCATTTTGGAATGTATTACAAACTGTCACACTGCAATGGTTCACTAAATGGCTCTATGCTGCCTCATGCTGAACTCTTCAAAAATCGAAATCAACATCTTCCAATGCTATCACTACGCTCCCTTCTCCCATCTCTTTCCCGTCTCACCTTCTTGCTCACCCAATCCTCGCAATCTTTGGTCCTCTTTCGTAACAACCTATGACTGCAAATATTCATCACTACCACTGCCTTTGCTGCCCTTATTACCCTCCTCAACATTCTGAAAATTCATCGGTTTCTTACTAAGCACTCCAAAAAAACAGTATTCTCCACCCTTTTGCTCAATAATTACTCCTCATCTCCACTCCTCTCTGCTCCTTCCTCCATCTAGACAAAGTCCGCAACTTTGCTACCTAAATGCTCTACGAAACCTACCCAGATTCTCACAACTTATTTCCCGAAAACATGCTTATTGGCTCTCCATGCAAACCACGCCCTTGTCAAGTTCTTTCACCTAGTCTACAAAGCTAGCAATTGAACTTCCTTCTTAGTGCCTGTCTGATTGTATTTGAGTTTACACACCATCTCGTTCCCTCCGATTCTCCTCCATCTCATCGTCCCATCTCCACCTCACCTTCCCATCTCCCTATGTGCCCCGTCTCGCTTCCACTCTTTCTCCTTACTCCCCCCATTCCACTGGAATCCATGGTCCATAAAAATCGAAGCCAGTCCAACTGTGGATCTCTTTAAAGCTTGGCTTAAACTTCACTTACTTGCTACAGAGCAACCCCACGCCCTCTCCACCATTCTCCCAACCATCGCCTCCACTGATGCTTAAAAATCTAATATTGAATAATTACCTAGTACTCCTTTTTAGTTTGAAACATATGTCCCCTTAGATTAACATTACCTTTGTAAGTCACCTGTTTTCTTACATATATATATGAACAAGTGGTCTGTTGCCCGTGTTGCTATCTCTGTCCTGGACATTATATTTATTAAAGCCATTTTTTTTGTGCCTGTAACACCCTGGCTTCCTGTTTCTGTGTTTGGTGAAGACTACTCGCCCCAAACCTCTTCCTGGAGTGCCATCTACTTTCTTTGTACCTTCGTACAGGTATTTTTCTGAATATATATATATATATATATTATATATATATTACTGTACTGTATTGTGATTTTTGCACAAGTAGTCATATGTAGTTGTGTTTACCAGCAAGATTTTGCACAAGCCTTTGTCATCACATTTATATACCATTAACGGGCAGTTGCAATGGTGATTTTTTCACTCATGTGTTTGATGTATTTTTATCCAAGTATTCAGCACAGACCGTTTTTTAATACAGTATTTTGCTGCTTATTTACCTGGTCCAAGGATGGATGCTTGAATGTTTTTATTCTTCATGCGTGAGCATGATTTGCATTATACTCCACTATGGTAATTAGATTACATTCTTAATGACACGGCGGAACTATTCAGCACCATGCACTTTATTGGCAGTATTAAATCTGTCATGACGACTATTTGGCTGTATTTTTACAGTGGCCTGTTTGTATATTGGACATGCACTTTATTGTAGTCTAATTGACATTTTATGCACATTGGTAGTATTTTGACATTATGTCATTATTGTAAATGGCTCAGACACAGTGTGGAATGTGAGCTTCTTTAATGCAGGTACATACTTAGTCAAGGATTGTACTTAGAATTGTCTTTTGCTTTGACTTAAACCTACGTTACTTTGCAATCTCAGGTTTATAGATCAAACCCATGTTTTCTGTGCATTTAACCCGCTTGTAAAGATACCAGTCCAGAATGTCTGCCAGTTTTTTTGTTCAATGCACGCCTAATGCTCCGGCACATTTTCCTTGTTTAGCCACAGTTACAACCATAGAGCCAGCATCTGAGGTTTCAAATACCGTGTTCTTTCACACTTTTGTATTGTGAATAAGCGGCTGGAAAGCTGCGAAACGTGTTAACTGCCAGAACTTTAATTATCGTTCCACTGCACAAATGAAGGCTATTTTTTTCGTAAAACTTTGATGGTGCCTTTTTTTCTGCAGCCCGCCCATTTCGGTCCTCTGCTGCTCTCTGGCATGCTCTCCACTCATATCTACTTGGGTACATTGTTTTCTTTATTACACAGCCACGGTAGTGGCCGTGTAGTTATGGTTAAGTTGCTGTTTCCATAGGAAGAGCACTTTTTGGACGGCTTATAACTCCGCTCCCCTTGGACGAATCCTCACCAAACTTTGCAACAAAAAAAGTATATGGACCACTCTGGATTTTTTTGCAAAGTTTGGTGATGTTTAGTCCAGGGGGGGCAAAATTATAGGGGAGGTTCCAAAACGTCTTTTTTTGCCATAGACTGAATGGGGGAAAACTTTGCGCACGGCTACAGGCCAAACCGCTGGACGGATTTACCCCAAATTTGCGGCAGGGGCAGGGGCTTGGTCGCGAAAGAATGCTTTTCAAAATTTTGTGACAATCTGTCCACTAGTTTCCTTAAAAAAGATAAAGAAGTATGTCTCTAAAAATGTGTGATATCTATGTCCTCTCCGCGGTCACACTTCCCTGTTCGCTCCGTGGAGAAGATTTGAATTGGCTAGTCCATGGCGTGCTGCCCGCGACCATGTTGCGCTTTCACCAATTGGTTGTGCCACAGTGTGAAGAGCGTCATAATCTTTCGATACGTCTGCCATGTTTACTTCGTTTTCTGTTGTACGCAGACATCACCGCCAACATACATAAACGAAGAAGACACCAATGCACATGTTACACTTATGGAACACTGTTTCGAAAGGTGGGCGTTAATGAGATGTGCCAGTAGAAAGTCAACCACTGGTGTATTCTTGTTAGGACTGTCATACGGTACACTGGGACTTGCTACTCATTGTACCAAATGAACTTACTGCGTCCATGTTGCAATACATAAACAACATTACAGAGGTCAGACTGGCGTACTACAGTTTGAAATGTAAGCTAGCCACCTGCACTATTTCGCACACACATCACTTCTGCAGGTGTAAGGGAGTAGTTGTTTGCATGAATAGCTGCTGATATGTGGTTGCAAAATGAGAATGTATTTCCATTCAGAGTGAAGGTCACTTGATGTTCTCTTTTCAATATGAGCTCAGTTCGGACACATATTTGTCGGCACCCATAAGGGTCACTTGTTTTTTAACCTTGAGCTACAGGGAAAAAGCAGAAAGAATGCAGGGAGTAACAGTTTGAAAAGCATATCGTTTGATAAGGTTATGCTTCAAAAACATTTCTAACAAACATGAAATATCTGTTCCCGAAGAGGCACTCTTCCAAAAACACTACTGTCTGACTGAATTGAATGCAATGGAGGCAGTCCACATCATGTAAGTTTATTTTTGACGCCTGTATACTGACATGGCATTATATTTTTAATTTCGAAAAGAAAAAATGTATTTTTGCTAATGATTTACAAGTTTTCTGTGCGGTTGATTTTCTTTTTTCATTTATGGATATTGCACATTGTCGCCTTTTATAGGGTGCCACTACATTTCCCCACATTAAATTAGTATTTAGTAAAAATGGTATGTGCTACAACTTTGTTTTCTGCACAGGTTGCGTTTTGATAAAAGTTTTATTTCCCCTTTCACCGCTCAGCTACTTCCAAACAAAAGTTTTATTATAAATGAAGACGTTCCAGCTTTCTGTGCCATTGACATTTTTTCCCATTACAGAGATTGCACATTGTCGCCGTCCATAAGGTCCCACACCATGCCTTCCAATTGAATTATTTTTTAATGAAAATGTTATGGATTACAACTTTGGTTTCTCCAAAGGTTGCGTATTGATACATGTTTTATTTACTCTTTCCCCTTCAGCTACTTACTTCCCTATTGTGATTGTCAGGGATTGCAGCTGCCGAGTGACAGCTTTTTTAACCGTCAAATGCAACTGTTTGTCACTGGTTGTCTGTGCGTCATAATTCAGTGGGATGACCGTGTCGGACCTCTATGTCCTTACGCTGCTGTCACCAAGGAGTAACATTCCATCCTTTCTGGTGGTGTAGATCACAGCGATTGACGTCGTCTTGCAAATCAGTGTGCGAGGAAAACGACTACTGTGCCGGCAACGCTTACTTTTTCTGTGCGAAAACAACAACGTGGCCATTACCATTAACATTTTCATAGTCAACCAAAGAGACAAACTTACTACTTCTATGGACATGTGAATAGGGCGATCATTTTGCAGAGTTTATTGTGAAACAAACCTACTTTACTAATTGCATAGAGCGATGATTTTGCTCAGTTTATTGTGAAATAAAACTACTTTACTAATTCTTAAATGTTAGTGTTTTTTTTTTTACAAATTTACTCTCCTATTTCAAAATATGGCGTGCTACGTTGCAGGTCGTAATGTGTTCTTTTGTAGGTGATGCATCACGGCACATAAGTCCTTACGGATGCATTTGTTTACGCTGGCAAGGAACGTTATGGAGAAAGGTATTGCATACCAATTGCTTTGGCTACGGGAGGGTCAGGCCCATCTCATGTGCTTTAGTGCCGTCAGGCCAATTTCTCTCACTGTTAGGCTAATTTCTATCACCCAGATGCCCCATTACCCAACATTAGTTCAGAATGATTAGTATCTTTCTAAAAGAGGAAATATGAGGTAGGGCCCACTGAAAGTGTTTGCTGCACAGAAATATTTGTAAAATAATACATGAAAAACAGTATAGCTGAGGTGTGCCAGGGAGTGGAAGCGCTTGAGCAATTAAATCACATGCTACTTGATAATGTACCAAAACTAGCTGCTGCACTCTGATGAAACAAGCAGACACCTCAAAACCTACTTCACGTAGAAAAGAAACAGTAATTGTTTCACCAAGTAAATGTGCTGCTAGCACCATAAGAGTTCAAAGCCTTCAACAATAAGGTTCAATATTGCCACTGAAGCAAGTCCTCAAAGATGCTATTTATGGAAATCTCGAAATTGTATTTCAATATTTAATAGTGTCCATATTCAGGAGTCAGAGTTGTGTGCCAACACGTGTTTCGACCTCCACAGGTCTTTTTCAAGGCAACGCTCTGCTCAAAGTAAGTGATAACAGAACATGTAAATGCATGATGTAAAACACAATCCATATTGTAAAACCAAAAATTGGACAAGGTGAAGGATTACAGGGCAAAACATACAGAGTAACAAGAAAAATACATGTGGATAAAAACTGGAAAAAACACACACATAGGGTATACATTACCAAGAACAAATTGGCGTATAAAGTAAACAGGAACATTTCACCACTGATACATGGAAAAAAAGGAAAAATGACAAAAGAAAACTAATGCACAAAAAGCAATTGAAGCAGAAAAAATTGCATGAAATCCATATAATGTCTAAATAAAATGTGAAGTGGAATAAAATCTAACCGATTAAAACACATGATTCACCAACTGAAGCCCAGCACCTCCAAAAGTTATGCCTGCCACCGCATCCGCTGACGAAAAGTAAAACGTTTTGCACACTGTGTAAAATGTAAAAAATGTAAAAAGTGTAAAGGATAGCCTGGTTTGTACTCATGCCATGCACCTAATTTAAGTGTCAATTCCCATCAAAATGGCATGCACCGTCACGGTTGTGTAACATAAAGGGTTAATTACCCAAATTTCAGTTCTTGTCAAATAATGCTTGTTTCTAAATGTGTTCATATGTGACAGCACTCATAAAGCTGACGTCCTAAATCAATAATAATAGGGGACAAATCACTAGAAACAATTCTTGAGCCATAATGCTATGGTCATAATAATTCAAGGTGAAACTTAGCACATACCTCGAAAAAAGACTTCACTGTTGTAGAAATGAATATACGTCATAGAGCAACTCGTATGTGGATACCCGATTAATCCCAACGTTTCAAGCTTCAAATTGGCGTGACCTATCGGAGCAAAGGGATGTCTGTGTTAGAGACTCACCAGACTCCCAACACAAAAGTTTAAGATGCATCACTGTGGGTGTGCGATGATAAGCAAACTTACCAAAATAGATTGCCGTCTGGGTCTGACAAGTCCGTGCCGCATAGTGGTCTGACCGGCGCTCGTTTCCATATACAATAAGTAAATGTAAAAGGAGGACCTTGCGAGCACCTGACGCGTCACTCGACCCGTCACATGATCTGATCACGTGAGCCGGAATTGCGTGTGGGATAACGCTAAGCGTTCATTATCAACAAACTAGGAATTATTTGAAAGTGTGCCATAAGACATGGATGTCTTGTAGTATAATACAAAAGAAAAAATGATAAATGATGATCCAAGCAATGTATCACGGTACTAATCACTTGACCCAATGCAGTCACATGGTCCAAAGTAAAAAAGGGGCAATAAAGACACTTACGTGGTAAAGAATATTGGTTATTCAGTTGAGTGTTAATTATGTGAATTATTGGAAAATATAACAAAATATAACAATAAGCCCGTAACACAAATGTAATTGCGTAAGTATGCAATAAGTCAAAATTGGAATTGAGCATAATACACGTGCAAGCTACTAATTTGGTGGCACAGGAGAATGTGTGTAACAGTCCCCATAACAGCTCGCAAAGTCCTATAAATGGGACTTTGTGTAAGAAATGTAAATAAGGTTGGTAAAATCTTAAACGCTAGGCTGTATCCAATGTTATTATCCAGCAGGCGCAATGCAGGCACCCTGTTGGTATCCCAGGCTCCAGTGGTAACACATGTGATAATAGTAGTTCGATAAGAATTCAATATTCAAAATGGATGTCACACCACAATGACCACTTACATGAAGACATGTAATTCGGTGTCACTATTCAAACCCAGGGTGGTACAGCGTAATCTACAGATTGAATTTGTGCTTCCGGTTGTCGTAACAGTGCAAGGCGGTCACCCCCCCTGGGGTGAGATCGCGCTTGCATCAAAACAATAAACTATAGGTCTCTGATATTATCCATTTGATGGTGTTCTTGCCAATGGATAGACAATGGCAATTTGGAATCAGTCTTCTTTAGACTGGCAAAATGTTCTCGTATGCAAATTCGCAATTCCCTAATTGTTGAACCCACATAAACCTTACCACATAGGCAAAAAATTGCATACACCACGTTTTTGTATCGATAAACCTTTGTGACACGAAAAAGAATCCAAGCTGATGGGATGCTTGCAGAAATTGCATGTTCCACATCTGAAAAAACCCCTAGGTTTCGAAGGTAGCCAGGTTGCCGACTCTGTAGAGTTAGTTAAAGGAGCTAGGAAAGAAGGACACAGGTGATCTTTAAGTGTCTGCTTCTGAGTAAAAATAAATTTTGGTTTATCAGATATGTATGGACATATGTCCGGATCCAACTGGAGTAAATGCCATTGTTTGGCTAGTAGTCCATATAACAAATCTGAATTCTGAACATATTTAGTAATGATGCGCACATTAGAGTAGCTGTTACGTTTGCAAGTCTTTTTCGCACAAAGTATTTCCTCTCGTGGTATGCTGCTGGCTTGTTGCATACCTTGTCTAATGTTTTTTGCAGAATAGCCTCTGTTCTTAAATCTGTCATAAATTTGACCACATTCATCAATAAAGTCAGATGTGGCGCTGCAGTTTCTGCGAGCTCGGTGGAATTCCCCAAATGGAATGTTATCAATCACTGATCGTTTATGACAGCATGTGGCATGAAGGACTGAGTTAACAGCTGTGGGTTTTCTGAAGGTCTGTGTACGTATCTGACAGTCCGAAATACTGATGACTAGATCCAAAAATTCAATGCTGTTTGAGCTGACATGCCCCACAAATTCAATGTCAAAATTGTTGTTGTTCAAATAATCAGTACATTTCCTGAAACATATCTATAGTGCCGTTCCAAATCAATAAAACATTGTCAATGTACCTCTTCCATACTACAATGCAAATTTATGTGGGTTGTAAATGTAATGTTCTTCAAAACTCCCCATAAAGAGGTTGGCAAGCGAGGGAGCGTACTTGGCCCCCATAGCCACTCCTCTGGTTTGAACGTAATAGTGGCCATTAAACAGAAACTGGTTATGTTCTAACGTAAATGCCAAAAAGTCTTTGATCATGGATATATGCTCTGCAAAAGATGCTGAGTGATTCCGAAAAGAAAAATCATTAGTGTCAAGCACAAGATGGTGTTGTATGGCAGTATACAGAGATCTAACATCAAAACTTGCTAACATATATTTTTCTGACCATTGAATTGAAGATAGCACTTGTAGAGTATGCGTGGTATCTCATAAGTAAGCAGGTAGTGCGATAACCAAACCTTTAATTGCTGTATCAATAAACTGGGACAGACCTTCTGTTGCCCATCCCAAACCACTTAGAATAGGCGTAACTTGTGGCAGTTCGTGGAACTCTTTGTGAATCTTAGTTAAAAAAAATATATTCGGCATGACTGGAGTTGGCCGATATAGAAACTGTTTCTCATCATCAGAAATTAGTCCCCGTGATTGTCAGTTTTGAATTAGGTTTGATAGGTTGAGAACTTTTTGTGAGGTCGGATTACCAGGTAATGGTCGATAACAGCCCGCGGTGGCTAAATGGTCATTAGCCATCTTAATATAGTCAGCTCTATTTAATATAACTATATTTCCGCCTTTATCGACTTCCTTTATGACTATGCCTGAATCATGCATCAGAGTGCTGAGTGCTTTATGCTCAATAGTAGAAACGTTGTTATATTGATGCAACATCTTCCTGGGGTGATCTATAAAGTGGTGTAAATCCTGTGTGACTGCCTGAAGAAACATATCTATGACATTCTCATTCTGCGAAGCGGAATACATTTATATGCCTTTTATGTTCCGGTAATTTTAAGTTCAATTGGTGAATACCTAAATCTTGTTGTAATTGTATTACCTCGAAACCAGAATCATCTGCCAAAGACAAGAGCAAAGTAGTATCCTCAATATCTGATAGCATGAACTGACTTGGAGGGATAGAAATACCTCTCGGTTTATAATACTGCACCTGTGTATGAAAGAATTTTTTGAGCTTCAGCTTCCGTATAAACTTGAACAGGTCTATTTGGAAATCAATAAGATCAGGCTTTTGACTTGGTGCAAAGGACAAACCTTTATTCAATACAGACATCTCCACCGGGGAGAGTACTTTAGAAGAAAGATTATAAACTTTAAAAGATTATAAATGTCATGTCGCCAGTGGTGTCATCAATGACATTTGTAATGGCATCCTTCATGTTCATGGGGATAGTGGTAGCAGTGCACAGTTAATTAGTTCTTAATGTTAATAAAAAAGTGTGAAGGATCATTGGAATAAATTGGTAAGCTAAGCAACCATAACTCGCGCCACCACCATGCACTGCTAAGACTAACACCCAGGACATCAAAGATGACATCACAATAAGATTTTCCAACATTTCCATGTGCATTTTGTGTTATACTAATGGCAATATTGGGGCATTCATCCTCCGTGCCAGTGACTGAATGGTGGATACCGGCCCAGCAGCCCTAGTTATCAGCCCAAGCGAAGCGAGGGTGGATAACAAGGTCTCTGGACCATTATCACCCCATTCCACCCCCTGAAATGGGGGATGAAGACCAATAGCAGCCTAGGCTCCCAAAACGGAAACCCGAGTTGCTAAAAAACAGGATTATTCTATGGCATACCAGTTTAGGAAGGAAAATCCTTTTCCAACATGGCCACCATGGAATGAGAAGGCAAGGGTTCCATACAGGGCCCTCTTCGCTTTCCATGGCAGCCTGCAGAAGGCAAAAAGAGAACCCTATGACCATATTACCACAAACACATTTTTCTTCCCTTTCAGATCTATCTTAATTTCGAATAACTTCGTCACAAAGCCAGTCCCAAGTGGACATGGTCACATGGCCACTTTAATCCTATGTTTTTTCCCTTGTGGTCACGGCCAGTAGCCAGATTGTCCAGATCATGACCTTATTCCATGAACCGGACAATCTGGCCACTGCCCATGGCCACATGCTACCCCTCAGTCAATAAAGGTATACTGCTATTTTTTGTAACTACATTAAGACACTTGTTAAATAATAAAACACTGGCACATTTACAAACCATACTTGTAGATCCTTCCAATGTGCCTTACACATGTTTGCTGGAAATCCACCCATGTTTTATTTTTTCAAAAGTGTCAAATGAATGCACATACAATCGTCGTATAACCTAGCCCCCACTTCACAAAATCCATTCAGAATTTACAAAAACATGTATATCTAGATCTATAATCTTTTTGCACACCTTTGTGTAGATTTGTCAAAGGGCACCACATTTATAAGCCTTTACATTATTTTGGCACCCCCCTCTAATTTTTCCCCCTCTTGACATAATCCCACTAAACTTCACAAAAACATTTATATCTAGATCTATTATCAGTTTGCCAAATTAAGTGTACATTCGTCAAATGGCACCTCATTTATAAGCCATTACATTATTTTGGGACCCCCCTCTAATTTTGCCCCCTGTGCAGAACATCCCACCAAACTTTGTAAACTTATTCGAAATCAAATCAGAAATATCCCATCCCATTCTCATCACCCCTCACCTCCCCAGAGATTATTTCATAAGTTTGACCAGTGCAATGCTCAGAAAATATTATTGTCCCAAGGGTTCGGTCATGTATTTTTATACATACGTTGATCTATCGCAAACATTTCCAATGCACCTTACCTCACTTTTCCTCTTTTATAAACATGTGAAATCTGACAGCAGGGCGCATCCATCTTGTGCTATTCTTATCCATTGAAGCATCGGCCTAAAGTAAAATGCCCTGACGTCACTAAATTACATGCCCCACCCCTGAGCCTCACATCACCAAACCTAGTGATGTTCTCCACCTTTCTCGGTGACATTCCTCTTCAGCATTGCCAAACGCGCCCATAATCATCTACGTGACGTGACGCAGAACCCGAAAAATCAACACAGATGGACTCATAACACAGCACGTCACAATTCAGAATATTAAACTGTACTTTAAAAGAAAACAAAAAAACTGTACAATTTGTATAGTACTTTTATTTCACAATAAAAGCTCTGAGAACATCCGACTATTGCCATATTCAAACAAATTGCAAATTTGTTTTTTCGGTCGCGATCCAAAATGTTTATCGTGAGGCACGCGTTGTTCTTTTTGCGTACACAAGGTGTTTGTTTTCGGTAAAAGCAGCCCTTGGGTTGCACAGTGAATTCCAGTGCTTCTCCATGAACTTGGGCCTAGACCACCATAAAGGATGTTATGTTGCTCCAAATTGCTAGTACAGCATAAGGACAAATGGGCCCATGGCGATCGTCCCAAAATATAGTCACTGTGATCCAGTTATTTACAATGATCTGCAGCTGCCGATTAAAAAAGCCATCAGTTGGCATCTGGAATCGATGACAATTACAGAATGGTAGCATATACCTGTTTCGAAAACATAACAGAAAATGTGTCTCGCTACCCGTACTTGATTACAATTTATCTATTGATTTATTCAGCATAGAGTTTAAACTAACGATTAGCACAGGCATCAAACCATCTCAACAGAAAGAAAACAACATGGAAAGTGATACGCAATTCGACATGGTCATAATGTAACCCAAAAATAATCTTCAGATAATATTAAGTTAATGCTCATTCCAGTATACAATCGTTGCAATCAAACTTACATTATATTCACCATTTCCATTCTCTTGGCGTAACTCAGACCGTAATGCTCACTGAGTTCGCACCAACGAATCTTCATAAACAGAATTTACATGTTCCTTACACACTTTTGGAATGCATACACTTCTCATATCTTCATTATTGCAAACTCCCTTTCATTGAATTGCTGTCGGAATGGTCCCTTTCTCTCAAGGTCAAAAAACAATTGAACCTTACACTGTATGTCCAATGCATGGGCTTCCTTAGCTCGCAACCAAACATTCAAAGCTGCTAACCTTCACTCAGAATCAAAATACATTCCTACTTCGCAACAACTTGCCTAACCACATCCATGAGAAGTGTTATTCTCATCCGCGTCCATCAGGCACTGCAGGTGGCTGCCTGACGTACCAGGCTCTAGGGGGCGCCAGTCTGACTCCATTAATATTTTAATTACATTTTCACCCAGACACATTAACGCTTTATTTGCCGGGCTCTTGGTGTACCACCATCACATCAATTTATAAACATCAAGCGTTTTAATTAAGAGTGTAAAATAACCCGAAATTCCTTCTATTTAATATTAATGTATAATGGGCAACCAATATAAAGAATATAGAGGAACGGGCATTGGGAATGTAGTTTTACCCTGTAATACCACAAGGTAAGGTTGGGATTGCAGACTTCAGAAGCAACAATCTATATTTACAAGTCCACAATTCCATGATTATACATCTCCATCCCTTGAATGCCAGAATGCAATGTGTTTCGCCTGTACTTTACGCACATATTGTGGAACACATCCAAATGTACCGTGTGACTTTCGTGACA
The DNA here is from genome assembly GCF_040938575.1 of Ambystoma mexicanum. Classification (NCBI taxonomy): domain Eukaryota; kingdom Metazoa; phylum Chordata; class Amphibia; order Caudata; family Ambystomatidae; genus Ambystoma; species Ambystoma mexicanum. Next base: position 1,087,094,157 of record NC_090932.1, read on the forward strand.
AAAAAACACCAATTTTCTGCTTCTAGCAGCCATATCCCATCCCATCCTCATCAGCCCTCACCTCCCCAGAAATTATTTGTAAAGTTTGACAAGTGCAATGTTGTGTTTTTTAATATGTTTTACCGCTCTGTCTGCGGACACCAAACATGGATCCAATATGGCGGGCGCATTGGAACAATCTGACGCACTTCACGCTCTTCATCATCCAATCAGCAAACGCGTCACATGTCCAAGCCGATTATCCAATCGGTGTCCTGCCCGCGGAGCAAACAGGGAAGTGTGTCTGCGGAGCGGACATAGATATCTCTAATTTTTTTAGATCTACTTTTTGATTGTTTTAAAAAAAACTACTGAACGGATTTTCACCAAATTTACAAAAGCACGCTTTTGGGACCAAGCCGCTGCTCCTGCCGCAAATCTGGTGAAAATCCATCCAGCGTTTTGGGCTGTAGGCGTGCGCAAAGTTTTTTCCCCATTCAGTCTATGGGAAAAAAAGAAATTTTGGGACTCCCCTATAACCTTTTCCCCCCTGGACCAAACCTCACCAAACTTTGCAAATATTTTCAGAGTGGGCCATATACTATTTTTGCAAAGTTTGCTGAGGATTCGTCCAGGGGGAGCGAAGTTATAAGCCGCCCAAAAAGTGCTCTTCCTATGGGTTTAGCAACTTAACCATAAATACACGGCCACTAACGTGGCTGTGTAATATATACATGTATTTCTTTTGTTCTGTTTGTTTTGTCCCTGGTAAATGTCTTACTTGTATACATCCTTATAAACTTGCTCACCACCTGTTCTCCTCTTTGTGCTATTGTGCAGACACCCTTCATGGAAATGCCACTGCCACTGTAAAAATATAATTGTAAGTCATTTTCAGATCGAAATTGACATCCTTGTCATTCAAATAATTACAAATGCAAATATGCCATGTCAGGGTGTGCCATGTGCCAGGTCTTTGCATGTTATTGCTGGTCAGAACTATGAAGTGCAAGCAATGCATCTGAAAACAAGTGGGACCAGGCTTACATTTCTCGCCTGCACCAACGTGTACATTTCTCCTGTCATGTGTGCCTGGCAGGGGGGATTTACAATGAGATTTCTATGGGAATCCACCAGCTTTCAGCAGCTCTTAACAGCAGAGTATGCTGGAATCCAAGGCACTCACTGTGTCAATAAAATCAGAAGCTGCCAAAAAAGAATGCGTTCCTGACAGGTGGGGGAGATGAGGTTTCAGTTCATGTCCAGCGCCGCCTCTCAGAAAATAGAAAATCTGCAGAGTGTTAAATGAAGCATAAGAACTTGCGGACACCCTTCACATGTGAGTAGAGTTTGAGACCCTACACTGTAGCGCCAGGTACTGAGATGTTGATGAGAGTACATCCTCTCTAATAATGAGTAGGAAACTTGGTTTGAGAAGGGTAACAAGTGTTTTATTTGTGTAGCTGACGTGTTTCAACCCACAGTCATTTCCAAGGTCAGGCATTGACAGTAGATACATGCAATTGTTTGGTGGATCAGCCGATAGTGTTTTGGGTTCAATCGTGGTTGAGGTTCAAAATGCATGTGACATTGTATGGTGAATGATTGACAATTGAAAAACAGCACATACGTAGTCATTTGGAACAACAGTTGGAGCAATAGTGGGACACGTGTTTATGAAAGTAATGCGGTAGTGGTGGTCATGTGAGACAAGGTATACAGACAGAAAAGATGGGCGATCGTCCCAAAATATAGTCACTGTGATCCAGTTATTTACAATGATCTGCAGCTGCCGATTAAAAAAGCCATCAGTTGGCATCTGGAATCGATGACAATTACAGAATGGTAGCATATACCTGTTTCGAAAACATAACAGAAAATGTGTCTCGCTACCCGTACTTGATTACAATTTATCTATTGATTTATTCGGCATAGAGTTTAAACTAACGATTAGCACAGGCATCAAACCATCTCAACAGAAAGAAAACAACATGGAAAGTGATACGCAATTCGACATGGTCATAATATAACCCAAAAATAATCTTCAGATAATATTAAGTTAATGCTCATTCCAGTATACAATCGTTGCAATCAAACTTACAATATATTCACCATTTCCATTCTCTTGGCGTAACTCAGACCGTAATGCTCACTGAGTTCACACCAACGAATCTTCATAAACAGAATTTACATGTTCCTTACACACTTTTGGAACTCCCCTTTTGGATACCCTGACATGATGTTTACATGTCAGGGTATTTGAAGTACACCAAAAGGCATTGCTTACCACTGTTGCATAACTTGTGACTTGTGATGTGAAACATCTTTGAAATGTACCAATGAGCAAAATGCGTGTCAACAGTGTTTTGACAAATGTATTATTTTAACTGCCAGTCACATAACAAACACCTACAGAATCAGAGCAAAATGTAAATGCAGATTATGATTAAAGTGGCACTTGAACATGTCAAGATGAGTATGTTATGTTACGTGTATGTTGATTGGCATTTGCAAATCACACTTCTGCCGTAGTGTGTGCATCCGTCAAGCACAATAAGCCGGTGGGAGTTGCAGCTTGAGCCCCATATATGTTGACAGCATGAGGAGCAGCAGTGGGTGATTGCAACAGTGGGCGGGGAGATGCCCATCCTGACGTGTCATGGGCGTGTTAGAAAATATTTTAGCACAGGCACTTATTTCTTTAGGAATTAAGCACTGGGCAGCTGTCAGGCTCCCATGAGGAAAAGCCCTGCGCTGAACCCGTTTTTTTTTCCAGCAGCACTCAGCGCATCAAGGAAGAGGCCCACAGAGGCCACAGTTTGTCTTGTTTGGAAGGCATGGCTTGGCCCTCCATGGAATGAGGCTCCGACAAGGCAACTTTTACCGGAAAGTCATTCATGGGCCCTGTTCATGCGGTGGGTGAGGGGAGGTGGCACGTGTTGGCAGTGTGAAAAGTTCAATCAGATGGGCACTACAACAGGTATGATCACATGCTCCAGGGTACTTAGTGAAGCACCTTCCACCATCTCCAGATCCGTACCTCAAAAATGTGCAAGAGGCGATTCAGTCTGCAGTGCGCGCTATACAAGAAAGCTCCCTCCCTTACTAACAGTGCTTCTCAAATATGAATTTTCATTAAATGCCTCAGAGAGCGGGTCTGGTGCATGTCAGTGGCACAGGAGCAGATATTGAGAATGGCTACCATGGAGAGTAATAGTGGAATATTGAAGTGTTGCCATGGTAACCCTGATGAGAAAGAACTCTAGTTATTAGCAAGAAATCATTTTGTGCATGTCAGGAATCCCGCGCCTCAATTCTGGGAATATTGTGTTGCCCTAGAAAAGGAGAGATGTGCAGAGCTATCTCATTAGCTTTAGTAGTGCAGACAGTTGGCCTCATTATGAGGTGGACGTAATGGGCGTTAACGGCCCGGAAATGGTGCCGGTGCCGGTAAACCCATTCCGCCCTATTACAAGGTTCCCTTGCGGGACCCACTCAGGGGGCCTCACTATAAGGTTGGCGGAATGGGTTTACCGGCACCGGTAAAGGTGCCGGTGCCGGTAAACCGTTCCACCATATTACGAGGTCTCCTCGTGGGACCCGCAATGGGCGCCTGGAAAAACGTCATTAACGGGCACGTTGTTAGCTCCATCCCCATTCCCATTGAGCCCTATAGGGGCTCGAATGGGAATGGGGATGGACCGGGTCTGGGTTCCTCGGACGGGGAATTACCGGGTCCGCCAAGGTTGCGATGGCCCGGTAATTCCTCATTCGAGGAACCTGGGCCCGGATTGCGGTATGGAGGCAATCATGCCGCTAAAAGCGGCATGGTTACCTCCAACCTTCTAATGAGGCCCAGAACGTCTGGTCAGACCAGACGTCCTTTGCGGGTCCCGCAAGGGGACCAGGGAGCTAATAACGGGCCCGTTATTAATGGGCCAGTTATTAGCTCCCTCCCCATTCCCATTGAGCCCTACGGGGGCTCAATGGGAATGGGGATGAGTTTTTTGAATGAGGAATTACCGGGTCCTCCAAGGTTGGAATGCCCGGTAATTCCTCACTCAAGGGACCCGAACACGAGTTTGGAGGCAGCCATGGTGCTAATAGCTAATAGCACCATGGCTGCTTCCAAACTCATAATGAGTCGCAGTGTGTCTGCTTATAGAGGCGCGGAACGTGGGCCTACTGACCGAGCATGAACAATGGGCCTCCAGACAGAGGCCAGACGGTGGGCCCACTGACAGAGCACGATCGGTGGCCCTACAGACAGAGATCGGATGGTGGGCCTACTGACAGAGCCCAGACAGTGGGCCTATTGACAGAGCCCAGACAGTGGGCCTACTGACGGAGCCCAGAAGGTGGGCCCGCAGACCTCCGGACTGACTGACTGAGCACAGACGGTGGGCCTACAGACAGAGCTCGAACGGTGGGCCTATTGATGGATGCACAGACAATGGGCCTGTTGGTGGAGGTATCAATCGGGACACAACTTGGATAGGGCTGTAGAAATGAGGTGTGAAAAGTCTAGCCCATGGGGTAAGGGCTAAATTACACCAAAGCTTCATGGGCGAGGCCAACTCTTCAGATTGCAGGTGTGTTGCAATCTTCAGAGACTTTGGAGGTGTGGCAAATTTACTTGTGGTTGGCGTTCTCCCCAAGGAATGTTTGTGGGAACAAGTGAGAAGTTAGGAGCAAATGATGTATTTAAAGTGCATCAGGCCACTGACACTGCCCTTAAAGATATATATTGGTACTTGCCATGATTATGGTGTGATGCGCTGTGTGGATAGCTATGTCAACTGCTGATTAACCGTGTAAGTCCAGCTTCATTGTTCACAATACCATTTAAACCAGAGTGTCACTACGGTTGGATTGTCTTTCAGATGTCAGAAGGGAGGCCACAGGCTACTGATTCCAAATTGTGGGCCCTCGAGTAGTGCCCTGGCATAGTGTAGCTTGACATAGCATGGATTAGCTGAACATTGCATAACAAGGCATAAAGGCTAGAGAAACAATGCATACATGGACATAAACAGACAAAACAATTGCCCCTAGTTGTTGAGCAAGGTACAGTAACAACTAACACATTGAAATCATTCTACTTCCATCCTAAACGACAACATATCTTGACACAGAACTGCAACACCAAAAGAAAGGAGGTTAGCACAATAGAACACACTCCACCGAAGACCATTGGGTCAACACAAAATGTCCCTAAACAACAGATTAGTGGAGAGATATGACAACAAAACTCTCCACACCCTCCTTAACCACTACTCTGCCATGCACAACAGACAACCACACAACAATTTACGTTATCAACCTGTAGTGCACAATAACCAATCCTCCAGTCAACTCACAGCATCGTGAAAACGTACACACCACAGACTGCCCTTACTTTTCAGATCTGCACTGAACAATTAAACAAAAAGCAACTGTTCCTGCTCATCCTACTCGTATGTTAGGCCCCTACCACTACTTTATTAGATCCAGAAATGCCAAGCAGCCATGAAAATGGCTCAGGTTGTGCTGTAGAGGACACAATAGAATAGCATAACAGGGTACTGTAGAGATTTTCACTCGTACTCCTTTGAGACAAAGCGCAGGCCTGCCTACCCTAGCAACTCTGATGTTGTCATCAAAAAGGGAGGACATTAATGCTGTCCCTGCTGCAGTCAGTCGGCTATACTAGGATCCAAGGTGGAGTGATGGGCTGCTGAGACAGTATATGCTTCTAAAATCAAGTAATGTGGGACTTAGGGAAGGCCAGGGCAACAATGCCGCAATTTTGGGCAGAGGCCCTGCGAAACACCAACAAAAGGAGCATGAGGTTAACTATTTTGTTATTGAAATCATTAAATCTGCCCCACTAAAAGGGAGATATTTAAATAGTGTGAGTCACTTCCAAGGGCTCCAGTGTTTGCACTTAAGGAACAACGAGATTAAAGGATTTTGCCCAGGATCAAACACTTTGGTTAAGCAGTGAACTCATAACGTTCACCCACTTAATTTAGGCACCTAACTACATACCTTGAGTTATGTCAGAATTGCTATTTTGGGGATTTCAGGGACAAGTTTTGGGGCGCCTCCATTTTTGATTTCTTTTGTTCTCTTTTTTGGCTCTTTGATTTCTTTTTGGTGTCCAGACGGACTTCTCCATCCGGAATGTCCCTTGCCATTACAACCCTTTATACCTTAGTTAAGGTGATATGATATGATAGGTTATTTATAACATGCTTAATATCCAGAGGTTTCTCAGCGTGGACCCGGGGATCGAACTTGTGTTGCTCTGTGTCGTCTTGCTTCCAAGGCGAGCACGTTGCCGCTGAGCTATCCTTCCAACGGGTGTATGGTATTGGGTCGCCCCTAAAACGCTCAGTCTCAAGGTTGCCTCTCAGACTCCCCATTTTTGTGTAGGTTAGTGGAAGCTGGACCTTTTTGTTTTGGCTTCACAAGGGTGCAAGTTAATGTACTGCATGGTTAGGCCCATGTACAATTTGGGTACCAATGTTTTTTTTTGTATCCTGCTCTCATCCATTGTGTCCTTCAGTGATTCCTTTTTTTGCAGGGGTCTAAATCTTTGGTTCCCCAGATGTTTTGGACTACACCTCCCATCAGCCCCAACTTGCATTGGTGCAAGACCATGGGAGTTGTAGTCCAAAACATCTGGCGAGCCACAGGTTGCAGACCCATAGTGTAGGGTGACCACGACATTTGGTCCGAATGGCTATACTGACCATGCTGACTCTTTGTGAGCCTACAATGGCAGCCTCCATATTGTTCTAAACTGGTTTAGGCCTGTTTCGGGCCCTGGACTATCCCTCTCATTTCCTATGGGGCGAGGGAGGGGCTTTGGGTTCTACTGAACAATCAGAATGGTTGGTCATCTGGCCCTTTGCCCCCAATGCCCTGTGGTGACTGAATGGCTGGTCTTGGCCAGACACTTTGAGCAAGGGTATTTAGGCGTTGCCGTGCCCCTACTTCTCTGTTTTGGTGCTTTGTTCTTACAACTTTGAGTGGCTGGACTGCCAACCTGCTGAAGGAGTTTTCATGCTGATTCCCACAGTTTTTGCCATTTTTAAAGCCCTGACTTGGCATCAATTTCAATATGTAGTGGCTTGGGAATATCCCATTTTGTTTTTTTCTGCCTCTGTTGGAGCAGAAGACTCCTGCTGACTCCCCACATCTCCTGAGTCGAGCCCTCCGCACTGGGAGCATTTTCAGAGGTCTTTACCACCATTGCCACCTTTTCCTGCCAGGGTAATATGTTTTGCTGTCAGTTACTGCTGGTGGCCAGAGGAGAAGGTGTATGAGAGTTATAGAAAAAGGAATTATTAATCAAAAGAATTTAACTTCTTGACGCCTACCAATACCAGAAATCCTTTGATATACATTTTACCTAAAATACATAAAAACACAATTGAGCCCCCAGGTCGGCTGATTGTATCCCTGAGTGGATCGAATTTAGAACCTATCGTCAATACTTAGACTTTTTCTTTAAACCTTTGGCTAGAAACACAACGATATATCTGGCTGACACTTCTGATGTCATCAGATTAGTAGAACCTCTGCCTTTCAACCCGGACAGTGACCTATTGATCACACTGGACGTAGAGTCCTTATATTCTAATATTCCTCAGAGAGATTCATTTGGAATTATGAAAACATTTCTTGAGACAAGGAGGGATAAAGATCTAGTACCAAGCAATTTTCTGATAGCTTTGTTAGAAATTGCTTTAACTAAAAATCACTTCAGATTTAAGAGCACATATTTTATGCAAATCTAGGGTACGGCCATGGGAGTGGCTTTTGCGTTCAACTATGCCACTTTATACATGTGGGATTTTGAAGAAAATAACATGCTGATTGATTCTAACCCCTTTAAGCCTGCCTTAAACTCTACAAAAGATACATTGACGATATGTTTATCGTCTGGGACAGATGTAAGGGAGATCCGAATATATTCTTTCAATGGATCAATAACCTCAACTCATATTTAAAATTCACTATACAAACCAGTAAAAAAGAGATCCCTTTTCTAGACCTTTTGATTAAAGTGGAAAATATTGTCCTTCTAGTAGACCTTTTTAGAAAGGAATCGGACAGAAACACCATTTTGCACCATCAACATTTCCACTCTCAATCACTCAAGTCCAACATTCCATATGGACAATTTATAAGGGCCTGAAGGAATTGTTCCAAGTTAGAAGATTATAAGAAACAAGCAACAATCACTGAAGAGAGACAGAACGATGGGGGTTATCCTAACAAACTACTTAAGCAAGCGATGAAACAAGCTAGATATCAATACAGAGATGATCTCATTAAAAAAGACAATAAAAAAAAAATTGAGAGATGACCAATTGGTTTGTGCTTTAACGTACAACATACAGCACAACAAAATTAAGAAAATCATAGCCAACCATTGGCATTTTCTCTGTTTGAAAATTCCAGCTCTACCCAAACAAATGTATGCTTTCAAAAAAGGAAGGAACATAAAAGATTGGGTTTCCAAGGCAGATCAAAATATTGCACAAGAAAAACAAAACAAGCTAACCTCCAGCTGGGGCTTACCACTTGTCTTGGGTCATTATCTATGCAGCAGTTGATCCAACTGTGCATCGACCACAGAAACTACTAACATTAACATAAATGGGAGAAATTTGCTACTCAGGAATCATACAACTTGTCTCAGTGCCAATGTTATATATGTGATACTATGCCCTTGTAAAAAAGCATACATTGGAAAAACTTCACGCACAGTGAAATTACGCATTAGCGAACATAAATAAAAAATCAGAACCAAACAACTAAATGCCCCTCTGGTCACCCATTTCCTGGAATGTAATCATAGTGAAGAGGAGATAAAATGGTGTGTCCTTGAGAATGTCTTTGGCATAGATGCTGCGAACACTGCTAGTCGTCTGTCACAAAAGGAACAGTGGTGGCTTTACCACACACAGAGTTTTCTAAAAGGGTTGAATCAGCAAGAAGAATGGAATCATTATTCCAAATAGAACATTGGTTCATTTACACCTTATAGGAAGATATATGTAACATTCTTGTACTTTAAGTCAGTACCTTTAAATCTCTCCCCATTTTTTGTCTAGTGCAGGCGTTTTGGAACTAATGCTCCATATATTGATTGGGCACGTTATGGTCACCTACTCCCATCCCCGTATGAATGTTTGAGAGGGAACCATTGTGACCTCGCCACTCCACCTGGCCGGAAAATAGGAATCTTAATGACCCACGGGCTGCTACATTTTTATTTACATTTTTATTACATTTTTTGTTTACTGATAAACAACTTCCTTGCTTATGGAGCATTGGAGATAAATAATAGACATGCTCCACATAACACACAAAATTATTTACCAATGGAATTTTTTCAAAAACCTTGCCGTCACACCACGAAACAGCTTTTTGTCCCTTTTTAGTCTCTAGCACACCTTGAGACTACTGATACGAAAAGCATGCCTCTTTTCCCCTTCCGGGTCGAATTGTAGGTACGGGACACAGAGAAGAGGCAGGCTACGAGGTAAGAGCGTTTATAGATATAAACAAGACGACATGCACCTCGCCCATAATTGAACATAATGGTTACATTCTCTTTTAAATTTTCTTTTTGACGGTCCGTTTGCAATGTGCAGATTCATTCGAACAGCCCTCCATGTGTCTAGTAGGACGCACTTTTTGAGTTTGTTTTGAGTATGCACGCTAGTAATCATGGGTGCTGCAGCCGCAATTAAGTGAAGGAAAGCTTTATAGGTAAGCACTTGTTCGCGCCAGCCGAATGGATTCAATTAAATGACTTCTGATTGTTTTTTTTTTTTAAGCTAACACGTGTTTTTTATTTCCAGCTAAAACGGTTTTGCTTTATGTTATAGAGCAACACTGAAGGTTTACTGAAAAAAGAAAAACGATTGGCAGATTAAATGCACGACAGGTTTTTTAAGATGACAAAATCCTTAAAATGATGTCTTACTTAAGAAAAGAAAACAGTGAAGGTATTTTGTCCATACACTACTTTGCTGAAACAATGCTTAGACCGGGTGGAGGTAGCTCAATTAACCCAGCAACCCTTTTTGCCATGGCTTTTCTACTTCTCCCCGTTAGGCTAGCGGTTCTCCCGTTTTTCACGCTGTTCCAATGAGTATTATATATATTTTTTGTGCTCAGGTATCCACAAGAGAATAGTGAACAGCTTATCAGTTTTGTTAAAACATTTTTCAAAAAAGCTGCTTACTTTGATCAAGGAGAAAGCATTTTGTCTACATTTTATGCACAGTCAGACAAGTATGTTTACCCCCCTTTTTCTTTGCTCTAGTGGACCATAACTTTCACGACTAGACCATGCGAATCTTTAAGACTGAGATTCTTGGAATGTTCTGGAATCTTGCCCACAGGTAAGAACCCAGAATGATTTTTTAATTGATGACTGCACGTGTGGTTAATGAATGCTTACCAGCCATAGGTGTCACTGATACTATTCTAATTATTGGCATGCCCCTAAACATTTGTTATAGAGGTTATTGAAAAGATATGCACATTCTGTTTTTTGTGAAGACTCTGACAGAATCCACACTCTAGACTAATTAGAAAGATGTGATTTTATTTCTATTTCCCTTTCTTTCTTAGCTTATATAGCGGGCCCGATTGAAAACGGGTATCTTTTGAGTTCAGAAAATAGTGAACCGATGTATAAGCCAGACATTGAAAGTAAATGTTCACATATCCTGAAGAAGACCTACAGATTTGGTCTGGAGGACAGCTATCAGACCCTGTTGAGTCGGAACTATTTTTACAGTGGAAGTCCTTTATAAATGAGAGAATCATAATTGGGGACACCTATAGTCGATTATGTTTATAATGTGGACAAGTAGTAGTGAACATCATTTGTCACTAAACACATTGTAATTTAATACGTTTATATGAAAACTTTGAGCTCTTTGAACAATGAACTGTTTTATAATTGAATGGGATGTATGCAGTATGAATTAATGTGTTATTGAATTGGTATTTACATTTGTATATTTTTTACAATTTGAATTTATGAATTATATTTAATCAGAATGAAATAAAATAATGAATCAGTATTTACAGCTCTAGTCTCTATCTCATTAGTTTCTTCTAATTATTCCACCTGGCACTACACCTGTTTTATGCATGAGAGTAATAACTACTCAAATCCCTTTTGCCCGCATTTTTTAAAACGTATTTTAAGGCAAAAATGTGGGTCGAGGCCCTCTTACCTCCAGCCCTCATCCTGTTCTATATACCAATTCCTATCTATATATTTGCTGTAAAATGCCCTACATAATTGTGGGGAAACAGGATTTGATGAAATGGGATGTGAGAAAATGGGGGACTACCCAGAGGAGTGTTGAAGATTTACTACCTCACCATTCCTTCAGTTTGGGGCAGATGAGGGCGCCTCCAGCCATTGTCCCCAACCTGGAAGGGTTTGCTGCTGTGCTGCCTTCGTGTTTTGTTCATCGAGACCCAAGGATCTGTCTTTGTGTGTTCCTATATGTTCCTGGGGTCCTCCTCGCTGGAACATCGGGTGTATGTTTGAGAGTCAATGTCCTGGGAAGAGCCTGTGTTCCTTTCCTGAGTTGCTAGTATCGTCGCGGGATCAGGGTGGAAGTCCTTTGGGAACTGAATGCTAAAAAACGCACCTGTGGAAGAGAGATGTTTACTTACTGGGTTGTTTCATGCTGTTGGAGCCCTTTCAACCAGAAACTACCAATGTGATGACCTCTGGTAGTGGCCCGACATTTATAGATTGGCGTTAGGAGAGTATTTTCAGAGACATTACAGTTTTTTAGGATATGTGTGGTATCGTTTAATGTTTGTATTATTACCTAAGTATGTATTTGACCTAAAAGAGTTTTATGTATATCTTTTGTAAAGTATATTTTCAGTATATCAGTGTGGCAAATTTTTTAGAGGTATGAGTGTGGACTGATTGTACCTTTGTGTCAGCCTACTATCCCTACCTGAGAGTTTGGCCTCATTGCTCTGACCGTGTTACCTACACTTCAATAGCGGTGTAGCTTCCCTTTCTTGTCAGGTGAGTTCTCCTACCATGAGGGTTACTGTTTGTAGCACCCTCAAAAAAGAATGGTACAGAAACTGCCTTAACACCCCCTGGTCTCTATTTAGTACAAACATTTGTTTTGGATTTCACGATTTACAAAAATACAGTCTTGTAGTGTTTACTTGTAAAGTACCCAAACAACCTAACGCAAGGCTCTGCAACCTGAGACTCTCGAGATATTTCAGACTACAACTCCCATGACCCTTCACCATTAACTATGCTGGCGAAGGCTGAGGGGAGTTGTAATCCAAAACATCTGGTGGGCCAAATGTTGCAAGCCACTGACCGAAAGCAACCTGGCAATATTTAAGCATTATATAAACGTTTTAAGCCAAAGCAGCATCATCCTCAATGGAAGACTACAAGTCCCAGAATGCAAACCAGATTTTTTTTCCATATTAAACTAGTAGATCTCATGGCTATAAATTCAGCTTTGAAAAGTAGATTAATGTTGTGACTCTCTTTCTGTGGGCACTCTTGACCCAATGTGGTGCTAGAGCATCTACTTTATTTACAAACACGTCTGTGAGACTCTTACTAGTGAACGCCCTATCACGGCTTCAATTGCCTAAACATTTAGCACTGCTGCTGACATTGAAATGTGCTGCAGAAGTAGCTGTCGATCCTTTGTTAACAGCACAGGTCCAGACGGCAACTACCATCTGTGGGGACTCAGTCTCGCGAGATAGCTTCCCTATGATCTCGTGAGATTTCCAGAGCGCGAAGCGCGTGAAAGTCGGAAGGCGCACAGAATTTGCACGGAGGTGGCGCTCCTCCTGCCATAAGGCCAGGTATTGACTGGGTCTGCCTACAGAGGCCCCCCATCCAGTCAGAGCATAATCCCAAGGCTGAGGGCTGCCTCCTGCGTGCTCTGGCTGCTGCAGTGTGTGAAAGTTAGCACACACAACTTGCAGTCAGGTAACTGCATGAACTGGACAGCCATAGCTGTGAGTAACTGCACCAGCCATGCCCTGGACTTGTTATACCCCAGTTACCCCCGCCCCCCCCCTACACGCGGCTTCTCAATAAACACCCTGCCAAGCCTAGGCAGTGTTGTGTCATTTGTTCAGGCCACAACATAATTGGCGACGAGGACTCTGCAGAGCGACAGCCTCGCGATACCGCCAGAGAAAAGGGTCCCAAACAGAGAGAGATGCACCAAAATGCTATAGATGTACCAGCACCAAGCACATGGCAAACGATCAGGACTATCCAGCCAGAAATAAAGAATGCTTCAAATGCAGACGTTCCGGCTACGTGGCTGTAGCCTGCACGTGGTGGGAAAAGGCCGTCACACACAGTGACAGAGATTCGAGTGACGACGACGACCAACACGACAAGCCCATGGTGATCATGGTCAACGCACCCCGAGAAAGGAGAGGGAAGCCCAACTGCGTCATGAAAGTGGACAGCATGGAGACACGGGTCATGGCAGACTTAGGGTCGGACCTCCCCATCCTCCCCATCCAGACATACAAAGAAATGATGGGACAAGACCAGGTCGAAATCAGGAGCACCAAGCAGAAGTCAACAGTCTTTGGAGGGGCCACCGTGGATTTACTAGGTTATATCAAGGCAAAAACTTCATTTAAAGACAGGTCCATCACCTCGAAAGTATACTTGTCGTCCCAGGGCCCAACCATGTTGGGATGGGACGATCAACATAAACTGAGCATATGGCTAGACCCCAGTACCCCCGATCAGGTTCAGCTGGTCTCCTCGGGAGGAGTGCCGGACCTCAAAGAAGCATTCCCCCGGTTTGTTCCCTGAAACGCCTGCAAAAATGAAAAACTATGTGCACAAGATTTGCCTCCAACCCAATGCAATCCCTGTAAAGTACAAGGTCAGACCGGTGCCTGCGACATCAAGGTCCACACTCGAAGCTCAAATACAGAAGATGGTCAAAGAAGGCACCATAGAGACAGTGGAATCCTCTGAATGGCTGCGCCCAGTGGTACTCATCAAGAAAATGTCTTCCAACGAGCTGAGAGTCTGCATAGACCTACGCAGTTTGAACATGGAAGTGGTCACGGACAGCTTTCCACTTCCCAGCATCAATGAAATAGTACTCATGATGAAAGAAGCAACCATATTTTCAAGGTTTGACATGCGAGATGAATACCATCAAATAAGCCTGCACAAGTCCTCAAGCCTGCTCACTGCCTTCATCACCCCTTTCGGCATGTACCAATACTCACGCATGTCGTTTGTCCTATCCTCAGCAGCTTTGGCCTTCCAGAGGATGATGAACTCTTTATTGCATGGCATCGCAAATATTTCGTACTTCCAGGACGACATTTTGGTATACGTCAAGGATGCAGAAACTCATGACAAAGCCCTGAACGAAGTACTAAGCAAGCTAGAAGAAGTGGGTGTCCACCTACACCATGGAAAATGCATATTCGGCATTGGAGAAGTTGAATACCTGGACTACTACATCTCGAGAGAAGGGGTGAAGTCCAAGACAAACCTGCTGGAAGCCATAAATGATGCCCCGGCCCCGTTGTCGAAGGATGAGCTTCGGTCTTTCCTGGGGCTCGCTCAATACTATGCGAAGTTCGTTCCCAGATTCTCTGAAACTACATTGTCCCTGAGGGAGCTTATAAAAAAGGGCACAGCCTACACATGGGAACGCCAACAAGATGAGGCCTTTGCGGAGATCAAAAGGAGGATCCTGCGCGCACCCTGTCTCAAACCCTTCAATCCCAAATGGGAAACATGCATCACGACAGACGCCAGCGCCTATGGATTAGGTGCCACCCTTACTCAGAAAAAGGGCGAAACAGAAAATATTGTGGCCTTTGTATCCAAAGCACTATCTACATCAGAGAAAAACTACTCCACTGTGGAAAAAGAAATGCTGGCATGCGCCTGGGCTGTGGAATTCTTCAGGTCGTACGTTTGGGGCACAAAAGTTTGATTGATTACCGAACACAAGCCCCTGATACAGATGCTGAGCCCTGGCGGCACCAAAACAGCCACTTTGAGATCGGCCAGAATTGCTGCGAAGCTCCCAGAGTATACCTATGAAATCACCCACATTGCGGACTGGAAGAATGCCCAAGCAGACTGCATGTCAAGGCTATTCGACCAAAACACTCCAGGGACCACGTTCCTCAAAGATGAATGTGTGGTGGCTTCCATAAGCAACCTGAGAAACAGGGACTTCATGGAGATGAGCGAGCAACATTGGCAAGAATAAATGGAACAAGATGGCGTGCTGCGCCGAGTAGCGGAGTGGACCTGCGAAGGATGGCCCAACGAGACAGAAGTCCCTGAAAGTCTTCGCCCATTTTTTAAAGTTAGTGACGATATCACAGTGATGAACGGCTTGGCGCATTCGGGGCACTTGCACAGCAACATGACGAGACGCAGAGTACGCAACGCCTATTGGTGGCCCAGAATGGATCAAGAAATAAGGGCGATGATTGAAAGGTGCCAAGAGTGCACGAATAGTGACAAGCGGCTCACAGTGAGACAGGCACCCATCGTAACCACGGAAATCCCACATGGCATCTGGTGCAAATTAGGATTGGACATCATAGGCCCGCTGGATGGCATGTCAGCAGATTACAAGTACGGAGTAGTAATGGTGGACTACATTTCCAAGTGAGTAGAGGTCAAATTTGTGCCATACATCACTATGAGCAAAGCCATTGAGGTGCTCAGCGCCGTTTTCCAGAGGGAGGGGCTCCCTGAGGAGATTGTAACCGACAACGGTGTGCAGTTAGTCTCCAGGGAAATGGAAAAATTCATGAGGATGCACAACATCCGCCAACTTAGGGCAAGTTTGTACCACCCACAGGCAAATGGATTAGTGGAAAGGGTGACCTGTTTTATTAAAGGTGCTCTGCAACTGGCCTGTGCGTCAGGCCTAGAACCACACAAGATAGTGAAAGAGGCCGTTGCAGCCCACTGCATCACACCAAATGCAATCACTGGTGTGTCCCCATTTCAACTGTTCAGGGGGAGAAGGGCTGAATCCATGCTAGTACCTCTGTGGCTACATCAAATCAGAGACGATGAAGACATTGACATGAGAGACATTAGTGTTCTGCATGCAAAGGAACAAGGAAGTCATGAAATCCCAAGGTGAAAAACGCCGGGCGGTCCATCGCACAGAGGTCATTGAAGACGACCTAGTAAAGATATGCCTGCCCCACAAAGACAGCACTTCAGGCTCCAAATATAGCAGGGCAATAGAAGTAACTAGCAAAGGGACCAACCATGTCCACACCAGCGACCGAAGACGATGGAATCTGGAAGGGGTGGCTGTGTACCGCAAGAGAGCATCCACAAACCACCCGTCCATGGAAGCAGGAAGTGACCAGGACCAATGGGGTTTGGTCAGCGACCACCAACACTTGGAAACAGACGCTTCAGGAGAAAAGGACCGAAGAGAATATGCTTACCTCAGCCCCCCACCCCAGACCCGAGAACAATACTGGGAGGTGACTCCAAAGGACCTCACACCACTTGACACACTACGCATCACCACCCAAGCCCCAGGCGTCATCACCAACCAGGACAGACCCCAAAGGGAGAGAAGAAAGCCCAACAGGTACACCGACTTCATCATGAACTAACAACCATCTTTTCCCACCAAAGGAGGTGTGTCTGGACTACGTCTCGCGAGATTGCGTCCCCGTGATCTTGTGAAATTTACATATCGCGAAGCGTGTGAAAGTCGGAAGGCACACAGAACTGGTTCGGAGGGGAGAAGGGCTGCATTCATGCTGGTACCCCCGTGGCTACATCAAATCAGAGACGATGAAGACATTGACATGAGATACATTGTGTTCTGCATACAAAGTAACAAGGAAGTCATGAAATCCCAAGCCACAAACGCCGGGTGGCCCATCGCACAGAGGTCAGTGAAGGCGACCTGGTAAAGATATGCCTGCCCCACAAAGACATCACCTCAGGCTCCAAATATAGCAGGGCAATAGAAGTAACCAGCAAAGGGACCAACCATGTCCACACCAGCGACCGAAGACTATGGAATCTGAAAAGAGTGGCCGTGTACCGCAAGAGAGCATCCACAAACCACCCGTCCATGGAAGCAGGAAGTGACCATGACCAATGGGGTTCGGTCAGCAACCACCAACACTCGGAAACAGACGCTTCAGGAGAAAAGGACCAAAGAGAACATGCTTACCTCAGCCCCCCACCCCAGACCCGAGAACCACACTGGGAGGTGACTCCAAAGGACTTCACACCACCCGGCACACTACTCATCACCACCCAAGCCCCAGGCATCATTGCCAACCTGGACAGACCCCAAAGGGAGAGAAGAAAGCCCACCAGGTACACCGACTTTGTCATGAACTAACAACCATCTTTTCCCACCAAAGTAGGCTGTTTGGACTCCGTCTTGCGAGATCACGCCCCCGTGATCTTGTGAGATTTCCACAGCGCGATGCGCATGAAAGTCGGAAGGCACACACAACTCGTGCAGAGGCTGCAGAAGACAGCCCCGGCGCTCCTCCTGCCATAAGGCCAGGCCTTGACTGGGTCCGCCTACAGAGACCCCCCCAGCCAGTCAGAGCATAATCCCAAGACTAAGGGCAGCCTCCTGGGTGCTCTGGCTGCTGCAGTGTGAAAGTTAACACACACAGCTTACAGTGAGGTAACTGCATGAACTTGCCAGCCATAACTGTCAGTACCTGCACCAGCCCCGCCCTGGACTTGTTATGCCCCAGTTTGCCCCCCCATACAAGCGGTGTCTCAATAAACACCCTGCCAAGCCTAAGCAGTGTTGTGTCATTTATTCAGGCCACCACACCATTTATGCCGTGTCTGCTCACGACTTTCAGGGTGGGGGGAGCGGGGCGGGGGGTGGTAAATCTACATTAGCCCTATGGTCATTGTGCACCAACTATGAGGGTACAGAAGATCGCTAGCATTAACATGGGAAAGGGAGGGTCTTGGCCCTTGGGTAGATAGCTCAGAGGGGAATCGTACCAAAATGTCGCCCTCACAATTACAACGGCCGGAAATGCTGACTTTTATTTTGTACCCCCCCCCCCCTTACACCACATAAATATGTGGGGGGTATAGAATATAATATTAATATGGGTGGGGGGGATGGGGGTCTGCCCCCGCATATATATGTGGTGTAGAGGGTTTTTAAAAAAAGTCAGCATTTTCGGCCGTCACAAGCCTTCACTTTGAATGTTCAATTTTCAGCATGTTCGGGCGCTTAGACACCATTGTCGGAGCTGCAGTAATGAGTGCATAGCCTTTCAAACGGCTTGAAGGCGGTATTAAGGCCTAAATTTAAATCCAAACCTACAACAGGGCCTCCTCTGAGAGGTTGCGACACATATCTTTCAAGGGCCGCGGACTGTGCCACAAGACTCAACAGTCTTGGGAAGCTTGAGGGCTCCAGGGCTGCTTCGTGATGAAGCACCAGTGGGAGGAGAGGCGAGCGCACGAGCCAGGCCAACCGCAGGGCAGAGATTTCTGTCTGCTGAATGGCCCATCTCTTGATCACATGCTCAATCACTGTTACATTAAGAGTGATCACATGCATTCGCGCTTAAGTGAAGCATGTTAACCGTGATTACAAATCTCAGTGATTAAATGACGTGCGCAGGCTAAACAGGGCTTTCTACCTACGTTTCGAAGTGGTAAAATGCTCTCAAACATATTTCGAAATGTAATGTGCGACTACGTTTTTATGAAGGGTCAGGGCGAAGCGGGCACAGTAAACAGAGTCCTTCATACTTGTGTTCATACTTATCTGTCTTTCTCTTACAATGGCAGTCGTTATTTTCATAATAGTTGCATTTTACTTCATACCACTTAAAAAAAATAAACAATTTCACCAGTGCATTATACTTGTACATTTTGAATTGCGCCTTTGTACTATTCCAACATGTCAATCTTTTCATCTCTGTAATATTGGGGGCATTCTTGCCTTATTCAGGGTGTGGCAACACGTGAAAACGTTGCTCCCTGACTAAGGATGTAACTATGCCCAACTGCAGAAATGAGCTGAATGTACTTATATGTCGCACATTTTATTTTATTTTATCTAATTATTTGTGATGCTTTATCGTTTGTTTATCTGTCTGTTTCGGTAATCATCATCATTGATTTTGCAAATATGAAATTCGGATTTTATATTCTGAAGAAATTTGGGAACAAGTATTGCATTGTATTTTATACGTTTAAGTTTGTGTAAAGTTCACATTTTGAACTATATCACAATAAACTTATTATTATTATTATTATTATTATTATTATTATTATTATTATTATTATTATTATATTAGAGGCATTCTGCCTTGCTGTTGGAAGCACACGCCTGGCTGGCAATGTTCCGAAAGTTACAGAGGTAATGCTGGGTAGAAAAATATGACTACTCTGCTTTGTTTGTATTTTTAAAGCATCGGGCCTCATTTGGAGTTTGGAGGTAGCCATGCCGTTCTTACCGGCATTGCTACCCCCAAACCGGGTACCGGGTCCCAAAAATAGGAAATTTCCAGGCCATTCCGACCTTGGAGGGCCCGGTAATTCCCTTTTGCGGGACCCGGACCCAGTACGTCCCCATTCCCACAATGGGAATGGGGAGGATGCTAACAACGGGCCCGTTAATGACGCTCTGCACGTCTGGTCTGGCCAGGCATCCAGAGCGGAACCCACTGCAGACCTCGTAATGTGGCGGCCCGGAATGAACAGTGCTGGTCCCTTACCAGTGAAGTTAGATACATTAAAAAAACAATTCCTTTCTGGACTCTTTTCTGCTGCAACGGAAACGTTTAGCTCCCATACTAGACAACTCTCCCACTGAGAGTTGAACAGTGCTGGAAAGAGCGGGTGGCCTTCTCAAAGCAAAAGAAACTTTTGGGCACAGCCGCTCTATCATTGATTCCAATGAACTACCTGGCATTCGCATTGTGCCCCTTCCTTAAGCCCTCTGTGGGGCTGGGCATTCCATCTCTCCTCCCATCACGTGCCTGGCATACTCAGGGGTCTCTTATCAGGGTATAGCTTTAGCATCAATAGGCACCCAATGAAGAAGAGTCAATAGTGCCATCCTCAGATTCCATGGTAGGACCCCAATCCCTTATTCTCCACAAAGTACAGACTGGCTGCTGTTAAACATGTGTCAACAGCCTTAAGGTGGACTTTGTTTCACTTGCGAGCTCCCCGCCACCCAAAATAGGGGCATTAGGTGTCACCTTTTGGAGGCAAGCTATGAAGAACCACGGATCATGTTGTGTGTTCGCCCACAAGTCTAACCTTGCCATAGGATTCTTTAAATGTC
Organism: Ambystoma mexicanum; assembly: GCF_040938575.1. Lineage (NCBI taxonomy): Eukaryota > Metazoa > Chordata > Amphibia > Caudata > Ambystomatidae > Ambystoma > Ambystoma mexicanum. The sequence continues at coordinate 1,087,114,514 of NC_090932.1, forward strand.
TGGTTTGTGTGTGTGGACTGCACCAGATCGTGAATAAAGAAGAGCCCCGGCTATGCTGGTGGAACTCTTGTCTACCGAATGACACGTGCTTGGCACATCTGCCACATGTAAAGCACAAAGTTAAGTCTTTAACAAGCATCAAGGCACTGTAGAAAGGACTGCAATTGTTTACACTGCTTTGGGAACAGAGGCTACTGAGGAAATAGAATGGTCTTCAATGGGCTCCTAAAGTCACGGTGATCATGCAAATGCGGCATCGCTTTAATGATTCCCAGAGGCAAGATGCTACAGTGCAAATGGAGTGTGTGCCACGCATTTTATAGAGAGGAACCCATCGCTTGCAGCATTTGGTAGAGTGACCATCAGGAGAGGGAGCGGAGGGAAAAACTTGTTAGAGAGAAATTTGCATCCAGCGATGGATAGGCTTGGTTCCTCGAGCAGGGTGTGTTGAACTCACCTGGATGGCCCACTGGAAGCAAGAAAACTTGCCTCAGGGCTCGTTCTGTTAGGAATTTTCAGAAGTAACCTTTTGGCTTTTTCTGCTTTCTCAAACCTTCTGAACGGCAATAATCAATTTGAGTGTAAATGTGTGCATTGATGATTGAAACTTGGTGTGCGAAAGAAAATAGGACTTGTTCTGTTTATGGGCATTGTTGCCAGCTAATTGTTCATTATTAAAACCCACCTTGTGGACTGTATGATATGATATGATATTTTATTTATATCGCACTCATACACAAGTGTTTCAGAGCGCGACCAAGCAAAGGGAGGGGAACAAGGGAGAATAAAAAACAACGGTCTTACTAGGCCCAGTGACATTAGGAACACACAAGTGCACAGAAAAGGGGGAAAGTGCAAGGAAAGAGGAGAAGTGGAAAAGTGTGGCACACAGGAGAGAATAGAATACGTAATGAGTGCAATAAATAAATGCAATAAATAAATAAATAAATAAAGGCAGAGCCAAGTGTGTCATTTGTCAGATTATATATGATAAATGCAGAAGAAAAATGGGGGACTGTATGGGTACAGATACAGATCCCTGTGCATGGGGGTGGCTTGAGGCAGTGCAGGAGAGAGAACAAGTAAATGGGCCCTATGGTGGCCAGGAGAATGGTGCCAAGAGAGAAAACAGATCAGCAGGTGAGAAGAGGGGCAAAGGCAGAAGCAAAGAGGAAGATCTTGAGGTGCTACCAGAAATGGAGATGGTTCTCTTCAAGTTTCAAAGTGGCCAGGAGGCTGTTCCAAAGGGAGGCCCCCACTGAAGACAGGGATCTGCCCCTAGCTCTGTTCTTTGAAAAACGACTGACGCTGAGGGAGTTAGAAGTAGAGGAATGAAGGGCTCAAGAGGGGAGGTATTTACGGATGGATAGTTGAAGTTATTTCAAAGACTTGTGGACAATACAACTGTAGTCACTGGAGAAGGCTGTGTGCCCAGTCCGCTGGGCCATAAGTGTTCAAGATGTTCTTGGGTAGACCACAGTGAAGAAGCCCTGTTTTCGATGCATTACATTTGAATCTGTTTTCGAAAATCAATTTACTGCAGTCATGCAAGTTCAAAACTGTTTGTGACTGAAGTTGAGTTCCTATGAAGTCTCAGTGGAACTTGCATCTCATCGGCATATGGATAAAAAAGAATGAAAGATTATATCCAAGGGTGTTGCATACATTAAGAAAAAGGGGCGATAATGTGGAACTGTGTGGTATACCACAGCTCACAGCATATGGATTAGATTCAAAGATGCCTTTGGGTATTAAATTGGGCCAAAATGGAGAGGTTTGATTGGATCAAGGCGAAGGTGGTCATCCCGAAACAATGTAGCTGATCCAGGACAGTGGCATGGTGCTGGTGTGAAACAACACTGATAGGGCCAATAAGAACAAGGTGGTACCACCTACAACCATCTGGTTCTATATGATTTTGTGGAGTTTTTTTTGACAAAGTAGATTTCATCAAAACATTTTTGAATGGGTGATTTTGATGACTAAAAATGTGGGGGACCTCCTGTAGCCCCCCCCCCACCACTATTGCCCCCCTATGTTTATAATTAACCTACAACCGCCCCCACATATACTTTCGACAAAATCTGTTGAAAAAAAAACTCAATAAAATTAACTGATGAAAAGTGCTGCGGCAAACTCCCATTGCCCCATCCTCTTGATATCGCCTGTCACTGAAGCAATCATTGCCGTTTCATCCATGGATCGGCTGATGCCAGCTTGTCACACATCCTGCAAATGATAAGATTCAACATGTTTATACAGTTGAGCGGTTATTTCTTTTTCCAGGTCCTTTGAAGGAACTGGCAAGAAAGAAATAGGTTAACAATTGCCAGAATTAGTAACATCAAGATTTGCCTATTTTAATAGTATGAGTAACACTGTGTGACTGCAGTCAAAAGAGTCTATCCCCTCCCTCCTTCTATTATCCTCTCTCTGTTCTCCTTATATTTATCTGTCCCTGTCTCCCCTATTCTCTCCTCTCTTTTGTTGTTCACTTCACTCATTACTCTCCCTCTCGATCCTTCTCTACCCCCCTCCTCTCCTCTCCCTTCTTACTTGCAAATTGTTCTAAATATCGATTTTATGGCTTGATTCATGTTTACTATTTTGCTTCTACTGTTCCATGTTTCATGTGTTACTTGTTATTAACTGTAAAGTGCCTTGGATTAAGTTGCTATATAAAACAATACAAATAGAAATACAAAATACAAAAGAGAGTTTACGGACACTTGGTATGATGTCCGAGCATCTCTGCGATGAGAGGGCTGATAAGTTTGGCTGTTTTTTTAACAGTGTGTATTTTCAAGTAAACCAAAACGTTTTGCCTTCTTCAAAAGAGTATTAAAGTCAGATTGATCTTGTAACTGAAAAAGGGAGGACCATTTATTCGGAAAGGGAGTCTAGTTCCAGCTTGGTGCCATGTATCTGAAACTGAGGATCACAATACCAGTTATTTGCGAATGATAAAGTGGGGCTGGGATTAAGGGACATCAGTACAGGCAAATACACAGTTGGTGCATGCTCAGACCACATTTCCACATTGGAACTGTATTTGCACTGAAAAGAATCCCAAAGTTGCCCCTTGGAATGCCACGTGTTCTCGCGTTGCCCTTAAATAGCATTGCTTTTTCTCAAATGTTTATATTCCAATTTTACATTCTTTTCTACCAATTAAGTAGTCATCTCAAACATTCAGTACAACACCTGTGTTCTTGTGAAGCAGCGCTTGTTGTTGGCTCTATAACAGCCAATGCATTTCGGACACAGTCCATCGTCAGGGCTCAGCCCTTCCTCATTATGGGCCTCATTACGAGGAGGGCGGTAAGGGGTTAATGGTGCAGGTAAAGGTGCCGGACCAGTTAACTCTTACCAACCCATTACGAGGTCCGCTTGCGGGACCCACTCAGGATGCCTGGTTTTGCCAGATGTCCTTAGCGGGTCACGCGAGTGGTCCAGCATGCTAACAACGGGCCCGTCATTAACAGGCCCGTTGTTAGCATGCTCCCCATTCCCATTGAGCTCTATGGGGGCTCAAATGGAAATTTGAGCCCCCGGGATGGACCGGGTTCGGGTTCCCTGAATGGGGTAATACCGGGCCCTCCAAGGTCGGAATGGGCCGGTATTTCCCCATTCAGGGAACCCGGATCCGGGTTTGGGGGTAGCCATGCCCTTATTAAGGGCATGGCTACCTCCAAACTCGTAATGAAGCCATGACTCTTATTAAAAGTCTACTGCTCCTCTGCTTCACTGTACATGGGTTTAAAGCCTTTCAGACATGCAGCATCGGAGAGCGGAAAGGGCAGCAGTCAGTCTTTAGGGCCAGGATGAAGGTATATCAATACGAGCAAAAACACAGTCGGCGCATGCTCAGACCTCACTTGCACATTGGAAATGTATGTGCACTGCCACTAATGAGACTGCGCATTTCAAATCTGTGCTTGGGCAGATATACTGCAAGGCCACTGCACAATAAGGAAAAGATGGTGCATTCAAGTGCATTGGCTCAATGGTTATGTGCTCGCCTCTGCAATATGCACTTCACAATTTCAAATCCTGTGAACGAGCTGACTCAGCCCTTCATGCTTCTGTCATGGACACATTGAGTACCATTAGATTGAGAAACAATATCGGCTGCTATTCCACCGCTTAGAAGCTGGAGGAAATCTGGTATGAAGCACTAGCATCGAACAGCATTTATTGTTATGACAGAGTTCTTCGGAAGGTGAACGTTTGTTGGTTAGAAATTCAATGGATTTCATCTCAGTTAAACTTGAAAATGTTTTTACCAACTTCGGTTGGGATGATAAATGTATGTAAATGTGTTCTCTGTAAAGCACTTTGGCTCAAGGCGCTATATAAATAGCACATCATTATCATTATCATTATTAATTTATCGTGTATATTGTCTCCCTGCTGGCTCAATTAGGTCACCATTGTATGTTATTTGTCAATTGCATCATGTTTGCCAGCCTATATATTTTCTTGTGCTTATTCCTTTGTGTACTATTGGTGAGATTTGTAAATGTTATTGCTAAGAATTGAATTTTCTACCGAAGTATTGGAGTCAAACTCAGTTGGCATGGTAAAGCTGAGGGAAGTCTACATTGTTTAGCATTTTTCTCAATAGAAATTATGGCGGGAGTTTTGGTTGCAAGAGCACTCACATTGTGGTGTAACAACCATGTGGGTGGCCCCTTGCAAGCCATGCCAAGTCAGGCCCCTCCCCCAAGCTCGGAAACAAAACCTAATCCTCATGTCAATCTGTGTCAGCCTGGACCACCACGCATGTACCTGATGATCATGCTGCTGCAGGAACACAACATGCACTGCACTAGGTGAAAGATGTATGTATGTATTTTAATCAAACCTTACATCTTTCCCTTAGCATAAAAACAAACAAGGGGCTGTACCAGGTTCCTGAGTCTTGACAACCAAGTGTACCAGCCAACTCTGTGCATGGACAGTAATACTGCACAGAGTAATGATACCATAACAAACCATGTTCATGCTGGCTCTGTCAGTATATGCCAACGTATCAACATTCTCTTGTTGGGTTTGGCCTTAATCCCCTTAAACATCTCCTGCCACTGGAAGAAAACATTATATTGCTGCTGCACAAATGCTTGCTGAACCTCCTCTTTTGTCTCCCCAACTATCCTTTCTTTCCTCTCGACTAGATCAGTAACTTTGCTAGCGGGACTCTATTTTAACGCCCTCATTTGACACCTACTTCCTTGTACCAACACCAGGCTGGATGGCTGATGATGCAAAAAAGAGCCAGATTAAAATATGTTCTTCTGGTTCATAAATCTATCCATGGTAAGGCATCACTGTATCTATCCTCCTCTTGTGGCTCCTCGCTCTCCCTGTGCGTCCTCTCGCTTCTGCTGTTTCTCTCTGCTTGCTCCACTTGCATGAAATTCTCATCCCCTGGACATCCAAGAAACAGTCCACATGGATTTGTTCAAAAACATATTTAAAGCCTAGCTCATCACCTCAGTGTTACCCTCAACCTACCTCTTATCTGCCGGCTAGCTACCATTTTCCCCTCTCCTCTAACCTGCCTCTGTCCCTCACTTCCTCTTCCTCCACTCTAGCACATCACCCATCATGGTCACATTCTGTGCACAGCTGGCTGTACCACCTACCTGCACCTAAAAATGTCCAATCTTGGTTGTCCTTAATCTATCTATGTATGTCCACTTATGTATTGTGCTTGGTGACTGTTTCATTAACTCCCCTCCACAACCTGGTCAGAATGTCTGGCAAACTCAACCCCATTGTAAGAAGCTCACTGCCTCCAGTCAAATCAGATTTTTTATCTATTGATATTTTAAAGACAAAGGTAGCAGTGATCAATTTGGTAAATGGGTGCCTGCACCAACAGGTGCAGAGGGGCAGGTTACAGGTAGTACCAATGGCTGTTGTAATGGCCACTATAAAAAGTAACACCCACATTCTGAAAAAAACAAATGGAGTCATGAAGGTATGGGAGGACAGATACCCAGATGTATGGGCATATAACAAACTGGATTTTCGAAGAACAAAAGACTCTGTGCCACTAAAGCAGAAAAGCGTACTACAATACATTAAGCAGTATAGGATACCCCCAGAGGTGGCTATGCCGATAAGGGAGATCATTGTGATATTGAAGGAAAGAAAAGTGATCTTAGAATACACCAAATGGGTGACATTTGTATCGCCAGTATTGTCGGTGAGAAAACCAGACCAGTCATATCTTTTAACAATTGATTACAGGATAATAAACCAGCATCTGGAGCCACAACCACAGTTTGTGGCCTCGTTTCTGAAAGTAATGGCAAAAATACAACCATGATGAAAATATTTAGTGTCTTAGACATATCAAATGGGTTGTATTCTATGCCATTACCCACATATTCCTGGAAATTGTTGGCATTTGCAGTGGAAGGGACAGTAAACGTGTGGAATGTGTTACTTCAGGGACTCCGGGGTAGCCCCACTATCTTCCATGCTGCTTTGCAACGTATATTGCAGGACACAGCGTGCTCACATGATGTCACACAATATGTGGATAACGTGTTAATTTGTACTGAACACGACACAACATGAAGAGCACTTCGATGAGGTTTTGCCGACATTACTACAAGGAGGATTAAAATTGAACAGACACAAAGCGCAGATATGTCAGGAGGAGGTGACTTTTTTTGTGGGGGGTCGCCCTATCAAGAGAAGGTAAAATCATATGCGGAGACAGGCAAGTGATTGCCATAAGGATTTTCCATGAATTTTACACCACTTTTTTGCATTATTCATCAAGGTCCTACATGAGCTGCTGAGTACAGAGCTATTTGACTGGACAGAGGAACACACATGGGCATTTCAAAGATATATTGAACGGTGCTGTCAGTTTGGTGAGCCGCAACCTGACATGCTATTCTACATCTGGCCTATGGTCTCCGAGAGTACACAGGTGGCCATTTTGACACAAAAGTATGGGGACTCAAACCAGCTGGTGGCGTGTAATAAAGAGAACTACAAAACTACCAAACTCAAGTACTTCCATTGTGAAAGAGAGCTGTGCACACTGTATTGGGAAATCAATAAATTCATGTACATTACCAGAGGCACAACATGCATCATAAAGCCGAACCACAAATTGTTGCAATTGCTCCTCTCATTTAAAATGTACCAAGGTAATGTCAGCACACAGGGGATAGGAAAATGGATTGCACTTCTGACAACTATACCACTACATTTCAAGGAAGGGGAAGACCAGTATATGCCAGTACAAGGAGTAGTGCTAGATGAACCACAGGAATGTAGGGCAGTAACAGTGAACACACTACATGACGTCTTCTAGACATGTGCCCCTGAAAAGGACATTGATGTGCCCACGTTTTACTGAGACGAGAGCTCGACCTATGTAGACAACAGATTGCATGCGTCAGTGGTGATAGCATATAAACATGACGGTCAGTGGCACCATGGCTCAGTGGTGTTTGAGGGCAAGAGCGCAAAGAATGATGAAATACAGTTAGTGGTATTGGCTCTCAGAGTTATGCAGACTATTCCCCCTGAAGTCATCACCGCAATAGTAGTGGACTCAGACTATGCATTCAAGGGACTTGTGATATACCTACAATGGTGGATGGACCACTGTTTCAGGGGAACGGATGGATCAGCGATACAATTTGCTGACCTATTGAAATATGTTGATGAACTATCTGCCACATGTCACCGAATATGGGTTGTCTAAATGAAGGAACATAAGAAGAAAGGAGGGTGGGCTGGAGGGAAACAACCGGGCTGATTCCATAGCGAAACAGGTGATCAAAGACTATCTACCAGCAACACCAGTACAGGAACAAGGCTGGCCGACACGAGCAGTACAGGAACAAGAGTGGTCACCACCACCTACAATTGACCCAGAGCCCATGGTGCACATAGATGAACAGGAATGGCACATAGTTGGGACACTAGAGCCATGGGAGGCAAAGATTTTCCTGTGGAAAGGCAAAACAGAGGACGAAAGGAAAAAGAGAAAGTCTCCTGGCAGAAAGAGCATGATTTCTTGAAACAAGTAGGAGAAACATGGTGGTACAAAACGTTTGGGAATTGGGTCATCCTACTACCAACTCCACTGCGAAAGCAAGTCCTGGGCTGCGCCTGTGGGTATTGGATGCTCGAAATGGCGACAATGGATACTGGTGCCTGGCAGCAATGGCATAGTGGTCCACAGCCAGAGAGGATTGGCAAGCACATGTGGCAAATTGCATAATGTGTTGGAAGACGGACATAAGAGGAAAGGAAAAGGTGGGATTGCTACAACACAAACCACATAGTACAGAAGCCTAGCATCATATACATCTAGACTATGTGGGTCCCTTGCCCAGGAAATCGAGAGGACACAGATACATACTGATGATTGTAGACACATTCAGCAGGTGGCCGGAAGCAATGGTGGACATACTAATGAAGGACATCATTGCACGATTCGGAGAACGTCGAAGATGACATCAGACAATGGTGCCCATTTTTCAGCAGAACTAACATAGGTACTCGGTGGGAAACGATACATTGCACAGAGGTTTCATATTCTGTGTCACCCAGAATTGGTAGAGATGGTGAAAAGGCTTAATCAAGAATTGAAAAGGAATTGTACAAACAAATGGATGAAGAAGGCACACAGTTGGATGAATGGTTGTCATTTGTTCACCATGGCCTGCAGTCAATACAGCATTCCACAACGGGGTATTCACCAAATGAAATACTATTCGGGAGAAATATGCCGTGCACTGTAAGGTTGTTGTTGCCACTGACTGCAGCTGGATGGAAGGACTATGAGGTACTGGAGGCTGACTACATTTCTTCACTAGTAAATAGTCTATGAGGTATCAACAGGATGGCACACAATACACAGACACAAACTGACACTGATAACGCACATTGGCACAACAGAAGCAGGGAGGAGGTGGTTGTTACACTCACCTAGTATCCACGGGGGCACCACACGATACTGGATGGAGGTTGAAGCGCTATCCCGGACCCCTCACTGCTTGGTTATGTGCCAGACGTTGGGTAGTGCCTCTAACAGGAGAATGGAGGTTTAAGATTCTGGTTCTGTGATGGGTGGACTCCCACCTCCCTCTGGTCCAAATCCCCTCCCTTGGGGTTATTGCTCACCTTAGGTTTTTGTGCGTTGAATTTTCTGTCCTGCGTATCTGTGCAGGGGCACGTGGTTGGTGCGGGTGTTCCATGGACCTAGTTGCTTCACTGGTCCGTGTGCCCTTATGTTGGGTCAGCTAGATTAGCCATAAATGAGAATTCTCCCTAACAGTGTGTAGCGAAATTGTTGTAGGCATATTCGGCTATCCTCAGACATTGGGTAACACCTACAACAGGAGAATGGAGGGTTAAGATACTGGTTCTGTGATGGGTGGACTCCCACCTCCCTCTGGTCCAAATCCCCTCCCTTGGGGATATTGCTCACCTTAGGTTTTTGTGCGTTGAACTCTCTGTCTTGCGTCTCTGTACAGGCGCGCATGGTTGGTACGGGCGTTCTGTGGACCTAGTTGCTTTACTGGTCCGTGTGCCCTTATGTCGGGTCCACACCGGCTGTGAATCTGACTCTGCTTGCTGTCTTCCAGGTGAGTTATAATGTCTTTTCCGTCTTTATTCTGTCTCTTTCTTTCCCTCCGTTTTCTCTGTCTTCTCTGCGTCTTGCTTCACTATGCTGTACCCTAACAATGTCTTTTTGTTTTCACAGGGATGGTTGCGATCTCGGAGTTGCCTCATCGATGGCAAAGACCACAGTGAGTTATTGATGCACGGAGCGCTGCGCTGTTTATTGGTGTTAATTGCTAACCTGTGTTCTCTTCCCTTCTTTGTACAGGTTGCAGTGATGTTCTGGAGTGATGAGCGATCGAAGCGCTGCTTGCCCAGGTAAGTGCTTTGTTAATGCTGACCTTGTTCCTTCTCCCTTGCAAGTTGCGGTGAAACCCAGAGATGGGCAAGGTAAGAGAAGCGCAGGGTGCTGTAAGGACTCGTTGCTTGCCAAGGTAAGAATTGTTATTAATACTGTAATTGGTTCTTTACCTTTGCAGGTTGCAGCGAACTCCGGAGATTGGCGAGGTAAGCGAAGCGCAGGATGGATTCAAGGCCGGTTACTTCACAGGTAAGTGTTCTTGCACGCTAATGCTGTTCTTGTTCTTCCAGGTTATTAATGGAATACAGATATAGGGCTTCAGAATCGGGCCGCTGGAGAAGCAGATCAGCAGGAGCTGGACACGGTGAGTGTTACGTTGCAGGAGTGCAGAATAATGCGAAACATGTTCTGCTGTTTGGGTGTGGTTTAAATAGCCCAGGTAAAGTAGTTCCAGGCCAGGTAGTTCCAGGCCCAGCCACACCCAAAGTACTACACCACATGGCTTGGTTCTAATGAACTGAGCTGTGTAATAGGCCTCCATGTTGGATTAAGGTCCAAAACTGGTATTGCTTTATTCCTGATAATGAGCCTGGCGCCAAAGGCACCAGGACTGACTCCATGTGTGTTTCTGATGGAGTTTTAAGGCCCTTGGGGGCAGTGTGAAGGGCTTTAGCTCCCCTGCTGCCAGGGGGCTGTTATACCTGAGGGGGGTCAGGGGCATGGATTGTGATAGTGGTTACATTTTGGGGGTGCAGTTATGCTTAGAATTGAGCATAGGAGAGGGAAGATGCAACAGAAGTGGAAAGGGCTCTATAGCATCACTGACAGAATAAGTGATTTTGTCTATTGCATTGACCAATGGGATGGTCCCAATCTGCTCATGAGAGACTTATGTCAAATGAAACAGGTGAAGAAAGGGAGGCACATGTACATTTGGATGTTTAATCATTTCAAATGTGCCCCAAACTATGGCTGATGATGATAAATGGGAGCACACTAGTTTGGAGGACCTCAGCAGAGTGGAACATGAACAGATTCATCAACATCATTAAGGCAGGGCCCAGTTCTTTCAATTTCTCAAATTGTTGCTTATGTATGAACTTCCCCCGACATGCACAGCAGGGTATTCCATTAGTGGCTGAACCATTTACAATGCCAACATGGGAGAAATAGGTGACGTTGGGTGGGCGGGAGGGGGTTATATTTGAATAAAGTGAAGCACTCCTCCTCTTTAACTTCATTCCTGGCACCATATTGCATACGTATGGGCAACATATCTAGCTTTATGACCGGATACACTGAGGCCTTGGTGGGCTCATATAAGCCATGCGCACAGTTATGATAAACAACACAACCCAAATATATGGCCTGAAAAATATATAGTCCTCCTCCCACTAACGGATGGAAGTGAAGCTTTCGTCATTATAATACATAAATTGGGTGAAGTACGGATTGATTCACTGGGCATCATACGGTCATCTAGTCATCGTATATGTGCAAAAGTATGGGCCCTCCTCCCTTTAATAAACATAATTAGGTTGGCCTCACAATCTATTGCAACATAATTTCCCAGATGATGTTGAATAAGAAGTATCAGGTGAGATTGTACACCCCGGGAGTGTTCTGGCTATGTAGACAGCGGCTATACAAGACGTTACTGTGGAACTGGAAAGGGGCACGCACTATATGGGATGTACTCACCCAGATGTCCTTATAGGGCAGTTGGTTAAGGGGCAAAATAGGTTTAGAAGGGAGACAGTAGAGACAGTGGAGAACCCTTTAATGATCCCTCAACTAGGGGGATTTGATCTAGAGCGAGTAATGGTGAACATAGCAGCATCTTTGGAACTATTTGCGAATGCTACAGCGGATGCTTTGGGGCTTATGCAAAAAGAAAAACACAGTGTCGGGCCGATGGCAATGCAGAATAGGATGGCTCTGGATTTATTGTTGGCACAGAAGGGAGGAGTATGTACAGTTCTTAATGAATCCTTCTGTGTATTTGTAGGGGAGGAGAGTGAAATCACAAGGGATAGAGACCCCGTAAGGGCACAGGCAGCTTTATACCATTGGGTTACACTGGATAGGACAGCAGCAGTGGACTGATGGGCATGGTTAACAGGTTCTATGGGGGTGTTGGGGCACAAGATAGCAGTTTTTACTATGTTTGGGTTTGCTTTATTATTGTGCATATATGTTATGATGACATTATTGAAATTAATTGTGCATAGAGGATCAAATGTTGCTGAACTGCGTGGCTTCAGGCAGCGCTTATGAGGAGGATAAGAAAATAGGCATGTTATCAACTATAATGTTGTACTTTCTCTCGTTTTCTCTGAGGTCCCCTGTAAGGAGAGATTGGGCTGCGGTCGAGCAGTCGAGCAAGGTTACAGTGCACAGCATGCCTCATGCTGCTGCGGTCAGCTTCGGCCCCTCCTGAGAAGTACATGGTGTACGTGATGGCATGCTGCTTGAAACTAGACCATCAAGGACAGAGGCAGCCTCGTTACCAGGGAACCATTCTTCCACAAAACTTAAACTTTTCCAATCCTTCTCTTCTGCCCGGTACCTCATTGAGGACTTTTGTTATATGGCTGGCAGAGATTTGGCTAGACACTCCATCTGTGCATAAGAATTGTGACGCCTGCGGTGAGGTAGAGCAGTCCTCTCAGGCATTGGTTCCTGCTTGCATTACACGCTATACCTTTCTACTTCTGGTCTCCTGTGTCTTATTTGGTGACTGAGTGAGCAAGGAAGGGCAGAGCAGGATGAGCCGGTAACACTTGCCAATGTTACATTTATTTGATAGTTCTCTCAATCCGGTAAATACATGTTTAGCTGACGCACCCGTCCCCTGTACTCGATTTCCAACATCGTTCTAGGATTATACTTGACGTCTTATCAAAATGCAAATCCATCTTGCGAAGGAAGGCCTCACAAACATTCAGTGAGTCTCGTTCCCCAGGTTCTTGCCCTTTGCCTCTGGCATAAGCATATCCTAATTCAGGGAGATTTTGTCAAATTAAACTGCCATCAAAACCTAAACTGTGCATAAAGACGGGCTATGTGAGGGCCCATGTATTACCAGGACACAGTCTTGGAAATCTTCTTTCCACTTGACCCCAGGTTCCCCTAGATTGGGTAAAAACTGGGGTGGCAGGTTGCTCATGGGACTTGCGGGGCAGAGATATCACCTGACCTGTAGTAAGCAGCAGGTACAGTCTCCTGAACTCAATAACTTGCATCTTCAAACAGCGTTTGATACCACTGCACTCTCCATAAGTGTCACTTTAACCTAGGTAGGCTTTTGGCATTGGAGAAACCCAATATTTCTGGCCAGCAGTTTGACTAACACTTGTTGCTTCTGACCATTAGTGTTGCTGTAGCAACAGCCATTAAACTAGCAGGAACCATCCAATAAGCAGCAGATGGCCGGAGGTGCATTCCTTTAAGGGGAGCTCCTTGCCCAGAGTCACGTGACAATCGTACATCCCTCAGGCTTCCGAAATACAGTTCCCTTCAGTGTGCCGAACTAAGTGCTCCTTTGTTGGCCACAGGCTCCATCCACCAGACTGGCCGCACTGCTCGAGTGTGACACCCTTTCACCCTCCTCCTAGGATTGGGCACTTTGGAATGTGTCAAGGACACAGTGCTTACACGTTTCAAGTGTTGCTGCAGGGTGGCCATTCAATATTTCAAGACATGGCCAACACAGCCCGGTGCCTCAGTGACTCAGTTCCTCACACAGGCTGCTCACTGCCTCCCCGTGCACCAGAAGCTGCTGGCTCTTTATCTTGGTTCCTCACGACTGCTCTGCAGGGCTTAATTTTGAATTCTCTCAGCGTTAGGCTATGCAGCACAGAGCCCTACTCCTGATGGCGGCTCCAGTGGTTGGTGAGGACTTCACACCCAGAGGGTTAGTGTCGAGGGGCTTAACAGCCAAGCGTACGTGGGGGGGCCTTAGTACTCCAGCTTGTCGCCAATGTAAGAGAGTCACAGGCGCATAGGTAAGTGATTCAACTCTTTATTATTTTGCAGGTACATTGGTAAAGAGTCCCCCTCATTAAGTGTGTCCTTCACTGGGCTTTTGTCAAAGCACAAATCCAATGACTAAACCAGACACATGTCTTTAAGAACCATGCCTTTAAGCCGCTTTTGATGCCCTCCCGTTTACAGACAGTGAGTGTTCATCGAAAAGCCCACACCATTTCACAATTTTCAAATGGGCCTTGAATTGCCTCTATAGAACTGAAACGATTTGTGGAATACATTGACCCACTCAGCAGAATTACCATCCACAACCAAGGTGCACTTCAGCAGTTAACAGCAAAATGGCTGCACTGGCTCCTTTGAGCACCACTGCCTCGTATCAAAACTGTGTTTTGCAGCTATAAAAGGATGGCTACACTGTCTTGTCAAGCACCATTGGGCAAGTTGGAACAGGGAGCACACCGACAAAGGCTGCCAGGGTGTGTTCTGGTATGTACTATAGAAGCGGAGTGAAAAAGCTGTGCTGCTGTGCTGCTAGCCCAAAGTTTCCCATTGAAACATGAAAATATTTTAAATTTAAAATGATGCCGCTCTGATGCCCTTTTCATCTGTTCTACATTACGCTTCTTTCATCAGTGACGCCCTGCCATGCCCATCCATATTCAGATTGTGCTCCAGCAAAAGAGCGCATTATCCCTGAATAACAGGCTGTGTCAGACCAGATCAAGGAAATCAACAGAAGCTTTACTTTCAGCTGAATGGAAAAACGCTTGACTTTTGGGCTACAAAATGTCAAAAATCACTGCTTCAAAAAGAAACCCTAGCTCTAAGGGCATATGTCAGTTTCAGTGGACCTGTGTCTTAAATAGATTGTTGTATAAGCAGAACTGACTAAGGCAAAACAATGTTGGGAAGTCGGAAGGAAGAGAAAACCTTTTATAATGGTCAGCCCAGCAGACTTAACCATGTGTTAAAATGCGCTTTAGGAAATAAGGAAAAATGCCTGTTTTAAAAGTGTAATTTTGAAAGAAGGCCCTGTCTTGGCCTGGCAATGTAAAGGGGGGTTTGCTGGGATGTTTTATTTCAACAGACTGGCTGCTGATTGAGAAAAATTAAATACATAAATAAAGGCAATGGCTACACTGGAAAATTAGCCAAATGGGGTTCTACTATGGCCCAAGGGACAGTTGTGGGCTGGGGGCCACAAGGGAGTTCTGGGACACATGAGTGTTAATTGCTACCTTTGAAAACGTTGAATGGACCAAGGGAAAGAAATATCACACGCTCATCAGACTTCTGTCTGGGATTCGCCTTGAGACAATAGATCTGGGACACCTGCGTGCGACTTTTGGAAGCGACAACAACCAGTCAGTCAAACTGGGGAAACTCCACAGCAGCCCTGGGCTAAACTGACATTTGTTGGTAGCTTGAAGAAAAAAATTGTCCCATTTGGGGGACAAAGGCCAGCCCATTTCGGCTTAAAAGACTAGTTTAGTAATAAATCGTTGAGACTTTTATCTCCGCAATCGGACAACACAGAAAGGCGAAGCTTTCACAATCTAGATGCAATTTTGGTGGTTTTAATTCAAGACGTGGTAGCCTTCACTGGCATATAAGGGAAAGAAATGGCAGAGAATTAGATATTCTGAGGAAAGTGTATGGCGCCACTTTGAATTTCAAGATTAACATGCCTTTTGATAATATATATATATACATGTATAAAGTTATAGAATTTTAGGTAAAATAATTTCATTGAATCGATGAAAAAATATTAGACGGACGAAGCAAAGTCCTAGAAACGTGAGAATTGTACTGCCATGCTCTGTGTGAAATATGTAACCTGCCCATGTAATTTGCCAAAAGGCCATGACTGTTCAAATGTGTGATTTATGTTAAGATTGATTTTTGGCAAAATGGACTGTGGGATGGCTTTTCAACTCATAAATACAACCTCATAAACTGAGTCTCCTCCTTCAGGAGGCGATTAACTTAGGCTGACCTATCCAGTTCTTGGAGGTAGGTATAGCTTCATTCTGCCCAACAATATACCCAGTGATGTCACCCGCTTTATAAAAGGTGTGGAGCTCACAGGGACAGGACACTCTCTCCTGAATTTCCAGCACCTGCGTATCCAGACATTCAAGATCCACCTTTGCAAGATTCCAGACCCTACTGCCAGACCAAAGCATTACTGACCCTATCCTAGCAAGGCCATTGATCCAGAAACCCCACTAAAATCCCACTAAAATACCAATTACAAAGGGGAAAAGCTGTGGTACCCTTTGGGAAGTATCCTGTGACCAGACTGGCTTTTTGCCCACTACCTGCATGCCCGCTGTATCCTTGCCATCCCATGACCATACTTGCCCAGCTGTTTACTTTAAGGGGCTCCCGCCTTACTGTGACCAGAACCTTTTGAGTCCAGA
This sequence comes from Ambystoma mexicanum, assembly GCF_040938575.1. NCBI lineage: Eukaryota > Metazoa > Chordata > Amphibia > Caudata > Ambystomatidae > Ambystoma > Ambystoma mexicanum. The sequence continues at coordinate 1,087,130,837 of NC_090932.1, forward strand.
ACCCGGTTGGCTGTCCCAAATCCCACAGTGCGGATTGTGAGTTTTTCCCTATCCCATAGCAACACATAGCCTGCCCCATCTTGACCCTTTGTCTTTATCCTATTTTCTATGTAATCCTATCCATACCCTGGTAATTTGTTAAGACTGTTCAAATTTTCTGTGCATCCTTTCCTTGATTTCCCAGCCTTAGTGCCACTTTTCTATTAATTTCTGTCTTGCATAGATCATAAGACCTTAGTCATATTTTGAATAATGTAATTTATTCCCACATAAAGCTGAACGCGGGCTGAAAAGGTTGACATTGTGAATTAACCTTGGAGCGTACCATGTCTTTCTTTAACAATATAGGGCCTCATTACACGGATGGCGGTAGGGATTTACCGGTACCGGTAAAATACCGGTACCGGTAAATCCCTACCGCCTTACTACGAGGTCCCTTTGCGGGTTGGGGGATTTAACGCCTGCTTTTTGCAGGCGTTAAAATCCAACCCGCTAAGGGACCTCGGAGCTAATTACGGCACCGCAAAATTGCGGTGCCGTAATTAGCGCCTTCCCCATTCCCATAGAGCCCTATGGGGCAGAAATGGGAATGGGGAAGGGCAATGGCGGAAGGGGGATTTACCGCCCCTCCAACCTTGGAATGGGGCGGTAAATCCCCTTTCCGCCAAGGCGGTGCCGGTATTTTACCGGCATGAGCCATGGCGCTAATAGCGCCATGGCTCACCGCCTACCGGGTAATGAGGCCCATAGTCTTGATAATCTAGTTTAAGTAAAACTTGGCTTTCTTTCCAAACCGATTTTCTCATTGTAACTGCTTTATTTCACCCAAAACCGTATTTCTTTCACCTTGAAAATCTCCTCCAATTCTTTAGCTAGAATCACTCTTTCACTTCTATATGATCCCTGTGATGTGCATCTATTACGCAGCCTAAGAACCACATTCCGATTCTGTGTATTTCACTGTTTAAAAAAAAGAAAAACATTTTGACATTTAAAACTGAAAAAAGGTGAAAACACGTGTGATTTTTACCGAACTGGGGTTCACACTTTCAAATTGCTTTTGAATTGTAGGCCTTTTGTGATACATTGCTTTGTAGTTGCTAGTGATATTACATCCCTGATACTGTTATAAAACATACGTACCTCATTATTTAACCACACATATAATTAATTATTTATCTAAATCCGAATGTCATTTTAAGCAATTGCAAATGGTTTTGAAATCCGTTTTTGCCTCTTCAGGTCAGATTTTGATTCTGTTTGCTGCATAATATCACTGAATCCTTGCTACTTCTTTCTATCCACTCAGAATTTGATTAATTGTGGGTTGAGGGAACATTGCAGGGGGAAACCTTAACTCGGGTGCTATCTATCCTAATTATAAAAGTGCTCCTATTAATTTGTGCTTTGGATATGTTCTTGTAGAAGGTTACCCAAGAGTATTTCAGTGGTTTTCATTGTAATTATCACCCCATTGGTCATTGCTGACATTATAAAAATGGTGTGATTTTCTTTGAATTTCAAATAAATAAATAGTGTGTTACCACCCACCGGCCTGGTTCATGGTCCATTGTGACCCGGGGTATTTGTAAAAGGGGGTGTGAGACGGGTTGGGTATCGGCTCAATTCGAATTCGTAGAAAATAAAAAAAAGCATTTTCATTGCGCGCTACATCTAAGGCTAAGGGCGAAGGTCCTGGTCCAGTGTGTGACGTCCGATTGGAATGCTTCACAGTGTAGACGTGTACTCATCCACTAGTCATTTTAATTGATTGTAGGGCAAAACAATGGCAATTTTGCATCTCTGCTACCCCAGTCCTAGTGTCAAAATACACACAATGGGCCTCATTACGGCTTTGGCGGTAGCCATGCCGCTATTGGCAGCATGGCTGCCTCCAAAACCGGGTCTGGGTTCCCTGAATGGGGAAATACCGGGCCATTCCGAGTTTGGAGGGCCTGGTAATTCCTCCCTCAGTGAACCCGGGCCCAGACCTTCCCCATTCCCATTCAAGCCCCCATAGGGCTCAATGGGAATGGGTGCAGGGAGCTAACAACGGGCCAATTACGACCGGCCCATTGTTAGCTCCCTGGTCCCCTCGCGCGACCCGGTTTTACCAGGCGTCCTTACCGGGTCCCGCAAGGGGACCTCGTAATAAGGCGGAATGGGTTTAACGGATCTGCATCCATTAGCGGCACCCGTTAACCCATTCCACCATTGTCGTAATGAGGCCCAATGAGTCTCATTTGGAGTCTGGCAGATACCATCAAACTCAAATACTGTTAGCCTCACTCTTAATTGATGAAAATCCACCTGCTTTCGAGTGGCAGATTGGTAATGTTAATCCCCATTGATGAACTCCAATGAGGATTTTAACGATTTACCTCAGATGTTCTGCCAGTGGTAATTCCTCAATTTTTTGCTGGTACTGTTGAGGAACAACCTTCATTTGTTTTCTTTTCCATTTTACCTTTAAAGTAGGAATTTGGTGGTGTGGTAAATGTGGCAGCTATTTGTACGTCATCTTTTGCCCTGCACTTTTGGACTCTGCTGTGCAAATGACTAAAAAGTGGCGTAGGGGAGCCTCCTATGTTTGTTTGTTTTGTTTGTTTGTTTATTCATTTGTAATGCTCACCAGACCAGAAGACATCAGAGTGCAGAAAATGAGATGGTACAAGAATATTTTAGGCTTGGGGTTACAAAGTTAAATGAATAAAAGTACATCAAATTACAATAATATATACAGAATTATAAGCAACATACACAGAGCTAAAGTACACCAAGGAGCAATCTGTCAGTGGTTACATCAATTTACAATAGTTACATAGTTTACAGTGGGACTAGCAGCATATTCTCTATATACAATGTACAGTCAAGGCTAGAGTGTAAAGCTATGAGTATAAATGTGGATAATGAGTATTCAAGTGTTAGTGGTCATTTTCTCTGAGCCATTTGATGCTGTTGTGTCTGAGTTTGAGGAAGGTTTGATACTCCCTCAGGGAAGGGGGTAGGGAGTTCCATAGCTGTGCAGCTTTGACCGGGAAGCTGTTACCACCAGCTTTAGAAAGTTTAAATCTGGGTATGGCTAGGCAGTTTAAGTTTGCAGTCCTTGAAGATCGAATTGAGGTCGTTCTTTTGATTCTTTCCATAAGATAGTGATGGGCTGCATTGTTAAGGCATTTGTGAATTAGTGACACTGTTTTTTAGCCAGATTTTATCACTAATAGTTAGCCAATTCTGTTGTCTCATTGCCTCTGAAATATGTTCATTTCTGGCAATGCCCAGTGCTGCTCTCAGAGCATTATTTTGGAGAATTTTAATCTTATTAGTGATGTGCTTGCTAGCGCCCAATTAAAGGGCGTTGCAATAGTCCAACTTGGACAAAGGTAGGGCTCTAGCAAGTGTGGTACAGCTTGTTTTAGATAGAAAGGGTTTACCAGCTCTGATCAACAGGCAGGTATACGCAGAGGCCGAGGCAAAGGCATTAACCTGTTTGGCAAAGGTTAGGGTAGAGTCAATATAGAAACCTAAGGTTTTTAACTCTTTTGTGACTTTAATGAGGTTGCCATCAATGTTAAAGGAGGTATATTTGGGGTCAAGTTTGTTGAATGAACTTCCTAGGATGAGGAGCTCGGTTTTGTCATCATTCAGGCATTGACCATGGGTTGCCATCCATGCCTGGATGTTGAGGTAGATTTTATTTACTAAGGCTATATACATATTATAATCCCCGGTAAGCGGTATAGTGATCTGGGTATCATCAGCATAATTGGTGTAGCTGACACCCAGGTGGTCCAGATCATCGAATAGAGGCTTAGTAAATATATTGTACAATGTGGGTGAAATGCACGAGCCCTGCGTCATGCCACATGTAATGGGAATAGGGTCAGCTGCCGCAAAGGGCGAGAAGACTCTCAAGTTCCTGTTACCAGGAAAGGATTGGATCCAGATAATGGCATCCTGTGCAAAATGAGCAGCTGAGTCTAGGTGATCACAGAGTACTTTATGGTCCACCAAATCAAAGGAGGCTGAGAGATCCAGGAGTAGTAGCAGGGCTGAGTTTCCTTTGTCTCACAGTAGAATCTGTGTTTTGAGGTCGATCAGTGCTGTCTCTGTACCATGCTGGGGCCTGAATCCTGATTGGAAGATTCCTAGAAGTTGGTTAGACTCCAAGTACTCCTGGATCTGGAGATAGGCCACCCGGTCTAAAACTTTGAGTAGAAAAGGCACTGTCATGATGGGCCTGTAATTGGTGGGGATGGAGGGGTCAAAGGATTGTTTTTTAAGTAGTGTGAGGATCCAGGACTCCTTTAAGTTGCCAGGTTTGGTACCTGATACAAAATAGGCATTGATTAGTTTGGTTATGAAGGGTGAGAGGTCTCTCGCAGCATCTTCGATAATTTGTGCTGGACATTTGTCTCCTTGACAGTTTGATGGTTTTAGTGAAAGGATGATTATTTCCACCTCAAGAATGGAGTCTTTAGAGAAACTGAATCGTTGTGAAGGTTTGGCAGCAGCCGCAGGGATGCTGGTGGTTGAGTCTAGATTAGGTAAATTGGCTTTTCTCTCCACTATTTTGTTCTGTTGAAGGCTACATTTATTCATTAGGGCGTTCTGAATATTGACTCACCAAAGTATGTCTTTCAGGCAGTTGTCTGTAGGTGGAATAGGGGCTTCCAGCTCTTTTAGGATTACAAAGAGTTCCTTTGTGCTTGAGTTTGCTTGGGAAATCCTGTCATTATATGTTTCCCGTTTAGTGTTTATTATTTCTTTCTTGTATATGGTCGATATGTTGGTCAGATTCATTTTATTTTCAATGTTGGGTAGTTGTTTCCAAGAGGCTTCGCGTTTTCTTTTTTCTGCTCTCAAGATTTTGAGGTGCAAAGTGAACCAAGATTTCAAGTGCGCTCTCTGTTTACTCTTTCTCATTTTTAGTGGGGCGATCATATCTAAGGCTTTGGTCATGGCATTATTATATTTGTTTACTAGGATAGCGGGATTGTTAGTATCAGGCAATGAATTGAGAGTGGGTGTAATGCGTGGTATAAGTTTATCCAGTATGTCAACACGTAACAGCAACTCACGCCCAAATTGATCATTTAATTAAAATGAGCTCTGTGGAGGTCATACCGTTGAATTTCATAATTTGCAATTTTACGCACTTATGTGCAAAGTGAGTAAATGCCATCTGGCTTGGGAGCATGCCAGGCAGCGTTTACTTCTAATTATGAGCGCTGTTTGTCATGACAATTGGTGCTCACAATTACAATTAAACCCTGCCCAACATGCAAGTATGTCGGGCAAGGTTTCTTTGTAATTGTATACGTGCCTGCCATGTGAGCATGCCAGGCAGCATTTACAATGAATCCCTATGGTATCCGGCTACTTTAAGTCATTCATTTATTTTACATACTCATAGAACAATGGCCCCTGTTGGGCTTATGTTCATTCAAATCGTAATTTAATGGCCCTGCAATGTAAATGTCTCCCTGCCACCAAATTTCATCATTTGCACAGCAGAGTTCAAAAGTACACGGCAAAAGATGGGGCCAAAGATGGGGTACATGTGAGTTTGCTGCCTTTTGCCGTGCACTTGTGTACTCAGCCATGCAAAGTGAGTAAACGCTGCTTGCATGCCAGGCAGTGTCCACTTTTAACTGTGAGCGCGCCTGCCATGCATGCATGGCAAGCAACGCTCACAATTACAGTTAAACCCTGCCCTGTCGACAGGCTTTAATTTCCATTGGGAACACTGCTTACCATGCATGGTAAGCAATGTTCCCAATGGAAATTAAACCTTGCCCGAGATGCGAGCATGTCAGCGGATTTACATTGTAATTGTACACGCTGCCTGCCATGCGAGCATTGCATGCAGTGTGTACAATGGCTCCCTATGGGGTCTGCCTGATTTATGCTTGTGCTTGTACATAAAGCAGGAGGACACCATAGGGATCTCTAGCACTTGGGCTGGCTTGAAAGTCCATGCTGTCACAAAAGCTGGAGCATTTGTATGGCAGAGAGGAAGGGAGGCGGCGGAAACGCAAGTTGAATTTCCGCGTCTTCTCTCCACCCTATAAATGATTGAAAATGAGCTTTGATGTGTTTACGTCTTCCATTTACGTTACGGATCATTAGCACATGAGCTCCTGTGTGTTTCAGTGCCTCGGAGTGCTCAGATTGCCATATTGGCGCTCTCCAAGCCGCCCCACTGAAATAAATCAGCATGGGAATGCTCACACTCGGGCATGCTGCCAACTGCGTGGCGAGCTCGGCAGAATTGTAGCACTAGCTGCTGGCTGTGTACCACCACTCCTTTCCACCTCCCGCTACCGGCTTTAGTGGATAATTCTGCAAATGCAGGTGATTTGCATGTAATTGTGATGATCTCCTACGGCGCGCGAGTTATTAAAGCGCCACAGTGAAAGCGGAAAGTTCCGAAATCTCTCTGAGAGAGGCCAGCCTCTTAATGCCGGATCTTGTTCCTCCATTATTGTGCGCTGAAAGCGATCTTTGCTGAATGCTGATATCGGCAGGCAGGCAGAACGCTTCAAACTGAGCGACTTTTGCCCTCTCCGGATTGCAATTATGTTCACTCAGCCTTTCCCGTCTTTCAAATGTTATGCTGTAACATTTTGTGGACTGTTTGAGACACAATAGAGAGTAAGCAAATGCAGGGTTCGTCTTTGAAAGGGTCTTGGCAAAGTCAGCAGGCCTTTTTTGTGTAAAGTGTACGCAATCAAATTGCAGTGCAATTTGGGGTTCTGAAACAGTGTCGCAGAAGCAACTATGTAAAATGGCTTCATGTTATTTGAATGTCTAACTTCTTTTATGTGTTTGCCTCGTCACTCTCAGCCATGCTTCATTCTGGGTCCGGTACGGCCCTCGCCTTGCCCCACTCACAACCAGCTGCATCACTAGAAATCATTAGGAGAGCAAACCAGGGGGCACAAATACAACAAGGGGGCATGTTATGGCACATCAAATAAGGATCAACAGACCAAATTGGTTTAAGTATACCTATAGTTTACCAAGCTGGTTAAAAAAGAAATGACATTAAGCATGTTAAGATAATAAACGTTTTTCATCAAGTTAATATACATCCTAAAACGTTAACTCTAGTTCAGCATTTGCAAAAATGCCCTTGCAGTCAGCAAGGAACTGCAGTCTTATAACTCAAGCAGACATCACTCCCAGCACAGCTTCAAGTCATGTGTAGTTAGAGGTGGTATTTAGAAGAAGAGCCATCGCTTCCAGCATAAATATTTCCCCCACATATGACAGAATGACAGAGCATAGCAAAGGAGCCTGAACCAATCAAGAGGAGCCGGGGGAGGGGCTCTCCGCCCCAAGAAGTTTTCTAGATAATGGCTTAAAATGGTGCCTTTTACAGCAAACAATATATGAAAAAAGTGATTAAAAAAATCAAGCAATTTGCAATTGGTTATGTAGGGCAACTCTTGCTAAAAGCCATTAGATGCAAATCACTAACAGTGCCCAGGAGCATTTCCCCAACACATTTTCCTGATGCCTTTGTCCACAATATAGGCCAGTACAAAAACATTTCATACTGGCTGTGTCCATACATGCATTTCCAGGCTGGCTGAAACAATATACACCAGTATTCCCATACAAGAACATACTCATGTTTGCTTTGCGCGTAATGCCAGTAATGGTACTATAAGAATACATGTCTATGCTTTTTCTGCCAACATACGGCAGTATCCCCACGTAAGAACAAACTCCATTTGGTTTTTCCATTAAAAATGCCATGCCACCATATGAAACATGTCCAAACTGGCTGCATCCAAATGCAGTTGCGTAACACAGAATGTGGGAGCCCCCCTGTGAGCCATGCTGAGCCCCTCCCCCAAGCTTGTCAACAAATCATGGGTCGTGCTACACTCTGGGCCGACCTAGATTATCACTCTTGCACAATACGCACAAACATGCTGCTGAAGGGGTATGCCGCACAATGTACTAGGAGAAAGATATAAGTATTTGTTGTAATGCAATATACAGCACACTTTCTGAGAAAATTGGCTAAAAAGCTAGAGTGTTTGCAATTGTTTTGTAGGGTAATAGCAATCAAATACATGCAAGTCACCAACAGTGCACAGGAACATCAATTCTTTGCTATTAAAAATGCCATGCCACAATGAAAACATGCCCAACTGGCTGCACAGTGTAGACCAGTGCAGACACGTAATAACATTACAGTAAAGCATGCCAGGCCACATTTAGACATACCTAGACTGGTTGCATATAAATGCCAGTCGAAGCAATAACACTCATCAAGAAGAGAGCACATATTGAAGCTGGGTCTCTGCGGCCTCTAACAACATGGCCACACTCTTTAAAATCTGCACAGAACTGGTCTTGCCTGTTGCGGTCTCCACCTCTCTTGTTCCCTCCCAGGCCCTCTCTATGGCCCTGGCCTCTCACTTCTCTGCTAAAACTCAGGACATTCTGTCCACTATCTCCTCTTCCTCTTCCTCTCGCAGCCCCCCTTTGGCCATCTCTACCTCTCCTCCTTTCTCTCTGACAACATCCGACAAGGTTTCTAGACAAGTCCGATCCATGAAAGTGTTGTCCGAAGTCCTCCAGAACAAACCAGGACCATATTGACTCCCTCACTGCAGCCTTGGCCAATTTCTGTAATCACGCTTTCACCACTGGAACATTCCCCTCTCTCCTTAAGCACTCCCTTGTGCACCCACTTCTGAAGAAGGCGTCTCCCAATCCTACCAGTTTGGCAAACTATCACCAAATCTCCATCACCCCTTTCCTGGGAAAACTCTTGGAATAAAGCTGGCTAGCTCGCAGCTTACTCTCCACATTGAATCTGTTTGCTGTCTCAATTGCCATCAGTCTGGCTTCAGAGATGCCAGAGGCACAGAAACTGCTCTCCTGAACACCCGTGAAGCTCTGCTCTCTAACCTTGATTCCAGCATTCCTTTTGTCCTAATCCTCCTTGATCTTTCCTCTACTTTCCACACAGTCAACCACACCACCCTGATCAATCGACTACGTGAGAATCTGGGCTTCACAGATCAGGCCCTGGAGTGGGTGACTTCCTTCCTCTTGTACTGCCACTCCCAGGTCCAACTTGGTCCCTTTCTCTCCGCCACCTCACTCTCTACTTGTGACATTCCCCAAGGCTCTATCCTCTCACCCTCGTTTTTCAATCTCTACTTGGCCCCTTTGGCCCACCTGAGCTCTACCTTCTCCTCTAACCTCCTATGCGGATGGCACTCAGCACTCAGCATTCCTTCAGGCTCCTCTCATCTCTCACTCATTCCTGACTGTCAATCGTGATTCAGGATTGGTGCACCTAAATAATCTCTGCTTCAATTCCATTAAGATGGAGATCCTTCTCATTGGGAGCCCTGCACCAGCTCCTGGTTTCCCTCTCTCACAACCTCACTCTGGCCTCCCACGTTGGGCCCTCTTCCTTTGCTTTTCTGTGAGGCAAACAACCTTTTATGTCAGTGTTTGTGTCATCAACAGGGGAATGTGTCCTTGTCCCTCCCTGCTCCCCGCCAGTGTGTCCATGTCCCCCCTGCACCCATCAGTGAGTCCATGTGCACCTTGCCCCCACCAGTGTGTTCATTCCCCCAGCCTTCGCCGGTGTGTCCATGTCCCTCCTTCCCCGCCAGTGTGTCCATGTCCTCCCTGCCCCCTCCAATGTCTAGTCCAATGTCTAGTCCCACTCCCCCACTCCCTGCCCCTTTGATATCCCCTTGCCCCCCATGATGATCTACTGCTCCTTCTCTCTCTCCTTTCTTGCCTTACGCCCTTTGCCCCTCCTTCTTTTTCTCCTCCCTCACCCTCTCCTTCCCTTCTTTGCTACCACCTGTCAATTTCCAGCACTACTCCAATTGTCGTTGCAGCCTTCTTGCCCCCCTTCCCTCCACCTTTAAACCTTATCTCAGCACTTATTCCTATCATCAGTTCCTGGACCACTGATAATAGCTTGTCTGTCCCTCCTTTTCCCTTCTTGTCTTATCCTCCCACTCCCTCCCGGCTTGTTGACCTTTAATGGATAGTCACTTGTTTGTTCCTCTCATTATCCCTGCCATTCCTCTCCCCGTCCCCTCCTCTCCTCCCCCTCCTCTTGTCACTCTTGCACTGCAACAATTGTTGTCAGGCATAGTAATGTTACTGCTAGTTTTGTCTCCTTTTTCCCCCCTTACCTCTCCCTTATTGTTCCATGTACTTGTACTATATGTTATGATTGAATGAACTATTTCATAGTTATTTTTCGCATTCTGATCTGTCTCAACGACTTGTAAGAATGTAATTGTATTTTCCCATGTTCCCTCCCTCCTTGAAGCGCTTTGAAACACATTGTGTATAGGCGCTATACAAATAAACAATCAATTCAATTCAATCTTCAACTCCACTCTCTCTCCTTGCATCTCGGACATCGCCAAGAAGTCCCACTGCCTACCAGCTGCTCTTTGAGGGACTCTCTGTTTCTCACATTCCCCCAGAAGCTCACGGTCTCCAGAGCCTTGTATCTCTATAGGCTGGACTACTGCAGCAATCTCTTTCTCAAGATGCCTTCTTCTACTCTCTGCCCTCTGCAACTAATCCAGAACAGGACTGCAAGACTTATCCTAGGCTACTAGTCAAGGGATCATATCTCTCCAGCCCTGAAATCTCTCCACTGGCTCGCGGTGGTTGCAAGAATCAAGTTCAAGACCATTTGCATTGTCCACAAGGCTTTCTGGGGTTGGGCCCACACTACATCCAATGCTCTCTTCCGAAATTCCTTCTTTCTCAAGCCCTTTCCCCAGCTAGCTCCAACTCTCTAATGGCTAGACACTTCTCCAGGCAGAGTGTGGGGGGGGGGCTAGATCTCTCTCCTCTGCAGATGCCTCCCTCTGTAATGGCCTTCTTGCCCTTCTCAATCTTGAGCAGCTCAAAACGCTCCTCTTCTCATCTGCTTTAGCTCTCTCCCTCCCTGCTGACCTACCTGGCCTACCTGTCTGCTGTACGGACTGGTTGCTTGGCTACCCTCACAGGCCAACAAGTCCAGGCTCTTTCTTGATCAGTCACCCTTGCACTGCCTCCAGCCTTCCACGCACTTAGAGGCTGTAACTGTAATTCTTAAGTCCCTTGTCCTCCTTGCACTGCCCAGAGCCGCACTGCCCTGGCTGCACTCACTCAGAGCATTACTGCCCAGTTTTTCCCCTCCCTTCTTCCTTGCACTTCCCCCCTCCCTTTCCCCTTGCATTTCTCATTCTCGCACTTGCACAATCTGAATGACACAAGGCCTAGTACGATCATTTGTCTTGTCCTCCCTCTATCTTCCCTCCTTGCTTGTTGCACCTAGAAAAACTTGTGTACAGACGTGTTATAATATACTTATATCATATAATTTTAACACAAATGCCCCAAAAAATATACAATGCAACAGAAGGAAACGGCTAGACTGCCAGCATCCAAATGCCAGTCTAGCTAGTTAATTACACTTAGGACTGCTTTATCAGACATGCACAGTTAAAAACAAGTCATACCACACTGGTGGATAACTAGCCTGGCTGCACCAAAATGCCTCCCTAGCCACTAATACCACATATCATGCCTGCTTAGCCTGGACATGTACAACCATTATGATTTATCGCACACTCCAGTCCCCCACACATCCTCTCTCACTCCCATGCCCTACCCCAACCTCCAAAATCAGCTCCTTGACTCAGAATTACCTTCATGTCCCTCTTCCTTGTCCCAGAGCTTACGTTTTAGGCTTCTTGCCTCATAGGTAAGTACTGGGTTGATTAAGAGTGGGATTAGGATGAAGTTACAGGTAGCTAAGTCAGTCTATCCACAATCAGGGTGCCACCCCCAATTAAGAGCTGAACCCGGCTCTGGCAAGCAGTAGGATGGGTATTTGCAAAGACGGGACCCGCTGAACCTGTTCAGCAGCGTACGTATTTTAAGGTACCAGTCAGCCATAGGTGGAGGCGGTCTTGTTGGGGGTGCCCCGAATCTCGCTGCAATGTTTGGGAGCTTGGTAATTCCCCAAAATATAAACCCAAAACTCATAATAAATGGACGCACCCATTAGGGAATGAGACCAGGAGAAAGATTGCGAGTCAAACAAAGTATGCTTTATATAACAGTAAAATGAGGCATGCAGAGGACTCTGCTGCTTCGAGAATGTTCTGCCAATAATACAGAAACATGACATTTTAACCACAATCTTCCTCATTGATGACGATTTCTATAAGTGGTACTCGGTGCCATTGGCTCGTTTAGCTAATCCATTATACACTATAAGGTGACAGTGCTGCTGGATTGGCTGGTGCAAACGTGTTGCTTCTTGTGGCATGTGGGTCAGCTGGGCTCATCTGGGAGGGATGAAGGTCAGGCTGGGTCCACACCACCAGTTGTCTAACTAATCTAAGCTACACGGTACTTATTTGCATGTAGTCATTAATATAAGACATAAAACCTTATACAAATATGCAGGGTTGTCTATAAATTGTAGTAAAAGGTGTACATTCTTGACCTGGACCTCAATGGGGATGGGGGCGCAATGGTCCAGGTGCCTTATCAGAGGGTGCCCTCCTGAGATTCATTGACATGGCGCCTCATGGTTAAAACAAATGTATTGATAGGTGTTAGTGCAGGGAGAATATATGATCACTCTGGAATAGTTATATGGGGGCCATCTAGGGTGGCCCATGGGCATGGGTCCTACTGTCTGCTAAATGAAAGAAACACAGGGCAACAAGGGTTATACAGGCAATAATTCTGAAAGGTGGCCAGGTTTAGAGGAGCTGGGGCAGGTTTGTGGAGACAGATGGTTTTCGCAAGCCAGGCTTCAGCCCAGCCACACACAGGGCAATGATCTCAGAAGAAGAGAAGAAATACATTGTCAGTTTGCAACAATTTGCAGCCATGCATCCGTGAGAACAGGACAGCCGTGGCGCAGACAGGGGAGGAGGTGTGCGTGAGCTGTGCGCGGCAGTGGGAGAAGGGAGAGAGAACTTATTAGAAATCACAGTGTGGCCTAGTAAAAGATGGAGTCGGAAATAATACAAAATGGAGTCTGGGGATGTATGAGATGGAGTTTGTTATGCGTCATGCAATGGCTTCCAAGCTCCGTCGCCAGTAGCCTGGACCCAGGGATGTCTCCAGCAATTGAATGAGCAACTTGCTCTGCCAACGCAGTGAGCTGCTGCTCTGTGAATTTGGGCTTACGCTGCCTCATATTAGGCACTCTGCCTTTTCCCGAGGACATGTTTGGCCTTAGCTGGGTGTCTGGATGGCAATCCTATCTCGAGATATTTGATGGATTGTGATTTCCAAAATGGGCACCGTAGTGCTTCATTTCATAGGGATGACTAATTCCGCTGACTGCCATGGCAGTGGCGTTAATTCTGCCATGTTTGGCAGATTTAGGTCATACCACTGGTGGTTCGATGGTAACTCTGCTCGGCCATTGGTATGTGCGCGCGCCTGTAATTCAGCAGAAATTCCACGGCAACACACGGCAGTAACGCTAATTCCACCAGGGCGGAGCTACCGCCATAATAGAACCAGACTCATAATGATACCCATTGTAGGTAGTTGGATTTGAATGCAGCTCCTGTGTCTGCTCCTCATTCACAGGTGAGTGTCTGAAACCTTTCACATAAAACCTGAAGACGTTACAGAGGTGCTAAGCACCTCCTCAAATATCACAATGTGTCCAGCTCACCCAAAACCTTGGGCATGGGCATTGCCATTGCTGTTTGTATCCAGCCCCAGACTGTGAAAAGAGTGAAAGGTGCCATTAATTTCTCTATATATCTATCACTAAAAAACAATTTAACCAAAGATTACCGGCAGAGTGAATCGCATGCTGGCCAAATGATGCATCTTGTGTCAACAGATATTTCAAATGTCAATGGCAAATATAGTATTTGGGCCCTTTCTTGGAGATATCATGCTGGGTCACACATAAGACTTTAACATGTGTCTGGCATTTGAAGGGTACACATTGCAGCGTGTTTATGCTAAATGTGAAAGGGTCTTGTGCCTAAAGGCCTGGTATCAATCGTGCCGCTCTATTTTGTTCTAGCCATTGAGGGAACATTTGGAAATTAAGTGTATGTATATATGCACTATTGCAGTATTCTTTTGTGTAAGTACCAATTCTCTGGACTGGTTTATCTTGTGTGCAATTTCAAGAAAAGTGCAGGTGTTCCTGTGCATTGGTATTTGAAAATAGACCTTGCTGGCCTCCTCTTCAACCAGTATTGTAAATGACAATGCTTTGTTAAAATGAAGCGTAGGTTCTTTACAGTTGTAATACTAGAAGTGCCTGATGCTACACACGTCGACCAATCGAATGGAAGGATGATGGGCAATGAGACTTAAGTCTCAGAGCCATTTTGCTTGGATTTAGGCATGTGATGTTAGTTACCATTCAGCCTTCCAATGCACATGTGCAATTTGTGATGTTATTATGGTTTCGGATGTTTAAAGATGGCAGCTAGTTATTGAATATAAATCTCAAACAACGGAAAGAGATGACCTTTGGGTGATACAAGCATACAGTATTGATAAGGATGACCTAAACTCAACATCTTCACTGAGGTTGTTTACCCCTTTCAATGCACATGTTGGGAAGATGCCTGTCCAATGGAAGTGTGCAAAAGAGTCCACAAGTGTCTTCAGTTTGATTTCTTGTCATCAAAGAGACAGTGGGTTCCATTGTAATGTGAAGAGTTGGTTGGTGAAGAATTTCTCAAGACATTCTTTTGCAAGTGAGGAAATATTAGATATAGGAAAGTAGTTGTAGCTTGACGAAGAGTGAACGAAGCTGAATGGTTCTCAAACAGGGCACTATCTAAAAGATGGTTCATCTAATCAGTTCCCTTCATAATTATTCTCACTGCATTGTTATTTTGGTTAATCACTATAGGAAATTAGTTATTTCGGCTTTCTGTCTCACGGTCCATCACGGCACTTATCCGCTACTTCATATCATGCTGCTTATAGCTCATCGTCACTGTTTATTCCTTCTGGAACTGTACATGGTGGAGGGCGGTGCCTAATGGGACCAATATCTTCAATGATATCCCTGCTGAAGCACCACATCCTCCTCTCTGTTGTGACTGAATGCTATCAACAAGTAGTGTCTGTCATTCTGTGGTGTCAGCTTGTGCACCATCATCTCTTATGTTAAGTGAGGGTGTCTTTCTAGAGGCACTCCTGTGCTGCTCAGTGATACCAATTGCCTCTCACTGCAAAGGCCAGTCTAGCCATGCAATAACACTTGTCATGTTTGTGATATGAAAGATTCTCAATAAAAAAATGGCATACCTCAATAAGAAATGGCTAGACTAGACGCACTAAAATGCCAGTCTAGACATGTAATAATACTTATCCTGCTTCCTTTATCAAAGATATCCATTACAAAACAGCATACTGCAGTTAGAAATGGATAGACTGGCTGCATTAAAATGCCAGTCTAGCTGCAAAATAGCACTTATCATGCTTGCTTTATCATAGGTGTCCAGAAAACATTGTCATGCCTTCCATCTAGGCCCCCAGCACCTCATGCACACACAATCAATGTGAGTCATGGTATATTCTGCTAGACATCTATCATAGATGCCCAGTAGACAAATGCTGTGCTTTCCTCCCCCCCCCCCCTTCCAGGTACCCGAGTGCGTCTGATACACACAATGTAATTATATGTGCGTGCTAGGTTCTGGGGGGCCCAAGGGGTTATACCAGTACCTCTCCAGGGAGCTGATTTTGGACAGTGGGATGGGGTGTTGTGCAACAACGTTTTTAAATGCTGTGTTGCACAGCCCTCTAGCACCCACTCGCCAAAATCAACTCCCTGGGCCACACACACAGCCACACACACAGCCACACACACAGCCACACACACAGCCACACACACAGCCACACACACAGACACACACACACACACACAGCCACACACACAGCCACACACACAGCCACACACACAGACACACACACAGACACACACACACACACACACACACACACACACACACACACACGCCCTCCGATCAACATACACTCACTCACTGCACAAAACAAAAGCATATACACATACATAGTGAAGTAACCGAGGATGTCGTCCCTTCTCCCCTAGGGGGAGACCTTTCCCAAGGGGCCAGGGCGGTGCATCAAGAGTAAAATAATCCAGCTGAGGTTGGTGCACAGTGGGAGGATCACCTGGGAAGGGAAGCCCCTTATGGGACTTCGGATGATCATCTTTAGGAGATGTGGTATAACCCAACTGAAAGGAGTTACATTTCCCACCTATCTGCCCTGATAAGAATGACATGTTTTATTGTGAAACCAATGCAACTAATTAATTCATGCAGAGTAAAAACATAAACAATATTGACGTTGACTTGTTACATCTGAAACCATGTACTGAGACGAGGAAGAGGACTGCAAGGATGAAGATCACTCAGATAAACCAAAGTGAGCAGTCTAGTACTTCAAAAAATTGGATTGGTACAGGATAACTCCCTTTCCCAACGAAGGGGTTTAAATGTAGAACTGTTGATGGCCAAAGGAGAACCCCTACTGGTAGCAGTAACCAGAGAAACAACACTTTCAGCTGGAGAGCAGTGCACATAGACGCAAGGCCTACAAGGAAACAAGACGATGTTTGCCAGGAAAGGAGAAGGAACAAACGTAGCCTGGAGGATGGCTACTCTGAAGGTCACTTACAGTGTAGACGCAAGAGCGTCTTGCTGTGTCCAGACCAATGCCGAGGCGAGAGTGGACCGCAAGAAGGACGCAGGATGCCCCAGATGAACAACCAAACAGAAAGCAGCGTCAAGAGCTACCAAAGCCTTGCAACGGGATCTCGCCAACCAGAAGATGTGAACTGAAAACAAAGGTACGTGGGCTGGCGGGGACTGAGATGAGGTCTGGGGAAGCAGGGTGAAACACAGAACAGACCGAATGAAGGTCAGAAAGGATTGTGGACTAACATGTTAAAAGAAATACAGAGAAGCAATGGAGTAAAACACCCAATCATTAATAAATGCATGACAAGTGAATAAATGACCAGTGAAAACGTAACTTGATAGAAGAGTGAACCAGGCTATTTCAGACAACAATTGCGAGTCTGGGACCCGCACCGATATAAAGCACAAAGTATAAGGGAGTCACAGACTCTGCGTGAAAGTAAGATTGGAAACAAGGAACACTACGTTTGGCACATGAGTAAACCAAATGAACCAAAGGTTCAATTGCGAGTCTGAGACCCGCACCCTAAGGAGAGACCCAGGATAAAATTGTCTGGGACTTTAATCAGAAGCAACAAGGACTAGTGCCCTATACTTGAAACAAGGACAATATATGAGATAACTGGATCTTGGCAGGAGAGTATATCAAGACCCTTCATGTATTGTGAGACTGGGATTCGCACCCAAATAAAAGGTTGGAACCCTAGGGGTCTAGAACCCTGTGTCTGAGAAACGTGTTCTACATTTGGAGATTCCTTTGTGTTTTGTATGCGGAAAGACATGTAACCATTTTTAAATCTAGGGGAAAGGAGCAACCCCCTAGAAATAGCAACATTATTTTCTTGAACATTATTTTGAATCTTTTGAAAGTCCGACTGGCTGAGAACGTTTATGTTGCTTTGATGAACACTATTTTCTGAGTGAGATCATCCTTGTACCATTTTGTTTGTTTTTAGTCTGAGAGACAGAGATAGGTTTTGGCGACATGACTGGACATACTTTATGCTTTGGGACATCTTGACTGTTTTCATTAGTTCTTTTTGAGGCAGGGAAACACCTCTTAGGTTTAGGGATATAAAGGCCTTTTCACCAACCTTTCGTGATCAATAAAAGTCTATATCCCAAAACATGCCATCCTTGTGTCCGAGCCTTATTTCTGGTACCTCACTACATACACATATTTAAATTTACTTACCTTCTCCCACGTAGCACGAATAGGAACCAGGAAGCAAAGAGCGCCTCCTGGTTTCTGCACATGCATGCAAGCGGCAGAGCCCTGTTGATGAAGCATCCCGCTGTTTTTGTATTTGGGGGAGGTGCAGGAGCTTCCCCTCGCACATACAAACATGCAGTTCCCCAGCCAGCATTCCCAAAGGGCAATGCAAGCTGGGGGAAGCAAAACACCCTTGGCGTTGCATGGCCCATTGTACATGCGCTGCTGGGGAGCAGAACTGTGAAATGGAAACAGCGTTTACCTTTGATGGTTTAAGCCATTCGAGGAGCGCACCCTCAGCTGCAAAAAGCAGCTGAGGAAGGGCTCACTGTTTAAAATGGGTTGGCTCCTCGGCTCATCCATACTGGGTGAGGATGCCGTTAAATGGGCGTCCCCTCGCCCATTATGTACGAGCCACCGCTGGTACATCCTCAATGATTCTATGCAAGATTAAATAATGTTGAATTTCAAGTCATATACATGAACTGCACTGGTTGTAATGCAGCGATTTTGAGCACATTAAGGGATCCATAGACATGCCCTACAGTAGAAGGCTACCAGGGTAGCTCTGCAGGTTGCGTGACTGTTGCTGAGATGGGACATATTTTAAACTGGCTGTAAATCTTATATTTTATAACCTTTTGCAAATCATTACAAAAAACATGTGCTGCAAAATGTGTTTGGCGATGGGATGCATTGGGCTTGTGGCTTGCTTATATTCACTGTGGGTTTTGGGGGAATCTCTGAACCCGTAGTGCAAATCAAAGTTTGGCACCCATGAACCTACAGTTAAGTTTCTTAATAACTTTCATCAGCATAATAGAAGCATGCATTTGTGATTAAACAGTTTTACAAGCATATAACATCCGAAATACATCCTGTGATAGAACACAATAGAAAGGGCACAGAAAACGAGTACATTTAAGTTTTAGAAGCATTTTTCAGTTTGAAATGTCTTGTTTGCTTTTTTCCATGAAAGTGTAAGCTGCACACTTGGAAATCAATAGTGTGCCCAGCATGTAGTACGCCTGCTTTAAACAGTGATGGCCCCCACCCCAGTCATATTCATGGCCCATTGATTCCTGTGGTGTCCCTTTCAGGTCAGAAGAAAGAACACAGGCTAATCAAACTAAGTGCCTGGAAATGTGCGAATGCTGGCTGGGTGAAAGAGCACCTTTAAGATCCCTGGAAAGAGTTATTTGCCAGAAAGGCAGTTGAGGGGGCACCAATTAGGCGGGGCAAAGCAGCAAATACGGTAAGCAATTGCGCCCCACACTTTGCCCTCCACTACGGACACCTGCGCTCACAACACATGAAATGACTGCAAACTTCACTCCGACTCTGACCTCTCATGGGCAAGAGCTTCAATGTGCCATTGTGTACCTACAAGGATAGGCCCTGCCTTATGTGCCAAATTCACAAGTGTATTGTATTGGTGCAGCCCAGGCAGTGATGCAAATTCACCAAAATGGTAGGTTTCGCAGAAGTGACACGGATTTTGCGTTGTCCCCAATGACATCACATGAAGTGATAACATGTGCCCTTTAACTTGGATAATCTCAGAGTAAGTGACATCACATCTACTTATACATACACACAAACAATAAAGAGTGCAGTAAACTAAATAGTGATAAAGATGATGGCTAGGGCGTAGGGACACAGAGCAGGTAGATGACCTAGACAGGAGTCGCAAGCTCCAAATCAACAGATGGGGTGCTTTAGTGTGGAAAGAAATCCACACCGGGCCACCTATAAGGGATTGAATGGCTTTTGGAAGAATGAAACCACCCACTTTGACACTGGAGAATGGCAGGTCAGGTATAACTCCAGACACATTCTTGTGTAAAGTTAAGCCAAAGTACTGAAGTTTCCCTTAGTTCTGACCCTAGTGAGGCGCTGGGAGGGGATTTACACAGCGATTGGCCTACGGGGATCAGGTTCGGTGCAATGATAAGCCTCACAGCCTTGAAGGTCATTCCCTTGAAGTGGGGATTGGTCTAAGCAGAATGATTGCCATGATAAATTTATACCAGGATGAGCAGTGAAACAGTGTCTTCGGTGGAACCAGTTTTCAACAAAACGCTACTGTGTCAAAATGCCTGCCCTTAAGACTTTAGAGATGCTTTCCCCTCTCCTTCACTCACTTTGTACCCCCTTTCCAGAGCAGTTTATAATAGACATTATAGTTCCTAGGGACAAACACCATCATGCAACCCTACCCCGCAAACACTGCACTGCATCCCTTCCTCAACAGTATTACACCACTGCAATATAAACACATTCTGCTTTTATTAACTTATAATTATAGAATTAATGGTAATAAGTAGACACAACAAAGTGGACAACAATGTTTAAAACAAGTATTCACTGTCAATACATTACAGAGCCTGCAGCAGCGGCCCTGTCATTATGGTTAAGTTGTTCAACTCATTGAAGAATACTTTTTGGGTGGCTTATAACTTTGCCCCCCCTGGACGAATCCTCGCCATACTTTGCTAAAGTATATGCCCCTCTCAGAATGATTTTACAAAGTTTGGTGTGGTTTCATGCGGGGGTGGAGGGCAAAGTTATGGGTGCTCCCAAAATGTGTGGAAATCCTCGTAGATGCAATGGAAAATATGTTTTGCTTGTGTCTACAGCCCAAATCGCTGGACGGATGTTCACTGAGTTTGTGCCAGTAGCAGCGGCTTGGTCCCGAAAGCGTGCTTTTGTTAATTTGGTGTAAATCCATCCAGTAGTTTTTAGAAAAATGGACAAAAAGTAGGTATAAAAGAATTAGTGATATTAGTGATATCTGGGTCCGGTCTGCGGAATCACTTCTTGATTTGGGGGGCACGGACAGGTCTGGGCCAATCAGGGGGCTGCGTGTTGTCCACGGACATCAAACACGCCCCCTGTTCAGATGGTGAAAAACCTGAGCTGAGTCAGATATCTTGAAACAGTCGCCATGTTGGATCCGCAGATAGGTGCCGGTGTCCACGGATAGCGCAGTGGGGAAAAAGTCTGGAAATCACAATTGGGGTTATTTGGTGGTCAAAAGACGGGCTGGAAAGGGTGGCGGCTGCAATAAAGTTGATATGGAGCTGTTTTTATAGGTGAAAAAGGGCATGCAAGTGATGCCGAGTAGGTGGACATCGCTGCTGACCGTGCACAATGTTGTCAACAGTTTTCAAAACACATTTGGGTTTATTTGGAGATCAAAAGAGGGGCTGGAAAGGGTGGGGGAGTGCAATAAAGTTTATATGGAGCTGTTTTAAAAGCTGAAAAACGTGTTTGAAGGTGCCGCCAAGTGCGCTATCGCTTTTAGTGTCCGCAGACATCATTTGGATGGCAGGGGGTTCTGGGTGGGTCTTTTTATTTAAGGTATATTGTACGTACTTGTTATATGATTTAATTATATTGTGGTGGTTGCTGCGAGTGCCCAGATTCTTGGGGGCATGGCCACGGCCATGCCCCCAAGAATCTGGCCACTGCCAATGCACACTATAGTAATATGTGTAAAGTAATTATAAGTACTGTAGTGGGAGTATACCATATTTGTAATATGTTGGAAATATATGATTGAAGTATTAGTTGTATTTATGATTGCAGTACAATTGAGGATAGTGCTCTTCGATCTTTGCTCCGCCTTTGACACAGTCAACCATTACATCCTCATTAAACGGCTGTATTATACCTTTGGAATCACGTACCAGGCACTGGACCCTTCGTAGCTGCAACTGGGCCGTTTCCTCACCACCACCTCACTCTCTACCTGCAGCGTCCTCCAGGTTTGTATAGTATTGCTGTGGCTCCAGAATATGTATCTCGTCAATTCAATACTGTTTTTTGACTGAATTTCATCGGTTTTGCATTAGTGCAACTTAATCATAACGTCCCTTTAACAAAGTTTGTTTAACTGAATCGTGTATATGTTCATGGTCTGAATGGCATTCTCCTAGATTTTGCATCCCCAACAGAGTTGTCTGCTGCTTCATAATCTAATACTCTCCTAGACTTTGCATCCCCAACAGTGTTGCTTGCTGCTTCATAATCTAATACTCTCCTAGATTTTGCATCCCCAACAGTGTTTCCTGCTGCTTCATGATCTAATTTTCAATTATGTTGCTCTCTTTGGAATGACTAACTAGAGCAAATACCTCTCTTCAGCCAACAGAGGCTGAAAATACGATGTATCTGTTAACATTTGCAGAAATTCATCTATCAGGAACAGCAACCACAACCAAGATACTCAGTACGACCAGCGTGTTCAGAAACAGCAAATACTGTATGCAAACATGTTGCAACAAATAAAACATTTGTACATCTACAAACCATAGTTGTTGACTTTGTCAGTGCAATACTAGCTAAAACCACAGGTGTGGCTTTTTAAAATATCATCTAGTCACACACAATTTTGTTCCAATATGGCCGATTGAGATTAAATGAATTTGCCCAAGATCACACAATTTGGTTAACTGATGATGCTGGAATTTGAACTCATCTACAATTTAGCGATTTGCTCTATATCCTCCCAGCTCTATATATAGCCGATATATTTGTTTTTTGGCCTCCAAGAATACTATGCTTTATAAAAATGACATTATACGGTGAAGTCGGTGGCAAAATGTGTTAATGTATGGCTTCTCAGGACTAATATAACAGGCTTTACAGAGAAGCATATACATCAAATAATAAACTGTTAAGGATTTCAATCAGGCGACACCCACCTTAGTCTCGGCCCAGAATGCAGAGCGCGATTGAAATGCTTATGTTAGATTAGATTAAATATTGAGATGATACACCCCTCATACACACCCCCTTGTCAAATACCCCGGGTCACAATGGACCAGGAACCAGGCTGGTAGGCAAAGGTAATATTTATTTATTTATTTGGAAATTCAAGAAAATCACACACTTTTTAATATATGGGGCAGCAATCTCCAATGGGGTGATAAGAACAATATGAATGTAAGCAATGCACTTAGTTTAAACTTCTATTAACACACTACAAAACATCAGGGAATAGGAGCACTTTTGAGTTTAGGTAAGATAGCACGGGAGTTAGAATTTCCCTCTGCAATATTCCTCAACCCCAAATTAATCAATTCTAAATAGATATAAGGAAGCAGCAGGTAAATAGAAATGAGGAATAAGAAACAGAATTCGAATCCACCCTTCCCTCCCCAAACAAGAGAGAAAAACGGATTTGAACCTTTGCAATGTTAAAGTGACACTCGGAAATGGCTGAATAAATCAATGAATGTGTGCAAAAATCCTTAAACAAGTATAATTCTCTATGGGAGCAACACTGGAAAGTTACAAGCAATCATAAGCAAGGGATTGAGCAAAAGCATACAATTCTAAAATGAATGGAAGGTTTAAAACAATTGATTGTAAAAATAACATGTGTAAAACTTTGCAAAAATGCTCATTCCCGCCTGAAGTTAACCAAATGGTTTTAGATAAAAACAGGTGAAATATTGTAAATATTGTAAATCTGGATTTGATAAAGGCATGAAAAAGGAACAGAAATCAATTCTGACAAGGACAGTTTTGCTTTACTCTAGGGCATTCAGGCTTGGCTACCAGTTTGAGACACAGTAAGCTCCAGAGTTGATCCGCGGAATCAACCCTAGCACCTCTGCGCCTGCCCTGGCGGACCCAGTCTAATTACCTGCAGGACGATTAAGGGTTTAGGATTTCATAAGACAAATTATTAAAGAAGTTAGCACTAGCACAATGAATCAAAGGCAGGGTTTCAAGAATGATTGTGACAATATTACAGTTATCAGGATAAGGATTGGATGACTTAGAGATTGGGATGGAACAAAGCAAGGCAAGGTTTACTATGTTTCTATGGTTCCTATTGATACTCACAGTCCACTTTTAGTTTGGATTTTGGACAGTCAGCACTCTGGATCACCACACGGATCTGGTCTAACACAGGGCAGCCAGACAAACTCACAGGGGCAGAGTCAGATGTGCAGAGACTGGATACCAAAGGATAGTTCTTCTGGACTGGCAGTTCTGATTACTGGATCCTATAGGGCATCAGGATAGCAGGATAGCAGTGAGTGGCAGCAAGCCAGGTAAATTCAGGATGCTTCCCCAAAACACCACAGTGCTTCCCTTGGTTATGGGGATTATTTTAGAATTGTGGACTTGCTGAAGCAGGATCAGCAATTGCTTGGCCTTGTGGTTGGGATCTGGAGTTTAGATGGATAGATGCAAGATGAAAACAGGAACAGACAGGAACAGGATGCCAGCGTAGGAATCAGGAATCAGTATGTGTGTGTTGAGTGTTAGTCAGGGGCTCTTATTTATAATGCCAGATTACACCATGACCCTGTCTATGACAGGGGCAGGATTCACTACCCACACCCCTAACAATAGGATCGTGCAAGGGCATAGTCTCTGCCTTGCTCACAATTGGTTGGATATCAGAAAAGTGATGCCATGTTTATGAGGTGATTTTTACTGTATCTAGAAACTCCCACATTTCCTTTACTGAAAAGCCGATTTTGCCAAAAAACAGATATTTATGCAGTTGCCACCTCTTAGTAAATCAGATTCACAGGTTACATATTTTGTGCAGCACAGATTAGTCCAAACCTCCAGTCTGTGCGACCTTGTGTCACCTTTCTGACACATGTTGGTAATTTTACACATTAAAGATTTGGCCCACATTATCCCAATTTTATACACAGATGCAAATTGTCCCCAGGGATGTATTTACACAATTTGACATTTGCAACATGGATGCTTTTCTGGTAATACAACATATTTCACCATTTCTGTCCAGAGTGTGCCACGACATTCTACCAAACACAGCCCACAATTCCACTTTTACACTGTGAAAATTCCACATTTTTACCAATTTTGACAGCTGAGATATAAGTCTTTTTAAAGTTCTTTATAAAATAGTCTTAAGACAAATGGGGTCATTGTCTGTCATTTTTTTCATCACAGCTAACACCAACTGGCAGTTTCTTCCAAGCAGGATGAGGGCCCTCTCTCATAATTGAAGATTTGATTGCCCTTCACACTTGACAGGTGAGAGTCCCAGGAGTGTTATTGTCCCAGCCTGGAGAAAAGACGAATGTCTGATGAGCATGTGAAATGTCATTGTCCTATCCCATTCAAAGTTTTTCAAGCTGGTATTTCACACCTAAGTGTCCTGGATTTAGGGTGTATCTCCCTTCCTAGGAGGAGGTTCACAGCTGGCAACTGGAATTAAAGGTTTCTGAGAGCGTGCAACTCCAGCCTATGTGTTTTTAAACTGTTTGATTTCTTACTTTAATTTGGTTTGCAGCTTCTCAGGTTGCCACTGTCTTGGCAGCTGTAGTCATTTTTCTTGCAGCAGGACACTTATCTAAAGAATAGATACAGATCTCCATGCCCTGGCTCAGAGGGTAAAAAGTTTCTTTGCACTGCTGCGCCTGGATACAGTTTGTCAAGAAATAAATGTGTTTCCCATGCAAGTGAAAATGAAGTTGCTTTTGATTTCTCTGAGAGTTGGTTTTAACAGGGCCTTTTTACTCACAGTGGTTTCAGAATGACAGATGAAATTGGCATCACAGCAGCATTTTGAAAGGGTGAAACCGGTTTCATTTTGAAGGGGGTTTTGGCTTCTGCAGCAATGGCAGGCTTTCCCTTTCACTTGATTCCATATATGTTTCAGAACACACTGGTCTATTTTTCAGCGTGTCCCCTTGTTCCATTTTGCACGAAGAGTGTGAGGCAAAATGGTGCAGCCATTTTTCTGTTGTTGCTGCCAAAAGCAGTTTTGAGGTCCTCGTGAGCACAGGAGCCAGTGCAGCCAGGTTACTGTTTCTTGCACACAGGCAGCTAAGTGATGTGAAGCAATGCCATTGAGTGGGTCAATATATCCCACAAAACCAACATGACAAAATATAAATCATGAAAAGATGTTGAGCAAAAAGAGTACAAATGCAGCATTATTTTCCCCCATCCTTGTTGGAGCCTAAAAGTATAAGCATACAAAGTTCCTTTTTTTAAGGGTTCATTATGAACTGTGGAGTGACTAGCTCTGGTCAGCAGGAGGGGAGTGAGGAGGGGCGGCCAGAACAGCAGTCCAGCACAAACAAAACAATATGTGCTTTGGTCTTGTACTATCTGAAAATTGGTTGCATTCTGGGACTTAGTCCTGAATTCATAATACAAAATGCAAAACATCAGGTACCAGAATGCAAAGAATAGTCCTGAATTTAAAATACAAAAAGCAAAACCTCAGGTCCCAGAAAGCAAAGAAATAGCCTGTCTGTGCTCCTACCTAACATTCCCCACCAAATAATGCATGGACAGGAACAATTTTCAAAAATGCATTTAAATTGAAAAATGAAATCACTTATTTGCCTAGATCAGGGGGGCTTAAACCACTTCAATCCCTGTTGTGCTTTGCTCCCTGCTTACATTTTTTAAATTCTGTTTCTTGGATCCACACCACACAGCCTACCCTTTGCACCTTTTGGGGCAGCAATGGGGTTAAATCACAGTAGGCTTTGTGAAAGCCCTACTGCACTGTGTCCATGTATCCCTGAAGACAGAGACAGGACACATACCCGAAAAGGCAGCAGGCAGAGGCAAGAGAACGAACTATAATGAAAGTCCACGAGCAGGCCAGGTATTGGCATCTGGACATGGGGGCCTGCTACAGACCAGAGGCATAGCCAGGATTGTCTATTAAGTGGAGCCTGAAGCTAATGTAGCTGTTCCCACCACAGTGATATTAACATCTGTAAATGCCCACACAGCGCTGCTCAGTGGGCATTTATAGATTTTGGGTGTGCCTTGCCCTTTCAGGCCCTACCCTGTCTTTGCCTCTGCTACAGACCGAGCTGGTGGCAGTTGAAGGGGCATATTTGCACCACAATAAAGAAGGACATGGAGCCGTGCTTGTGTGGTTTCAAGGCTGTCAGCCCAGCCCGTCAAGACCCAGACAATTAATGATTGTTAAGGTCTGAGTGCCATGGGCCCCATACAACCAGGTGCCTGTGGGACCTGCAGACCCTCCTATATGGACAGTGACCCAACTCACATACAATCCTGCCCAGGCATCTTTTCTAACAGAGAGAAGGGGTGCAGAGGACACAAAGAACACTACCAGGGCTAAAAAGGAGGGCTCTGCATGAAAGTAACTGAGTAACTGCGTGCCAAAAAGACTCTTAGCGTGATGTTTCACATAACAAAAAGTAATGGAGGTTCAGCAAGTCGAATTGGCTCCTATGTCAATATAACACAACTAAATTGTTAGAATGGCTAGTTTTTTAACAGATTACTTGTGCCATTTTCTTTAGATCTCCACACATAGGAGCATGCACACTTGAAAAAATATAACAGAAGTGCACGTTTAAAATCTATTAAGTGTCGTGAAGACGGTTTCGGAGAAGCCTAGGAACTAGATTGGCCGCACTGGGACTCTCTTCCATACCCGAAATACAAATTGGTTTAGACACGAAAATTGTCGGGGCACATGCCCATATTTTTTTATGGCCCTAGCCACCCAGTCACGATACTAACCACACTCATGTTTGTCTAAAAGAAAAAAATATAATATATGATTTGAGAAGTATATGGACATGTTCTGCTCGGAGAATGATTGTAACATGGAATATGTTTTACTGTGTGTTTTACAGTTTTTATCATGTGCTGTGCATAATATGAGAATAATGAGAATAATAACATAGAAAATGGTGTATACTGACCAACAGTATTATCATTGATTAATGGAGATATACAGCTTGTTGATTAGGGCCTTTCCTGCGACCCAGTTGTGTAGAACCTGGGTAGCTATCTGTGGATATTGGTTGATGAACTGAAAGTGTGGTTGGCCTGTACAAAATGGTGGGGCACTCGGCCCATGACCATTATGGTCGATCTTCACTGGATGTAGCATGTCTTTCAACTATTTCTGTTTCTCTTTTGGAGAACTCGCCTCTAGGGAAGTGCTCACACCAACAAAATAGTGTGCTCTGTCACTTATTTGACTGGTTTGTGAAAAGACCACAGCCAACAACTGATGTTGCCACGAGTGAGCTTGGATTCATTGCAGCCTGTTATCTGTCGCCTATCATAGTTCATTATTATTATTGTTCATGGATCAACGCTATGGTGAATAACCCACGCACTTTTAATATTATCTCCTCCACAAAAGGCACTGTTAATATGATCACCTTTAAAAAAGGCACTTTTATTATTATCTCCTCCAGTTAAATCACTAGTTTTACAGAAACATACAATGCCTTATGCACAGTCATCTTTCAAGATCTGAACTAGATCTCTGTGCATCAAGGCCGACTCACAAAGCACGAAACCACATGGTAATGACATCTGACAAAATATAAGAATCCTTTATGGGAACATGCAAGGCAAACGAAATATGGTCCACTTTTGAAAGAGAAATTCACATAACAGAGAATATATTCTACCCAAGGTAATTCATAAACCTCCAGAGAATTAAAATTCAATATATCATTCTTGGTCTCCACTATGTAATGCCAATTTCATGGGAAAACACTGTGAAGAACTATTTCACACATTTACAAACCCGATATAACTAACTGTATTTCCACATATCAATAGAGATTATAAGCTACTACATTAGAAAAACAATGAGACCACGTATGCAAGGAGCCTACTCTCAGGCTGCAAAGGCATTTGCATTGCAGATTTTCACTTTGCAGGCTTGCAGCGTCATGCCACGCAGATCCCTCAGCGGCTGGAAAATAACAAAGTGAATGTTGCCAGTCTGTAAAGCAAAGCTAGGACATTTGGGAAGTGGAGAAAAGCTAAGGCTGGCACTTGCATGGTTGACTTCTTCATAAATTAGGTATACAGCAGCGAACCAATATGGAGGCTTTTTGCAGCTTTGCCGTATCTGGGTCCCAAAGGGACACTACTCACGTAAAGGCCTGCTTTTCAAAGACAGTTGCCACATCTAGAGAGCAAGAACAGTGGCACAGCCGGAGGCTATGGACCTCATTTAAAGGTTGTGATATATATATATATATATATATATATATATATATATATATATAAAGCAACGTTATGGTAAAATTGCACAAAACCTATGAAATTCAACAACATTGTTAAAGGGATATTATGGTTACAAGTAAAACTGAAAAACCTCAGAAATTCACCAGTTATGGTAAGCTAAGCAACCATAACTCACTCCACCGCCATGCACTGCTAAGACTAACACCCAGTACATCAAAGATGACATCACAAATTTGGATGTCATCTTTGATGTCCTCCCCACCTTATGTTCTAACCTCTCCTGCAAACCAAAAATAAAATGTATGTCAAACAACAACAAAAGGAAGGTTCCTTTAGGAACCACCTTTCACAGTTAAAAAATAGAACAAAAAAAATAATCTTATAGTCTCCAACTACTTTACATTTCTTAGTAAGTATATAGACTCAATAAGATTTTCCAACGTTTCCATTAGCATTTTGTGTTATGCTAATGGGAATAATGTGGTGTTAATCACCGTTCCAGGACTGGAACGGGGGATAATGGCCCGGCAGCCAAGTTATCAGCCCAAACGAAGCAAGGGCGGATAATTAGGACTCTGGGCCGTTAACCCCTGTTCCAGCCCTTGCAATGGGTGTTGAATGCCATTAGCATCCTGGGTTCCCATAGCAGTAACCCAGGGTGCTAAAAAAGGATGTTTCTTCCGACACCGGGACGCCACAGGCATCCCTCTATAGGAAGGAAAATCCTTTTCCAAGATGGCCTCCATGGAAAGGGGAGGTGGGGATCTGCACAGAGCCCCTCTTACCTTTCCATAGCAGCTTGCAGAAGGCAAAGAGAGAACCATATGACCATATTACCACAAGGACAATTGTTGTTCCCTTTCAAACCTATCCCACTTTCGAATAACTTTACCACATAGCCGGTCCCAGGTGGACATGGCCACTTTAACCCCATTTTTCGCCCCTCACGGTCATGGCCAGTCACCAGATTGTTCACATCATGATCTTATGCCACGACCCAGACCAACTGGCTAGTGCCCATGGCCACAGGCTATATTTCAGTCAACAAAAGTATATTACTATTTTTTGTACCTATATATGACACTTGTCAAAAAATAAAATGCAGGCACATTTGCAAAATCATTCTTTAAGGTCCTTGCCAATGCTCCTTAAATGAGTTTGCTGGAAATCTGCACATCTTTCATTTTTTCAAACGTGTCAAAATGCATGCACATAAAATAGTCATATAACTTAGCCCTAACTTGAAAGAATCCATTCAGACTTTACACAAAAATTCAAGGTTGGGCCTATAATTTTTCTGGAATATTTTGTCCACATTTATCAAATGGCAACAAAGTTAAAAGCCTTTTAAAAATGTTGAGACCCCCTCTAATTTAGCCCCCTCTTGATAAAATCCCACCAAACTTTACAAAAACATTTATTTCTAGATCTATAATGTTTTTGCCTTACAATATTTTTAGACCCACCTCTAATGTTGCCCCCTCTTGATAGAATCCCACCAAACTTTGCAAAACCATTCAGAATCAGGACTAGAATAAAACTCAATTATTCCATGCTATTTAATTGAGTGGTGCCAAAGTTATAAGCCATACAAAAACTGATTTTCACCAACGCAGTACTGCAGAAATAGGCATAGATGCCCCTGAACATATGAAGTGTTTGCGAACAACACCTCCAGACTGTTCGCAGACTTCTGGGAGGAAAGACACGCGTTTTTTGGCTTCTTACAACCATATCCCATCCCATCCTCATCAACCGTCACCTCCCAGATATTGTTTGCTTAGTTTGATAAGTGCAATGTTGTGTTTTTTAATGTTTTTACTGCGATGTCCATGGACACCAGCAGTGTACGAATCCAAAATGGCAGGCGTTTCCAAAATCTGACGCACCTCACGCTTTTCACCATCTAATCAGGGGGCATGTACGATGTCCGCGTACATCGTGTCGCCCTCTAGCCCAATCGGAGGCCCGTCCGCGAACCTAACGGGGAAGTGGGATGGATGACTGAAACAAGATAGAACACATTTTATTTTACCTGCTTTTAGCCCATTTCAAAGAAAACTACTGGATGGATTTACACCAAATATACAAAAGCCCTATTTCATGACCAAGCTGCCTCTCCTGCGGCAAATTTGGTGAAAATCCGTCCAGCGGTTTGATCTGTAGGCATGAGCAAACATTTATTTTCATTGTGTCTATGGAGAAAAAAACATTTTCCGGACCGCTCCTATAACTTTTCCCCTCCCTTGCCAAAAACATTCAGACTGGGCCATATCCTTCGTTTTGCAAAGTGTGCTAAGGATTAGTCCAGGGGGAGCAAAGTTATAAGCCGGTCAAAATGTGCTCTTCCTATGAGTTGAGCAACTTAACCTTAACTGCAGGGCCTGTAATAGGTGAGCACACCAATATTATTAATTTCACAACCTTCACAACCTTCCCCTGTCAATCAATATAATATACAACTGATCAACAGCGTGTTTCAGTGCATTGCGCCCACCTCTGAGTGAGTCTTCAAAATGGTAGATGATGTTTCAGCAGAAAAGGAAGTCATATGTGCACTACATGGGGATTGTGGTATTTATCTGCCATTAATGTCTCTTGAGCTACAGTATATATTGCAACACATAGGAACTGTGTTGTAGCCAACTTTACAGCAAATGTGTTCTTTGTTACTTTGTCACTCATATTTCAAAACAGATCCTGTCAAGTCATGTGCTGTGCCTGCATCTGCTTCCTGCACTATTTTAAATGATTACCTTCTCTTTAAAGCCTGGATGCTAAACATACTTTTTTCTGATGGAGACCCACACCACAAATCAATCAATTACATATGCAATGGATGATAACAAGCAGCTGAATTACAAGTAACATTTTCAAAGTCCTCCTCTGAGGTATTACCTAGGAAAAGAGACTGGCAAGCAGAGAGCGTTTGCACACTTTTACAAGATCTAACAAGGATACATTTTAAAGTAATGTTATTTTTTTATACCATGTACAATTGCCATTTGCATGTTCTCCAGGTGCTCTGGTGCATCTGGAGGGGGGTTAGAGTAGTGAGGTGTGAGGGGAAAATGCAGAAAGCAACATTGGTTATGTTATTAGACGCACCTGCACAATATGCATGATCCCCTGGTGCAAATTACCATATCTAGTGATCGCTTTTAAGCAGAAAAGTGGTACTCGTGACTGATAAGTATAAAAGTGGAGGCGAGTGCATGCCTGAGGACTATAGTCCAGGCAGGTGGGCAGACTCACCCTATCTGATATCTGTGCAGCTGTGTTGTGATAACATATGAGTATCTACTTAGGTCTTGATTGATTTGCTGTCAGTGCTGCGAGGTAGGAGATATGGTATCAGCAGACTACCGGTAGGAGTGTGTTGTGATGGAAATTAGTTTACCCCCCCCCACCCCCCTATGTACTTTAGAGTGAGGCGAACCCCATAGGAAGCCATGAGATGTGCTAAGAGGGAAAAAAACGTTCTTATAAATTTGGCACAGAGATAAAGTAGTGGGAATGATAGATGCATAGATTCAGTACACACATGGAAAGAAATGCCATTTTGTAGTCATGGTAGATGCTTAGCCCTCCATGGCCGCGCGGTTTACCTTTAGCTCGATGGAGGAGTCCGAGTAGGCCCTGAAACACTAATATGGTTTGAGCCTGCGTGGCCAGTTCACAAGCTTCCCCTTGTCTCTTCACTGTTGCAATTACTTAGTATCACTGGGAGGAATGCGCCATGCAAGGACATGAGACAACACCAGCTCCTCACAGTGCCCATTAATCACAGACAAACTATCAGCATACCTCTAACCCCCACCCAGCCTACCCAGAGCAATGGCCCACACCACTGACCTGGTCCCAAAACCCTCTGCATTCCATGATAGCGAGTGACCCCAGCCCCAACCATAAAACCACTGGCCATAAAAGATCTGAGCATGTACGGCTGTTTCACCTCTCCACATAAATACATCCTTTGTGGTGCAAGGTACAGGGAGGGATAAGTCATAGACCAAAATGAGGGTGTAGGTTTTGGGTGTGAGGGGCGCGATAGAATGTGTGGGTCAGCGTGACTGCATTTCTTCCTCCCTTCCCCCTGGCACCAGTCCCCAAGCCTCCCAGGTGCATGCCACAGTGATGTAGTAGTAGTCTTAGTGTGTCATAGCAGTCTTGATACTGTAACTTACGAAGAACCTGACCTTCACTCCTCGGAGAGATGAGCCCAGCTGACCCACGTAGGACCAGACCGAGGGCAGAGAAGAGAACCAATAGTAGCCTGCCATCTCCTATGGGTCGGGCCCGTGTATAGGGTCTCACCAACCAGCAATGCTGGTTTTTACTGTACAGCAATGTCAATGACATTGCACTGCCTTTTAAGCTTCTGCTTGTACTAAGTTAGGCCAGAACGTTCTCATGCAGCAGAGTTCCTTGCTGATACCTTTGTATTGTGGACAATTAAACTGTGTTATCCTTGCAGGCAATTTCCTGGCATTTTTCCCTATAGGGTTGTATTCTTTCTGGTGTGAGCGTAAACAGGGACTTCATTTGGTGACCCTGCTGACATGATCCCAGTGCCCCCCCGTACCTGCAGAGGTATCCAGGCGGCCTCTCCGCAAGGGCCACGCTCACCTACAGCGACCAGCCCCAAAACATGTACCCTTGAGCGGCCCTTTGGGAGCTGTCTTTGCAGAATGCTGCCTGTTCTTTGGAGCAGGGTGCAGGCCCAAGGAGAGGTGCAGGCGGTTGTTGGAACTACGTGAACGGAGGAGTTTGGGTGAACACCAGCACGTGATTGTAGCCTGCTAGCAAAGTAGGGTTGGATGTATGGAGGGAACAGTGTGAACACACAGTGATTGAAATTGAGAGGGTGGCATATTTGTGGAGTGTGTTGATTTTAGTTTTATTTGTACATTTTTTAAGGATAATAAGGAAAACGAAAGCGAGGGAACCTCCCTGAGTGAGGGAGGAAGGTAGTGCCACATGTATTGTTCAAATGATGCAGAAAAACACAAGTATAAATATAGGTGCTCCGTATAATTAGAGAGCTAGGGAATAATAGTGGTTGTTGTTTTAGCTTGTTATTTTAGCTTGTTAATTTTAATGTACTTCATGGTATAAGGAGGAGGCCCAGAAGGGGCGTGTTTGTGTTGTTTGTGGATGTGTGAGGAGAGCGTGAGGCGTGGGTGTATTTACAGAGCTCTAAATGGGAATAGAGGGGTGGGAGAATTGAACAAATGATTATGCACTGGGATTTTTCTTGACAACATTAAGTTGCTTTGTTGACAAATTTGAACTGTACATTCCTTACACAAGTTATTGTATAATAACTGAAAGGCAGCAGTATAGACGTAGCCCCACTACAAGACAGCCAGGAGACGCGACTATGGGAGTAGAAAACCCCTAGAACACATGTGCAAGGCCCTGCCATTGTATTGTGAAAAGATCAAGACATAGCACAATCAGTGGGTGACGGAGACTTGAGGAGGGGGCATGACCCACTCCTGGCCAGATGAGGGATCTTTTGACAGGAGCGTGTTGAAACACATGTGTACCTTTCGGACGGCAAAATATAAGGGGAGACAGCTGCAGAATAGAAGGGAAGTATTGAACCTCTGGAAAATGTTTGAGGACACAGAGGATCCAAAGGGGGAAGGGATGACACATGACAGTAGAAAAGAGACAGAATGTGGAAGGGAAAAAAGGAATATATTCGCTAGCAACCTTCCAAGTGGAAGGGTATACTAATCCAACATATGTCTTGGGAGGACAGCTCAGGTGCAACGTACTTGCCTTGGAAGAAAGAAGACATGGAGCAGCACAGGTTCGATCCCCGGGTCAGCGCTTAGAAACCTCTGGGTATTAAGTGTGTTATAAATAACCTATCATAGATCATATCGTATATATATATATAGCATATGTATCAGCAGGCATGATGGTGACAGCACCAGCCACAGTCCCACCTCCCCCGTTTGTCTCACCTTCGGAGGTTGCTGACCACACCGGAGTGAGCGGAAGAGACCTAGAAATAGCACTTGCATCACCTTGGACAGAGTTAGCCAGGCCAAAGGTAGCATGTGATGTAACCCAGGCAGATACACCCATGGGGGCACAGGTTCAACCAGTGGGGGATGAGTGGAAGTCAGAAGATTTCTTATTCAGAATAGACAATGCACCCATAAGAAATGTTCACATGGAGCGTGACGGAGAGACTTACAGCTTGGGCTATGAGAATGTAGGGTCCTGCCAGGAGATGAGGATGACTGGAGTGAATTTGATGAGACTGAGGACAATGGGGAAGGGAACGCAGTACAAGCACCCCAGCACACACTGAGGTTGGAAAGATTGTGTGACAGAAGACTGAGGGAGAGATTTGGGAGGATAGCGTTAGCAAGAAAAAAGGGAAGTGTGACTAAAGGAGGAAAAAGCAAGACGAAAATGCAAATGCCGCTGATACACAAGGGATCAGTGAGGCCTCACTGCGTACCCTGTGTGTAAATGGTGAAAAATAACCTCCTTAAGGCACTCCCATCACTCATGGTCGTGGAAGGGAAGTGGATATTTGCTTTTGAAAAGAACACAGCGGGGATGCCCTTAGCAATAGGGGACATTAAAAGCTTGTTAGTGGCTGCAGTTGGGGACCAAGCTGTAAATGTGTGGGTGAAAGTGGGTGCCCCAGAGTAACACTAAGCAATGATGCCCATGATGGAGCCTCATTCAACAAGGTTAGGGCCTGGGTATGGGATGCATTGTGGCAGGTATTTACAGACACTCCAGATTTGCAATCCATCATGCAGTGCTATATGGGGGATGATGAAGACGCTGCTCAGTATATTCTCATGGTCCAAGATATGTGGGACCAATCAACCCCGTTTTTCTATTTTATAGTGAAACAGGGCCTACCCAAAGAAGTGCAGAAGGCAATCGACAAAATAGCGGGAATGGAAGCAAAAGTATGGCCCGAAATTGAAAACATTATAGTTCACCATTGCAGACGGATAAAAGAGCGCGAGAAAGAAACAATTCAGAGGCGACATGCTGGGGAAGCGGAACTGGTCCAGAATAAGTTAGTGAATGTAGTTGTGATGGCTAAAGGGCCAGCGCCAGCACCGGTGGAGGAGGGAGAGTAACGCAGCAAATGCAAGAATGGCGGCAGTCTGGCTGAAGGATGTCAAGGATAGTGGGGCTGCAGCCCACAATTGCAAGGACCACAGTGGCAAGGAGGGCAGAAACAAGGGCGAGGTGGGGTCTGAGGGTCAAGGGGAGGGGAGGTTTGAGCATCTGGGGCCAAGAGGAGGGGGAACAGGACAGTGGTGGACATGCAGGAGGTGGGGGCACTTCTTGAGAGAATCTCGGAGTAGGCACAGTGTGGGATAGAACTACAATCAGCAGAATTATGGTCCTCCACCCAAATGCAATCCCCAGGGGCAACCTCCCAGAACGACTTCAATTCCCTATATGAGCCATCAGGCTCACACAGAGCTACCCCCGCAGGCTCACTGCCCCTTCCAACCGCAAAACCCACAGCAGGCAGTTCAGCATCATCAACCCTGCATGAACATGCAGCAAGCAGAGAACAGGGACGCCTTCAATAACGCACCGAATGGCACAGTTGCCCCATTCCAAGGCACTACAGTGGTAGGGGGAAACCCTTTCTCATTCCCTGGGACAGACACATACCCTGACTAGGACAGCCCACAGAGAGCACTTGCATGCCCAGCCCTGTCAATGACCTTAAATCTATCATAGGAAGCTTTGGTGGGGGCAGAGATAGGGAACAAACAATTCATCTTTATGGTTGATTCAGGAACAGAGAAGTTGTGCATCAGTGAAGGTAACTTATTAGGCAAAACTCTATATGCAGGGATCCTCTGGGGCTGTTCTACCGGTACCTTACACAAAACACTTAGATGTAAAGGTGCAAGGGAAGGTCGTAAGGGCCCCCCTCTTATATTCGTAGAGCTCGCCTGTCAACTTTCTTGGTATGGTTCTGCTAAGCAAACTAAATATGACAATCTGATTTACCGACAGCGGGATCATCTGCGCAATGCTTGTGATACATCCATGGCACATGATGTAGTGGTACGAGGCTTCCCTGTCAACCCTGATATGTTCATTTATGGCATTACTGTGCTCGCATGAGCCGTTCCCCAGATTACCAAAACTTGCTGGAGAGTACCCACTGATTACATTTTCTGGCCCGTGGTGGCCCCAGAGCTAGTTGCAGGCACAATACTCTCCCTGGACCTCAAGGGCCTGTTGATGTCTGCCAAACAAATTGTGGTCTTAGGTAGTGACACTCAGGGATGCAGGGATGCCAGTGGTGCACCATCTTGTGCATTAACCCTACTATGACCCTTAAGGAATTGACAGATGCTGAACTGTTTGAGGATGGCAACAATGATGGGGAGACAATTCTCGAAATGTGCATACCCTGTGAGATTATGGTACAGTACCGAAGGCTCCAAAGCCCCCTCATGGCTGTTGTCACACCACCCCCATTCAGCCAGGAAGACTTACAACAGGTTCCCACACATTTATGGACAACCACCCCTCATAATGTAGGGATGCTGAAAGAGGTGACCACAGTAAGAATCACACTAAAGGCCGGGGCAGTTTTAACCCGGGTGAATAAATACCCATTGTCCAGGGAGGCAGAAGAGGGCATCATGGAAATGATACAGGCCTTACTACACCAAAGAATCATCGTACCCTCCACCTCTCCATGTAAGACAGCCATATACCCCATTAAAAAGGCATCAGGGGCAGTTGGAGGATGATCCAGGATCTCCGCCCCCTCAATGACATGGTTCAGAAAGAATTTCCACTTTTCCCCAACCCGGCCTCCATTTTGTGGAGTATCTCCAAGGAAGCAACCCATTTTACAGTGGTCGATTTGAAGAACGCCTTCTTTTTGGTACCCCTGCACCCAGACTCAGTAGCTCACTGCATTTACTCTTGGGCGAAAGTGCTACGAACACACTTGTTTGCCACAAGGATACTGTGAGAGCCCGAGCATATTCTATAGAATACTGCATGAAGACCTAGGTAACATCCTGATGCCCAGCACAATAATTCAATACGTAGATGATTAATTGGTGTGCATTGACAGTGAACAGAATTACTGCAGAGACTCCATTGCACTATTGCAACTGTTAGCACATAAGGGGTACAAGGTAGACAAGGCTAAGCTCCAATATTGCCATCAGGAAGAACTTTACCTGGGACATCTCATCTCTGCAGACGGGAAAATAAGTATCGCAGACAGGGCCGCAACAGTGTGCGCCACTCCCAAGAAGGACATGAAGAAATTCTTGGGGCTACGCGGCTACTACAGGGCATGGATTCCTGATTATGCAGCATACAAGAGGCCACTCTTACAGGGCATCAAGGAAGCAGAAAAAGAGAACAGGAAAATAGAATGGACCACAACCATGATTGAGAGTTTTAATGATGTAAAGGT